>NC_082726.1:47701909-48013055 GCF_030144855.1 Hypanus sabinus | reverse complement strand
TAGTTGCAGACACTCCCTGCAATACAAAAACTCCCCAAAATACCCCATCAGGAAGGACAGTCACACTCCTAGGGACAACTTCACTTCATCTCAATTAAGCTTCTTAGGGTGAAAACACAGTACAGTGAGTGCTTGCATGTACAGACAAAACCCTCAAGACATCCCTCCTTATTCCTGTCACGAATCTGAAGAGGCAGAATTACCAGTGGAAGAATTAAATACATTAGTCAACCAATTGATACAAAAACGGAGGAGGAAGAAATCTGGCAAACAACGATGATCATTTTGAAAAGCAGCTCCATTATGCTGTCCTAACAGCAATGTAATATTTCAAAACTGGCACAATAAAAATATCAGAAAATATGTAGTATGCTGCATTATATTGCAGATTTTGAAAAATTATGCTCTTTCCTAAAGGCGGCAGCATGAAGCACAGTTATGGATTTAATTGACTGCAGCTGTCTCACAGTGTTACTTAAAAACCCTTAAATTATCAATGAATAACATTTCTGTTCACACAATGCCTTAATGTTAACTACTCTCTTGTAAGTAGTGACACAGGAAGCCCACCCACTGAAAATACATACACCCACGGGAAACCCCCCTCCTACAAATTCTACCGTAACATTGAATGCCACCCCACTTCCTCTCACTTGCAAATCCTTGCAATCCTAGCAAATACACTTTTAGGTACAGACTTACAATGCGTTTATAGATGTACTTCCCTACTCTACAGGATATGCCAACCCTTTGTTCACTACACTCTTTCAATCTGAAATGTCACCTGCCAATTGTGTAATTTCATAATTTGTTTTAAAGTGGATCTTTATTTCTAAAAGACCTTTATCAACCATCCACATTACAAAGACTGAGATTGCTTTTTACCAATTAACAGAGATTGAACAAACAGCAAAAGCACTTCAACTCACATCAGTATGAGTCTAACATCATCGACATAATACCTATTTGCAACACACTGTATGTGGGCAAAAGAGTTTGCAGTTATGCAATTCCTTTCAATACCTTGAACCCCTAGAGCTTGCTACAAGAAGTGCCTTTGAGATATAGTTGCTGATGGAAGGTTGGAAACTTGGCAGCTAATTTTCATACAACAATGTTCCCTAAACAGCGACAATTTGCTTTACAGATTCAAGTTGGAGGACCAAAATTGCCCAGGTTTTCAGGGATAAATTCTCTGCTCATCTTCCAACAATGCCTTGAGAATTCCGTGGAACAAAGGAGACTGAGGAGAGATTCAATTGCAGTGCTTAAAACAACTAAGGGGCTGGGACAGAGTAAATGGAGGGGATGTGTTTCCATCAGCACCATATCTAGTTTAAAAATCTCTTTTCAGACAAATGAGGTGAAATTGTTTCTCTGAGGACTGTGAATCTTTAGAAGTCTCTTCTGCAAAGAAAGGTTCAAAGATTCAAAGGCAGAGATAGAATAAGTTCTTGATTGGCACAGTGGGAAATCGGATAAAGAGGGAAGTGAAGTTGAAGTGCTCTTCCAGGTTCCTTTTAAAATTCCTTTCTCTCACCTTAAACTTGCACTTTCTTCTTTCTGCTATCATGGGGAAAAGGGTTTGACTTTATCTATCCCTCTCATTATCTTATATAATTTTATCAGGACACTCCACAACCTCCTTTGTCCCTTTGCATTTAGTTGGATGATGAAATTTTAATCACAAAGTTACCATATTATTATAAACTCATCTCATTCTCAAATCTGCCATCCCTATCAGATTTGGTCCTTGAGACTTCCACACTTCAATGTGGTTAACACCTAATTGCCTTCTGAAATGTGCTAGAAAAAGCCACTCTGTTCAAGGCAAACTACGAACTTTGGCTGTCTTCCAAGGTGATACCTTTGGCACTGCACTACACTGTAGTTTGGAGACTAACCTACACCGTATTGAAAAAAGAATTCACCTAGAATGGGGTCAGAAATTGAAAGCAAGAGATCCATGTTAAGCCAAATTATGGGGCAGCATGATCGATAAGTGACATTTAAGACTGAAAAGGTGTACTGAACAAAGGATTGGCCAATTCTGGAAAGTAGGGCAGTTCAGATTCAGAATCAGATTTAATATCACCAGCAGCAGTACACTGCAAAACATAATATAGGAAAAAATAAGTCAATTACAGTGAGAGAGGGAGAGGGGGAGGGAGAGGGGGGGAGAGAGAGAAAGAGAGAGAGAGAGAGAGAGTGTGTGTGTGTGCGTGCGCGTGTGTGTGTGTACACAGTTAAGTTAAAATAATGCAATAATAGAAATAATAAAAATGAGCTGGTGTTTCTGGGTTCTATGTCCATTAAGGAATCGAATGGCAGAGGGAAAGAAGCTCTTCGTGAGTCATTGAGTGTGTGCCTTCAGCCTTCTGTACCTCCTTCTTGATGGTAACAATGAGAATAGGGCATGTCCTGGTTGATGGGGATTCTTAATAATGCCTTTCTGAGATGCTGCTCCTTGAAGATGCCTTCGATACTATGAAAGCTAGTACCCAAGATGGAGCTGACTAATTTTACAACTTTCTGCAGCTTCTTTTGATGTTGTGCTTTAGCTCCCCAGCCCCCATACCAGTGATGCAGCCTATCAGAGTGCTGTCCACAGTACATCTGTAGAAGTTTTTGAGTGACTTATGTGACAAACCAAATTCTGAATGAAACTCTCAAACTCTGAATGAAATATAGCGCTGTACTGCCTTCTTTATAGCTGCATCAATATGTTGGGATCAGGTTGGATCCTCAGAAATCTTGACACTCAGGAACTTGAAATTGAAATTGCATCTATAAATAGTGCCTTTTCCAGTATATGCATACTCTTGTGTCTCCTTTCACACCCTTTCCATATACACTGCACTTGTCTATTCTAATGTAGGAAAAGCAGCATCTAACTCAGCAGTTCCGAAGCTGGGGTCCTTAATGGTATTGGTCCATGGCATAAAAAAGGTTGGGAACCCCTTATCGAATTTGCAGGTTCCAATTACTGACAGCTCATTAATTATTTTGGGGATTAAAACAGTAGTAGCTCAAATATTAATCAGAACAACAGACATACTGTAACTCTTCAAAATAATGCCATGACACTTTATCTGCTCAAAAGGACAAACAACATTCCAAGTTTAAGCTGTCAGGCTGAATTCACAAGTTTTCATCTCTGAGCTTTTCTTGAACCCAAGATTCTCAGATTTAAAAACAAGGTCTCAGTGGATATGAAGCTACTAGATATCAGGAGAAGCCACCACATCTGCGTGAGGGAGGTAAAAGACCCAGAGGGCACATGGCATTACATCTGTGTCAAGGCATAAATTGATGCGGAGAATGTTCCTGGAGTGTGAAGCAGCTGTTGTGTTTGTTTATTTCTGAAGAATTTGCTATGGGAAATAGTTACTTTCTAAGATGATTCAAGAAGTTTAAAGTCCAAAGTAAATTTATTACCAAAGCACATATATGTCACCATATACAACCCTGAGATCAAGAAACAATCCAAGGAACACAACAGAATCAATGAAAGACTGCACTCAACATGATGGACAAACAACCAATGTGCAAAAGTCAACAAACTATGCAAATACAAATGAAATAAAATAAATAAACAAACAAATATCGAGAACATGAGATGAAGAGTCCTTGAAAGTGAGTCCATAGGTTATGGGAACAGTTAGTGATGGGGCTAGTGAAGTTAACCCTTCTGGTTCTGGAGCCTGATGGTCGAGGGGTAATAACTGTTCCTGATTCCGGCAGTGTGGGTCCCGAGGCTCCTATACTTTCTTCTTGATGGCAGTAGTGGGAAGAGAGCATGGCCTGGATGGTGGGGATCCTTGATGATGGATGCTGCTTTCTTGCAACACGGCTCCATGTCGATGTGCACATTAGCTTTGCCCTTGATGGACTGAGTCAACATGCTCTCCACTACACATCTTTTGAAGCTTATCAAGGTTTTAAATGTCATGCAGAATCTTCGCAAACTTCTGAGAAAGTAGTGGCACTGTCGTGCTTTCTTCTAAATGGCACTTGGGTGCTAGACCCAAGACACATGCTCTGAAATTGTAAAACCGAGGAATTTAAAGTTGCTGACCCTCTCCACCGCTGATCCCTTGATGAGGACTGGTTCACGGACCTCTGGTTTCCTCCTCTTGAAGTCAATAATCAGTTCCTTAGCCTCGCTGACACTGAGTAAGAGGTTGTTGTTGTGGCACCACTCAGACTGATTTTCAATCTCCCTCCTGCATGCTGATTCATCACCATCTTTAATTTGGCTTACGGTAGTAGTATCATCAACAAAACAAATATGGCATTGGATCTGTGCTTAGCCTCACAGTCACAAGTAAAAAGCAAATGGAGCAGGGGAGTAAGAACACAGTCTTGTGGTGCACTTGTGCTGATGGATATTGTAGAGGAGATGTGAATCTGAACAAATGAGGAAATTGAGGTTCTAGTTGCACAAGGAGATATTGAGGCTAAGGTCTTGAAGTTCAATAGTTGGTTTTGAGGAGATCATAGTATTGAATGAGCTGTAGTGAATGAAGAGCACCCCGATGCACTCATCTTTGCTTGCCAGGTGTTCGAGAGTTGAGTGAAGAGCCGATGAAATGGCATCTGCTGCAGACCTGTTGTGTCGGTAGGCAAATTGGAATGGATCCAAGTCACTTCTCAAGGAACCAAGGTATGTTTCATTACCAACCTCCCAAAGCACTTCCTCACACTGGATGTAAGTGCTACTGGGCCAAAGTCACTGAGGCAGGTAACTACGTTCTTCTTGGGCACTGTTATATTTGAAGCCTGCTTGAAGCAGGTGGGGTAAGTTTATTAATAAAATGCAAGCCTATGTGCATCATGTAATTTGCTTGATATTAAAAAAAGGATTGAGAGATTTGGAGCTGGTTGTAATTATGCTTATAATGACTGTCAGAGCATTGGTTTGAAATCCTTCTTAACTATTTAAACGCATTAACCTCACACAGAGAAAAACACACAGGATACTTTCCTATACTTTCTTCACACTGAAGGCCTTGCATCAGAATACAGAATACGGAGGCTTATTATTCTATTTTAGCAGAGTAGCACCAGTATGCTAGTAATTACATCTGACCAAAAGCACATGAGTTGAATTTTTAAAAATGCCAAAACTGACACGACAGCCCTTCTATCCCATTAATGCAACACTTGAAGGAAATGGTCGATTGAGGCTCATTGATACATGAGCACTTAATCTTTACTATTCACTCTAATTATCTTTAAATATTTAATTAAAGGGATTGATGCACTGCTGAGCAAGGCTGTATACAAAAATAGGGCTGTAATGAGGATATTAACTGAAATACCTCAGGAACATTTGCTTTAAACTAAGTAGTGCAGCACACATTTACATTTGTAAATAAGGAGTTCCAGTTCTATTACAGGTTCAAGCCTTGTACATTCTTAGGAATTTCACATGGTTGTAGGATTTATATGGAACTTGGGGGCTACAATAAACCTTAATCATATCAGTAATAAACAAGCTACTTTGTCACATCATTAATTAAATTTAATTAATTACCACATAAAGTAATTTCAAGCCAATGCTTTGACATACCCATTATAATCGTATTTTAAGATCTCTAATTTATTTAGTCCCTTTCTGCATCACACAAATTATATGATATGTAGGCTTACATAATTAACTCCCTATGTCTCAAAAATTAATTATTTCACCATGCAACACAGGAGCCATTTTACACTATAACAAGATTACCCAAACATTGACAAAACATTTAGTTAGTTCATTTATTTTTAGTGGCACTGGTAGGGGAAGCTACCACATTCAATAATTTTATTGTAATCCACTCAACAAAATATTAAGTTACCATCCAGCTGGATTACGACAGAAAGCAGCATTACACAGATGTTAGGCTAAATCAGGTGATCACTTCCAAGAAGATGCCCACTTCCCTCCCCTACTCTGAAAAGATAGCTGGTCAATTCAGCAATGCATTAAATACCAAGTAAAGAAAATTATTCCAAAAATAACATGTGTAAGTGTTTCTAATTCTGAGCAAGAGACTGCAGATGCTGAAATCTGCAGTGACAAGCAACTTCTGGAGGAACTACAAACAAGAGAAAACCTGCAGGTGCTGGAAATTCAAGGAACACACGCGAAATGCTGGAGGAACTCAGCAATCCAGGCAGCATCCATGGAAAACAGTACAGTTGATGTTTCAGGATGAGACCTTTCAGCAGGACTAAAGAAAAAAAACCTTCCCTACCTCCTAACTGACTCTGTCTTTTTTTTCTCCCCCCTCCCAGTTCCACTTATTACCTTGTGTCTATTCCTCCCCTTCCCCCCCCCCCCCACCATCTAATTCTGACTTCTCATCCTTTATTCTCCAGTCCTGCTGAAGGGTTTCAATCCAAAACGTCAATTGTACTCTTCTCCATGGATGCTGCCTGGCTTGCTGAGTGAGTTCCTCCAGCATTTTGTGTGTAGTGCTGGCGGAACGAAGTGGGTCAGGCAGCATCTGCAGAAAGGAATTGTCAACATTTCAATTCAAAATCATGCATGAAGGCAAGAGTAGAGAAGGGAGATGGCCAATATAAAAAGGAACGATGACTAAGCAAGTGCTAATGGAGCTGATGTTCAACACCAGTTCGCTGAGTAAAGCATCGAGGAAGACTGAGACATTGAGATGAATGCAGAAGGCGAGTGACAGTTCAGCGCCAACTACCTTCCTTTTAATCACTGCCAAGAAGGAGTCTGTGAGTGGTCTATTGCTGTGTTGTTCGCTGTGGTAGGCGGGTAGGTCGCTTGTGTGCGGTCTCTCTCTTTCTATGAATGTTGGTGATATCAGAGGATGGTATCGTGGTTCTGCATTTATGGATTGGACTACTGTGTTTATGGACTGTGAACTTTTTCAGGCTTATGGTTTTTATATTCTGTGCTTTTTTAAAATCACCCATTCCTTTCTCCTTTTGTTGTGCGAGGGGAGGGTGTTCGGGGGGGGGGGGGGGGAGGGTTGATGTTCAGTTACGTTCTGTTAGTTTTTTTGTGCGAGGGAAAATTTGTTTGGGGGTCAATGCTCTTGTTCCATTTTGTGTAAAGGAAGGAGTTTTGGGGGTTGATGTTTGGGATGCTGTTCCTTTTGGTGCGACGAGGTTGTGGTTGATTGTTCTCCCTACACAACTCTCATGCTCTTTCTTAGTTTCGCGGCTATCTGGAGAAGACGAACTTCAGTGTTGTATATGGATACATGCTTTGATAATAAACGAACCTTTGAACCTTTGAAGGATGTCCATTCTCACCACTACTCACCACAACCGGTCCCAACAATCACCTCTAGATTCTGTCTCAATGCCTCTCCTCACCTCTTTTAATTGTCTATCTCCCCGTTCAGCCTTGATGCAGGATTTCAACCTGATTCACTAACAGTTCCCTCCCCCAACCTCTCCCACAAATCATGCTAGACCCAGCAGTTTCTTCAGTAGATTCCAAACACAAAACGCTCTGCGCAGGAACAAACACAAGATGCCCGAGGAACTCAGCCAGTCAGGTAGCATCTATGGAAAGGAATAAACAGCCAACATTTCAGGACTCCAAAATAAGAAGGTGGGGTGGGGGGGGGGGAGGCAGAGAGAAGGAATACAAGAAGTGTTTGTGAGTCTGGATGAGCATGTGGTCAAAGAGTCAGAGAGCAGTAGAGATCACAGAGGGGAAGTAGTGAGGGGGAGTCTCACTGAACGCCCATCAAAGAGAAGATTTAAACTTCTTCAGGGTAGACATAAATTTAAGAGACTTCACAGTGGAGCAACAAATCATAAACACAAGATGAAATGCTAGAGATACTTGTTTGTGTTATGCATGTACCACAGCTCTGAGGGGCCGAAGGGTGCAGGGTAGACCCCTCCTTTGTGAGAATCGCAAGATCACTATTGATTTGGGTCAAGAGACCCAGGAAATGAGAGAAAGACGTGTGGAATGTCTTGACCCCCCCCCCCCCCCCCCCCCCCCGGCGATATAAAGCTACGGGAAATGGCCATTGTCTCTTAGAGACGAACTTGTGTATTGCAATATTGTGCTACGTGGAAGCCCTCAGGCAAAGTGGGCTGGTTGAGGGAGGGATTGCCTCACCCCAACCTGATTGAAATCTGAGACCCTGTGAGTCAGGATAAAAGAGGGTCTGTGGGAACAGCCCCTCAGACGCACCAGAAGAAATGCTAGCGATCCCGTAATAGCAGAAGCCAGTGGGAGGAGGCCAAGTGCATTCGGTTCCATTTGCCCCTGGAACCAGTGGCTTTTACCACGGGAGACTGGTTTTTAGCTAACAACGGGGAAACCAACTCCCAAAAGACTCGAAGGATTGGCATCATCAAAGAACTGGGCAAGTTTAACCCGTCTCTCTCTCAACCCCAAAACGCTGCAGCTTGAACGAACTAACAGTGACTTTTTTATTTCCATCAGACAATACATTATCCCCTAGACAACGATAGAGCTATTTCTTATTGATTATTATTATACCCGCGCTTTTAGATTTAGTATTGACAACGTATATTATCTGTATGTTTGCATTGATCTTATTTTTGTGCCCCTTTATCAATAAATACTGTTAAAAATAGTACCATCAGACTTCAACGGACCTCTCTATCTTTGCTGGTAAGTGACCCAGTTACGGGGTTCGTAACATTTGTTACACTAATTCTGAACAGTTTACAACAAATCATAGACTCAAGAAATTCTGTTAAAAGCAATATATCCACAGGAAAACTCTTACTTAGCTTGAGATTATACAAAGATAATTATGTCATTAATATACTTGAGGGGTCCAACAATACTAGGTAGCTTTGCTTAATATAGCACTGAAAGTTTTACAAGCTTCCACACGTGGGAGCAAATTATAAAAAACTATACAACATATCTACATGAATAGCTTACACTGTGAGAAGCTAAAGCCAGCAGGGTGTGCATTTAATGCTTAAGCAAGGAAAATAACATTTGACAAACTTACTGGAAGGTGTGACTAGCAGAATGGATAAAGGAAAACTAATAAATGTGGTACATCTAGATTTGAAAAATAAAGTTTTTTAAGTTATCACACAAACATTTGTTTTTTTTTAAAAGGGTTCATGGATTGAGTTAATGCATTAAAATGGTCTGTGGATTGATTACTGAAGGAAAAACAATAGGCAGGGTACATTCAGGTTGACAATCTGTAACTGATGTACAGCTGAGTACTGGGAGCTGGAAATGCTTCGAATTCTAGATTTTGGAAAATGTAATGAGATAGCATGGGATTGCCAGCATTTACAGTTCTGAATTTATGTGCTACTGGTATGCAGTCTTTGTCCTGCACTTGTTCATCACACTTATGTACTTAATAGCTAAGATTATTGCATACCAGTAACATAATGAAAACATAGTGTGTGCAAGGTAACAAAAGCAGGACTGCATCATTGGAAGACTCCTTGAATCAGCTATTGAACAAAAACAACAGGCTTTCAGTCTTCACCTACAATACTGTGTTTTGATTAAAAGATTACAGAATACTGTAATTTGTATTTTACCTTTTTTTATGTAAGGTTTAAAAATAATCAGCATGTTAGACTTGTGGTATATTTTCCATCGGCAATGATCTTGGCAAACTCATGAATGAACTGCTGGTTTATGATCAGCAGATGCTTTATCATCACAAATCTTTAAATTTCTGCAACCATCCTGCTGAATATTGACAATTATCTTCAATTTTGAGTTTGTCAGGATACATCATTGCTGGTTTCATGATCACCATTCCGTTACGCAGCTTATGTTCATCCGACACTGATGAATCCATTCTTTCAATACACAATCAAGATATTTACTTTTCACTTTATGCAGCTTTTCTAATTTTCATTAGCTTCTGTTCATTATAAAGTGCCTATTAAGAGTATTCGGCCCCCCTTGGAAGTTTTCATGTTTTATTGTTTTAGGAACATTGAATCACAGTGGATTTAATTTGAGTTTTTTTGACACTGATCTACAGTAAAAGACTCTTTTGTGTCAAAGTGAAAACACATATCTAAAAGTGATCTAAATTAATAAGAAATATAAAACACAAAATAATTGATTACATTAAGGATTCACTCTCTTCGAATCAGTATATTTCAAGTATTCACCCTCTTCAAATGCACCTTTGGCCGCAATTATAGTGTTGAGTCTGTGGGGTAGATCTCTATCAGCTTTGCACATCTGGACACTGCAATTTTTCCCATTCTTCTTTACAAAACTGCTCAAGCTCTGTCAGATTCCATGGGGATCATGAGTGAACAGCCCTTTTCAAGTCCAGCCACAAATTCTCTATGGGATTGAGATCTGGACTCTGACTTAGCCACTCCAGGAATTAACTTTGTTGTTTTTAAGCCATTCCTGTGTAGCATTGGCTTGGTGTTTCAGGTCACTGACTTGCTGGAAAACAAATCTTCTTCCAAGTTGCAGTTCTCTTGCAGACTGCATCAACTTTTCCTCCAGGACTTCCATGTATTTAACTAAACTCAATTTTACCCTCTACCTTCACAAGCCTTCCAGGGCTTGCTGCGGCGAAGCATCCCCACAGCATGATGCAGCCTGGACCACTATGCTTCACGGTAGGGATGCTATGTTTTTGATAACGTGTGGTGTTTGGCTTATGCCAAACACAGCATTTAGTCTGATGACCAAAAAGCTCAATTTTGGTTTCATCAGACCACAGAACCTTCTTCCAGCTGACTTCAGTCTCCCACATGCCTTCTGACAAACTCTGAGAATTCATGAGTTTTTTCAACAGTGGTTTTCTCTTCGCCAATCTCCCATAAAGCTTCGACTGGTGAAGCACCTGAACAACAGTCATTGTATGCGCAGTCCCTCCCATCCCAGCTTTTAACTCCTCCAGAGTTGTCATAGGTCTCTCGGTTGCCTCCCTCATTAGTCCCCTTCTTGCACAGTCACTCAGATTTTGAGGACGCCTGTTCCATGCAGAATTTACAGTTGTGTCATATTCTTTCAATCTCTTAATGACAGTCTTAACTGTAGTCCAAGGGATATTCAATGTCTTGGAAATTTTCTTGTAACCATCTCCTGTCTTGTGCTTTCGAATATCCTTTCTGTGAAGTTGCTCGCAGTGTACTTTTGTCTTCATGGTGTAGTTTTTGCTGGGATACTGACTCACCAGCAGTTGGACCTTCCAAATTTTTATTACAATCAATTGAAACACTTTGACTGCACACATATACAGATCTCTATTTAACAAATTATGTGACTTATAAAGCCAATTGGCTGCACCAGTGATGATTTGGTGTGTCGTATTAAAGGGGGTGGGGGTTAATATTGACACAATTATTTTGTGTTTTTAATTTGTAATTAATTTAGATCACTTTGTAGAGACGTGTTTTTACTTTGACATGCAAGTTTTTTTCTGTTGATCAGTGTCAAAAAAGCTAAATTAAATATACTGGGACTCAATGTTGTAAAACAATGAAATATGAGAACTTCCAAGGGGTGAATGCTTTTTATAGGCACTGTATATGTGAGGTCATTTTGCAGAACGGTCTGTGGTTGAGCAGAGACTTGCGTGTCACTTGGAACCCTTCCTAGCACCCTGTAGAATTTTCTATTTATGATGTCATGACTGCAATCAAAAAAAAATTTGGATTTCAGAAGTTTTTGAATTTTGGACTTTTGGATGAGGGGTACCCTTACCTGTCCCACAAGAATGAGTGTTGGGACTTCTTCTGTTTACAATCTATGCTTATGATTTGAAGAGATCAATTGTAATATATCCAAGTTTTCTGAGCCCTTATATGCAACCTAATTCCAAGTCCCAGGAACCAGGTTTGCAAATCTAAATATATCACATTTACTGGACCATACTTTCTAATACATTTATCAAGCTTGATTTTCCTTGTCCAGAAACATAGAAAATAGGTGCAGGAGTAGGCCATTCGGCCCTTCCAGCCTGTACCGCCATTCACTATGATCATGGCTGATCATCCAACTCAAAACCCTACCCGCTTTCTCTCCATACCCCTGATCCCTTTAGCCACAAGGGCCATATCTAACTTCCTCTTAAATATAGCCAATGAACCGGCCTCAACTGTTTCCTGTGGCAGAGAATTCCATAGATTCACCACTCCCTGTGTGAAGAAGTTTTTCCTCATCTTGGTCCTAAAAGGCTTCCCTTTTATCCTTAAACTGTGACCCCTCGTTCTGGACTTCCCCAACATCGGAAATAATCTTCCTGCATCTAGCCCAAGGGTCGGCAACCCGTGGCTCCGGAGCCGCATGCGACTCTTTCATCTCTGTGCTGCGGCTCCCAGTAGTTTGTTAGTTTTTGAAATGTAATTCGAAATTTGAAGATTATGGTGTTCCTGTACAATCTAAAAACGTTGTGGAGACCCCATTTCCTGGCACATCCGAACCGGCTCACAATTAGCCACCGTTCTGGTGGAGAGATAGCCTACGGGGGTTTGTGAGTATGTGTCTTTTGGAGCATCCGCGCCCACGGGGACGGGTTAAGGGATGCTTTAAATCAAGGCTGTTTAGTTCAAATAAAGTTACCTTTGACTGCAGTATCTTTATTTTAGCGCTGCGTGTAGCGCTACACCGCTACAACGTATTTTTTTATCGCTATAAATATACATCACCACTGCCAATGCCTGACACCCGCCAGTGCGCGCTTTCTTTTAATTCTTCGATCCAAGCTAGGCTACCTATGGAGTAACCTTCAACCCAACGTCTGTTTTTTGGAGTTCAAAATGTTTTTGTTGCATGCAGAAATGTAATTTCATTTTCTCTGCAGGAGTTCATCAATTTCATAAATGCAACACATTATAGTTTGTTTATACATAGCATAAAGGCAAAAAAAAACTGTTGTATGCAGTGTTATTTCATTTTAAATGTCAAACAGGTTTTGTGGCTCCCAGTGTTTTCTTTTCTGTGGGAAATGGGTCCATATTGGCTCTTTCAGTGGTAAACGTTGCCGACCCCTGATCTAGCCTGTACGATCCCTTTAGAATTTTATATGTTTCAATAAGATCCCCCCTCAATCTTCTAAATTCCAGTGAGTATAAGTCTAGTCAATCTAGTCTTTCTTCATATGAAAGTCCTGCCATCCCAGGAATCAATCTGGTGAACCTTCTTTGTACTCCCTCAATGGCAAGAATGTCTTTCCTCAGATTAGGGGACCAAAACTGCACACAATACTCTAGGTGCGGTCTCACCAAGGCCTTGTACAACTGCAGTAGAACCTCCCTGCTCCTGTACTCAAATCCTTTTGCTATGAATGCCAACATACCATTTGCCTTTTTCACCACCTGCTGTACCTGCATGCCCACCTTCAATGGCTGGTGTACAATGACACCCAGGTCTCGTTGCACCTCCCCTTTTCCTAATCGGCCACCATTCAGATAATAATCTGTTTTCCTGTTCTTGCAACCAAAGTGGATAACCTCACATTTATCCACATTACATTGCATCTGCCATGAATTTGCCCACTCACCTAACCTATCCAAGTCACCCTGCATCCTCTTAGCATCCCCCTCACAGCTAACACCGCCGCCCAACTTCGTGTCATCTGCAAACCTGGAGATGCTGCATTTAATTCCCTCATCTAAATCATTAATATATATTGTAAACAACTGGGGTCCCAGCACTGAGCCTTGCGGTACCCCAATAGTCACTGCCTGCCATTCTGAAAAGGTCCCATTTACTCCCACTCTTTGCTTCCTGTCTGCCAACCAATTCTCTATCCACATCAACACCATACCCCCAATACCGTGTGCTTTAAGTTTGCACACTAATCTCCTGAGTGGGACCTTGTCCAAAGCCTTTTGAACATCTAAATATACCACATCCACTGGCTCTCCCCTATCCACTCTACTAGTTACATCTTCAAAAAATTCTATAAGATTCTTCAGACATGATTTTCCTTTCACAAATTCATGCTGACTTTGTCCAATGATTTCACCTCTTTCCAAATGTGCTGTTATCACATCTTTGATAACCCACTCAAGCATTTTCCCCACCACCGATGTCAGACTCACCGGTCTATAATTCCTCAGTATTTCTCTTCCTTCTTTTTTAAAAAGTGGGGTTACATTAGCCACCCTCCAATCCTCAGGAACTAATCCAGAATCTAAGGAGTTTTGAAAAATTATCACTAATGCATCCACTTGGGCTACTTCCGTAAGCACTCTGGGATGCAGACCATCTGGCCCTGGGGATTTATCTGCTTTTAATCCCTTCAATTTACCTAACACCGCTTCCCTACTAACATGTATTTCCCTCAGTTCCTCCATCTCACTAGAACCTCGGTCCCTTACTATTTCTGGAAGATTATTTATGTCCTCCTTAGTGAAGACAGAACCAAAGTAGTTATTCAATTGGTCTGCCATGTCTTTGTTCCCTGTGATCAATTCACCTGTTTCTGACTGTAAAGGACCTACATTTGTCTTGACCAATCTTTTTCTTTTCACGTATCTATAAAAGCTTTTACAGTCAGTTTTTATGTTCCCTGCCAGCTTTCTCTCATAATCTTTTTTCCTTTTCCTAAATAAGCCCTTTGTCCTCCTCTGCTGGTCTCTGAATTTCTCCCAGTCCTCAGGTGTGCCGCTTTTTTTTTTTGCTAATTTATATGTTTCTTCTTTGGACTTGATACTATCCCTAATTTCCCTTGTCAGCCACGGGTGCACTACCTTCCCTGGTTTATTCTTTTGCCAAACTGGGATGAACAATTGTTGTAGTTCATCCATGCGATCCTTAAATGCTTGCCATTGCATATCCACCGTCAACCCTTGAAGTATCATTTGCCAATCTATCTTAGCTAATTCACATCTCATACCTTCAAAGTTACCCTTCTTTAAGTTCAGAATCTTTGTTTCTGAATTAACTATGTCACTCTCCATCTTAATGAAGAATTCCACCATATTATGCTTGCTCTTACCCAAGGGGCCTCGCACAACATAATCCTCTAACCATATTATGTACATCCTGCTGGATTTGGCTACTCATATTTTAAATTACTCCTGCACATATGTGTTAGCACCCTGGTTAAATTAAGATTTTTATTGCTATGCTGTAAGTATTTCATTTTAATAGTTCTGTAAGAACAGCCTGTTCGGCTTTTAGCATGTTTGGGTTTGAGCTAAAGATAAGGGACTATGCTGTACAACTTAGGAATGTTGTGTCAGCCAATCAAGAAGGTGGAATTGGGAGAAGGTTCAAAAGAACGCTGTGCAGAGAAGTTTTGATGACAGACACTGACGTGAGTTAAGGTCTTTTTGGCAGGAGCTGGGAGGAGACAGGAGAGAAGATGGCTAAGGATGTCCCTTTTGCACAAGGTGCTTGGTTCAGATTAATGGAGGAAGGACCAATACTCCTGTGGGGTGTCCGGTTGTTTGAGATGGGTTTTGAGCGACATTCAGAAGGTGGTGTGCGCTTTCACGCAGACCATGTGTCCAGCGCGCAACTTTAAGGCAGCTTCAAGATGAGCTTCAACTTATGTCCACATTTGGACTGGGTTAACTGTAATGGGTCCTTTTAGGTTTTTTTTCTTTTCCCTACTAACTGTTCGATAAAGTTGAAATTTGTAAATATACTTTCTTTATAATTGTATGCAGTGTACAATCTGTTATTTCTTGCCTTTGGCTAATTGCATGGGAGCAGTATTTAGACAGTATTCGCAAAGATCGAGGTTCGGGTGGTCAAGACATCCTAACTTCCCAATTTTCATGGGACCCATGTCGTTCTAACCCTAGATGGAGGGAGTTTAAGAAAGAAGGTTTTCTCACCGCTGAGTCCAGTGGCTGTTAGCGAGGGGCTAACGAGCTGCATCTCAAGAGATGCCCAGTAAAAAGGTGTTTCATGTCACACAGTACATCTGAAAGTGCTCTTTTTAAGATCTTTTAAATGTACAATGGCCTGTCTCATTTTAAGTCTTCCACCTATGTTCTATTCCTATTAAAAACAGGCCCACATGTGTGAATTTGAACTAATCCCACAAATGACAATGATTTTGCAGAGTTGATGGGAGTGGCAGAAGTTTGCCCTTTAAAATTAAGTATGATTAAAACTAGCTTTTCAGAACAAAAGTGAGTCTTTTATGAATATATTGATACCCTGGCCACTTGGCCCCTCAAGCCTACCTGAGCTTTCAATATGATTGCTGAGCTGCCTCAGTGCTTGGTCTCTGCTCTGTGCCAAATACCTGCAGCTCTCAAACATCCAATCGTTCAAAAATTCATCCAGCTCCACTTCAGAAATTCTAATGATCTGACATCCATAACTCTCTTGGGAAGAGAATCCCAGAGATTCCCTACTTCTCTGTAAGAAGAATTCTTTGTACTGCAGCTGTCGCTCAGCTGTTCCCTCATTTTAGAACTGCCTCATCCTTCAAGACTCTCTTTGACTCTGCTTCTAATGAGAATATCTCAATGTCATTCCCATTATGGTTGACATTTCGGGCTGAGACCCTTCAACAGGACTTGGGTTCTCTCTCCCCTCCCCTCCCCCCCCCCCCCCCCACACCTTTTAAACCTACTCATCTTTTTTTCTCTCCAGTCCTGCCAAAGGGTCTCGGCCCAGAACTTCAACTGTACTTTTTTTTCCCCCATAGATACTGCCTGTCCTGTTGAGTTCATCATTGTGTGAGTTGCTTTGATTTCCAGCATCTGCAGATTTTTTCTTATTCGTCATTCCCATTAAGCCCCCTTAGGATCCTAACTTTTTAATTATTCTTAATTCTGATAACAAAGAATTCCAGTTCAAAATTGCAATGGATACAGACCCAATCCGTTTAGCCTCCCTTCACAGGACTACCTGCTCATCCCAGGAATTAGCCCAGTGAATCTCCTTCAGACTGCCCCGAGACTGCTATATCCTTTCTTGGGAAGGGGATCTACAAGCATGTATACTATTCTACATGTGACCTTGCCAAGACTTTATACAACACCTCCTTATTTATTAGCTCCAAACCCTTTGCACTAATGGGCAATAGGCTACTTGCCCCCTCTTATCTCCTTGTTGCATCTGCCTGCCTGTGGTTCATGTACATTCATCACTAGATCCCGCAGCATTCATTTATGGTCTCATTCCATTGAGATAATCATCTCCCTTTTAATTTCTCTTCCCAGTGTATGCCCTCATACTCTTCCACACTGAACTCCATTTGCCATATTTCCATGCATCAACTCAACTTATTCCATTGTAGGGTCCCAATGTTCTCATCACAACTTGCCCATCCAACCATCTTGTTTCCACCTGAAAAACCCTCACTCAACCTGTGTTTTTATGGCTGTGGTCTCAATGGCAGTCAAGGAGAAATACAAAAAACACTCCTACTCACAGGAGGGGAGTTTTCATGTATGTTTGTACTGTAAGGAAGGTTGATGAAAATTGGGTCCATGTCCTGGATGTCTGTTATGGTGATGGCGAGGTTGGCCAGTGTAGACAAGGGGTGGTCTTTGTCCTGGTCCTGCAATAAATAGGAATAAACTTACATTTATCTGAATTTATTTCATTGCATTAGTTGCTTAAATCTTGCAATTGTTCAATTTGGAAGACACAAGAGCAGAAGTAAATCATTCGACGCAGTGTGTCTACTCCACCATCTTATAACAACCCCCTCCAGCTTCTTCCCTATAACCATCAACCTCTTCAACAATCAAGAACTTATCAATCCCTGTCTTAAATACACCTAATAATTTGGCCTCCACAGCCCCCATGAAAACAGATTCTACAGACTCTTTAGCTGAAGAATTTTATCATCTTCTCAGCTTTAAAGGATGTTCCTTTCTTCTAAAGCTATGTCCTTGGATCCTCGATTCTTCTACTTTCCACATCCACTTTATTCAGTCCTTTCAGTGGCCAGTAGGATTCAATGAGATCCTCCCCCTTATCCTTCTGAAGACCATGGAATGCAAGCCCACAGCTGTCAAACATTCTCTGCATGTTAAACTTTTTATTTCTGAGACCATTCTTGTGGTTGTCATTGGACCTCATGCAAGGCCAGCACTTACTTCATTAGATCTGGTGCCAAAAATAAAAATCACACATTCTGCAAAATTCTCCCTGTGATCACATGTGTTTACTCCAGAAACTCCAGCCTCCCTTCACATCCCAAAAGGTGTGCTGATTGGTAGGTTAATTGGCCATTGTAAATTGCTCTAAGTGGCATCTAAGTGGTAGAATGTTGATTGATCAAGTGGAAAGAACAAAATAGAACAGAGATGAGGTGGAATTTCTTTAGCCAGAGGCTGGTGGATATGTGGAATTCATTGCCTTGGATGGCAAGTCATTGGGTATATTTAACGTGGAGGTTGATAGGTTCTGCGTCAAAGGTCACAGAAAGAAAAGGGCTTGAGTGGGTTAATATCAGCCATGATGGAATATCTTAGGACAAGTGTAAATGGATACTTGATGGTTGGCATGGAATTTAGTGGGTCAGAGGATTTGTTTCCAAACTTTGAGTCACAGACCATGATGGTAAAATATTCTATGATGTCCAGAGGTACTGAAACTCAATACCTAAATCCAAATCACGCTTTTACAAAAATGTTACAAAAATGCTTTTACAAAAATGGTTTCTGCAGTGCATTTGCTCATTTGCAAGTGAAATCTAGATCGTCAGAAAGAAATTACTCTAATTCCTTTCATGCAAAGCTAAAATATCATTCAGGTCAAACTGTAACATGTGTACGATGAAGACAGTCTGCAGACATGAAGTCCAGCTGCATGCTTGGGTAGATACTAAGGAACGGGCTGTGTTTCTTTGAGAGACACACTAGTCTATTAGGCTATAGGCAGCTGTAAAATGATTCACAAGGATCCTCTAAATCCTATTGTTTGTACTTTTAATCCTCATTGGTTGACCATCTCCAAAGTGAGTGACTCACAGGGGCCATGATAAGTAACTGTTCGCTTTATACAAATTTATCAGGCAAAGAACCATCACTTATCAAATGACTTAATAAGCTTGAATTCAGTCTCAGATTTCTATTTCACTGATCTCAACCAAATGTGTTCTGTAAATGTACATTTACCCTTGTTTCCCAGGTACAAAGTAAGCATGTACTTCTCCGATGCCACGGTAGTGTAATGGTTAGCGTAATACTTTACAGTTCGAGCAAACTCTCATTAGAGTTCAGTTCCTGCTGTTGTCTGTAAGGAGTTTGTACATCTCCCTGTGGCCGTGCAGTTTGATCTGGCAGCTCCAGTATCCTCCCACATTCCAAAAGCGTATGGTTAGCATTAGGGTTAGGGAGGTGTGGGTGCGCTGTGTTGGCACCAGAGGTGGTACTAGCAGATTGCCCCCAGCACAATCCAGGACTGCACTGGTTATTGATGCAAACAGCACATTTCACTGTATGTTTCGATGTACATGTGATACATAATACTCATTTTTGATCCCTTTATTATCAGACAATGCTTTGCCCAGTTATTTCTTCTGTTTGTGATGGAAGGGTAATGATCCCAGTGCTCTGATCCACACAACAAAAAAAAATTTCATGGCTATATTCTACGTTGGTGTCATTCTTCAGTTGAGGCATTAAACTAAGGCACCATATTATTCTCTTGGGCTGACGTACAAATGTCATGAAAGCATTTCAACAGAGGTGGAGCAGACAGCGAATTGTATCTGACAATAAGTGTCACAAACAAGCGAGGGGGTCATTCTCAATGATGGAATCATTGTCACTTTGCTGCTGTATT
Source organism: Hypanus sabinus (assembly GCF_030144855.1). Classification (NCBI taxonomy): domain Eukaryota; kingdom Metazoa; phylum Chordata; class Chondrichthyes; order Myliobatiformes; family Dasyatidae; genus Hypanus; species Hypanus sabinus. Next base: position 47,993,368 of record NC_082726.1, on the reverse strand, counting down.
TACTGTGTGTAAATTGGTTTGAGTCTCCGTCAATCCAAGACATCTTCAAAGAGATGTGCTTTCGGAAGGCAGCATCCGTCTTTAAGGATCCCCACCACCCAGGACATGCCCTCTTCACACTGTTACCATCAGGAAGGAGGTACAGAACGCTGAAGGCACACACAATGATTCAGAAACAGCTTCTTCCCTTCTACTAACCAATTTCTAAATGGACATAGAACCCATGAACACTACCTCCCAACATTTTTATTTCTGTTATTCTGCACTACCTATTTTAACTTAACAATTTAATAGAGATATATATATCTACTTAATATAACTCAGTTTTTAAAAAAAATCTATATTTATCATAAATTTCATTATACTGTTGCCATACAGTTAAATTTCACTACAAGTGCCAGTGATATTAAACCTGATTCTGATTCAATATAGTAATTGCCACAATTCATAATTGCAGTACTGGCAATGAAGCAGTCTATAGGAGGCACACTTCAGGCTAAAGTTTTGAGTTGCCCTTGGCTGCTCTTTTGGAGGGGAAAGATGCAATGTTCTGTTAATTATTACCTGAACTTGACACTATATTCAGGTACCGAGTCTTTCTGCCTACATATTTGCACCTCTCCACATCGTTAAATAAAATATGAAATGCTAGGTGCGACAGCCAGCTGTAGCCCAATAGGTCAAACTCCAATGTTGGAGTAATTATGTTTATGCTTTAAATTCCACTCCAGATACATGAACACAATAAGATCTGGCGCTCTACCCAGCCCAGATCACACTATAGAAGGAGACAAGAAACACTAAGCATTTTTTTCCAACAGAAAAAAAATCCTCTCCCTGTTCTGAATCCCATTTTTTCTACAATATCTTAGTCAGTAAAGACTAACTTTATTTGTCACATGCACATCAAAATATACAGTGAAGTGCATTGTTTGTGTCAAATCAAATCAGCAAGAATTATGCAGAGCATCCCACAAACGTCTCCATATTTCCTGTGCCGACATAGCATGCCCACAACTCACTTACACTAACCATATTTCGTTGCAATTTGCGAGGAAACTGGAGCAGCCAGAGGAATCCCAAGTGGTCACTGGGAGATGTACAAATTCCTTACAGATAGCAGAAAAAAATTGAAACCCGATTTTAAAGCTGGTGCTGTAATAGATTAATAATTCCAAACAACACCCAGAAGGCATAACCAGTGGAAGCTTTCTATGCCTAAATTAGCTGGCAGGTTTCCTGCAACAAAACAATGAGCAAGTGTGAAAAAGTACTTCATATTATATGGCTCAGATTTGGTCTTTGTTGTGTGTGATTTTTCATGGATTCTATTGTGTTTCTTTGTTTTACGGCAGCCTGCAAGTTGATCAATCGCAAGGTTGTGCATGGTATACACACTTTGATAATAAATTTGAACTTTGAATTTTGAAGCTACGTTGTAATGTCCAATGGAGTGAAAGGCAGTATACACCCAGTGGCCACTTTATTAGATACACCTGTACACCTATCTAATAAGCCATACATGTAACAGCAACTCAATACATAAAGGCATGCAGACACGGTCAGACGGTATCAATTGGTGTTCAGACCAAACATCAGAATGGGGAAGAAATGTGATCTATGTGACTAACTGTGGAATGATTGCTGGTGGCAGACTGGGTGGTTTGAGGATCTTAGAAACTGCAATTCTCCTGGGATATTCCCTCACAATGGTCTCTCAAGTTTACGGAAAATGGTGCAAAAAATAAAATACATCCAGTGACCGGCAGTCCTGTGGATGGAAACGGGTTGTTAATGAGAGGGGTCAGACGAAAATGAGCAGGCTGGTTCAAGCTGACAGGAAGGGTTCAGTAAGTCAAATAACCATGCATTACAATAATGAGGTGCAAAAGAGCATCTTTGAGTGCACAACACATTGAATCTTGAAGTGGATGAGCTACAGAAGACCACACTTGCACCTAATAAAGTGGCCAGTGAGTGCATCTCAAAAAGCACTTCACGTTATAAGCTATGTTGCAACATCCTAAAGTTGTGAAAGGCAGAATATATATTCAAGTCTTTCAGAAGCACAGAGGTCAAATTTAGCCACAACAGATGAACATTCCAAATGCATCGAGTCAAACAGCATCTCTTTTCTCTGGTGCCAGAAGTCATTAATGATTGCAAATTGAATTTTAAATAAATGAATAATAAATGCCATGGACTTCTACGTTATTTGTCACCACCTCTGATTAATATGCTAACGCTGATAAAGACTACAACCGAATTGCCTGCCATCACACTCTGTTGCATGAGAAACAAATCCAGTCAAATTAATTTTAATGCTGATTAGTTTATGAATGATTTTCCTTATTGATTTTCCTTTTAGCAGTTAGCATTCTACCACATTCAATAGATTTTCTCACACTAAAATGTTTAAGCCTACTTCTCTCTCCTTTCCTCCAGAAATTAAGACAGTCTCTAGAAGTGCACTATTTGTCATATTTCTCATCTTCAAAGTCTCATCTAAACCTTCACCAACAATTGCAGAAGCATCTAAATCTGTCAATCAGTGCCTTTATCTTCTCTGAATGCAGCACTGTTGCATTGGAAAGCAAACGTTTATGGGTATGCTCCACTCCAGAGACTTGAGCATAAAAGACTCAAATGCAGCTTCGGGGATTGCTGCTGTGTCAGAGGTCTTGCAAATGATTTTTAAACCAAAGCCAGATCTATTCTTACAAGAAATCCTATGAAGGCCCCATGGCATTTTTGGGACAGGAAAGAAAGGAGTTCCCAACCAAATGCTAAACATTCACATCACTGAAATATGTAATCCGATCATTATCAACAGCTAACTTTCAGTAAAATCTGGGAGCCTGATCTGTACAGTATAAATTATCACCCATGCTTCCAACTTCCCAACAAGGAAAACACTTTAAAGGCTGAAAGCACTTTGAGACACCATGATGCAATGAAGCCTTTGTATAGATGCAGATTATTTAAAATCTACACACATGCATATCCTTGGTATAAAAGCTTAACTGAATACTGTGCTCTCAGAGTGAAAAGAGGTCAAAGGCAAATTAAACCACATTGGAGCTCCTCCAAACGTTTCTGAGCACCACATTTTAGGAGGAAGAATGATTCAGCCTTGGAGAGAAAGTATTGATTTACCAGATTCAGAATTGAATCCACGGTTAACTTACAATGAACCAGGATTTTATTCTTTTTAATTTAGAAAGTTAAATAAGATTTTACCAAAAATTTCAACACATTTGGGCAGACAGAGAAATTCACTCTGTAGGTTGTAGATTATAGGACTTGGGGACAGACTCATAATTGGTGCAATATTTTCAGGAATGGTTGGGAATCATTTGACACAATTGAGGGTGCAGAAGCAGGAGAATAGCAACCAAGACTCATTGTTTGACAAACAATAAAAGGGTATGCCATGGAGACACAAGAGAATGCAGATGCTGAAAAGTGTAGCAATAAACAATTTGAGAGAGGAACTCAATGGGTCAAAATGCCGGGAGTAAAGGAATTGGGTCTAATTCCCGTGCCACTCATGATCCCAGGATTGGATCCAAAACCCTGACAATGCTTTTCCATTCTCACCACCAGCACCAGGGACACTTCCCCAAACCCCCAACAGGTGTTGCTTGACTTGCTGGATTCCTCCAGCAGATTGGTTTTATTGCTAAGGGATAGACCATTTATGTCAGGGTTGAGGCCATTTTTATTCAAAGTTCAAAGTAAATTTATTATCAAAGTACATAGATGTCAACATATACTATCCAAGATTCATTTTCTTGCAGGTATTCACAAAGGAGCACAATAGGATCAATGAACAATGGACAAATAACCAACGTGCGAAAGACAACAATTCTTGCAATTACCAAAAAATACTAAATAATATTGAGGGCATGAGTTCTAGAGTCCTTGAAAGTGAGTCCATAGATTGTGGAATCAGTACAGTGTTGGAGTGAGTGAAGTTATCCACTTTGGTGCAAAAGCCTGATAGTTGAAGGGTAACAACATCAAAAATCTATCTACCCCTCCTTAGGAATTTGCAGAGACTGGCACTTCCTCTGTCCTTTGAGGAAAAGAGTTCCAAAGATTCTTAGATGACTGACTTTAAATCAGTCATAATTTGCCTCCCTATTTATTTTCATAAAGAGAGTCCTAGTCATAGATTAACCCCAAAAGTAAACCCTCCCTCCACATCCACCCTGACGAGATCTTCAGGATTGCATCAATTATATCCTCCTTACTCTAAACTCCAAAATAAATGTAGCCTGTCCAACATACCCTAACACCAGAACCACTCATTTCAGGCTATCATTGTTTGTGACTCTATGTCCCATATCTTGGAAATTAAATGCAAAATTTCATCTGCCTCCCACTGTTCAAGTGATCTGCCCCCCAGTGTTCGAATACGCTTCACTAAGAGTGATGATGAAATCATACCGTTGCATTGACTTGCAGCTGATAGGCTTGAGCAGTCTCATAGTCCAGTGGTCTTTGAACAGTCACCACTCCTCTGGCTCCATCAATCGCGAAAAAGCGCGATGGTGGCTGGAATGAATACAGCACACTACCCCCGGTTCCCTGATCGCGGTCCGTGGCATTCACGATGAAAATTGGCGTCCCTGCTGGTGTGTTCTGCAAGGAAGACAAAGGGAATACTTAACACAAATATCAAAAAAACACAGCACTGAGATACCTCTGCACCCATTTTGATGCATAGTTAAACTGGTCGAAACTGCAGATGCTGGATGCCTGAAATAAAACACGATGCTGTAAATATTCAGCAAGCCAGGCAGCATACCCAGAGAGAGAAAGAGTTAACGTTTCATGACAATTAACTTAGATTCATTTTGATATCATCAACAAGTTAGTCCAGAGGGTCTGCTTTTCTGTTCCTCAATTCTGTGATTCTCTAAACCTGAACCATTAACTGTTTCTGTATCTACAGATGCTGCTTGACAGGTTCAGTGCTTCCAGAGATTTCTCACATTTCCTAACTTATGCTGGTCAGCAGTCAGTTCCAAGCACTCTATTGCAGAAGAAATTTCAGAATAAAAATGCTAACTTAAGTGCATGCCACATGCAACAATAAAACCATTTGACCAACCATTGCTACAGCTGATCATCAGTTGAAGTTGTGCTAAAGTTTATCGCACGGGTGACTCAGATGGTTGACCATTTTTTTGCCTCTGTGAGATAAAGCTCTTTCAAATGTAAATTGCAGCTAGTCAACTGCAGCACATTGAATACAATGTGGAGTGGAGAGGAGAGTAAGGTTCTGTTGACGAGGGAGAAACCTGGTAGTATTACTTCACTTTCAGTCTCTAAATCAACCTAATTTCAACACTTAAATTAGTGGGATTCCTTGAAATTCTCTCTTAGAACTGTTAATTTTCTTAGATATAGCTGATGTAATCAGTTCAATAAATTATACATAAGCTATTAATTAGCCAAGCTGGATAATCCTGCTAAAATATGACAACTTCATGAAACAAAGCTGCCAAAAGGAGGGAGCTATTCCAAGGGTAATAACATCAGAAGACTGGCATTGATTGACTGCCCCACTTTAAACATCCTCCCCCAAAGCAACTTCAGTCACTGAAGATTGGTTCTCGAATAACAGTTACACACCTGTAAACCCTTTGAAACCCTTTGGCAGGACTGGAGACACTGGTTGAAGGCATTGACATAAAATATGAACTCTATTACTCTCCACGGATGCTGCAGAGTATTTCCATTTTTATTTCAGATTTTCATCATCTGAAGTTTTATTTTTATTTATTTTATTTTATTTTTATATATTTTTTCTTCTGTACAGCTGCCCACTCACCACTCCCTCGGTGCATGTTGCTTGCACCTCTTACAGCCTTCATCCACTGGCTGGTTGAGAGCAAAGACACCCAGATCAACAACTGCAAACTGGAACTTCAATAGATGGGAGGCCATTTGGCCCACTGAGTTTATGCTGGCTCCTCAAGGAATTGCGTTAATCCTACAATCCCACTTTTTCCTTTGTCACCTATCCTCTCTCACACTAGTCAACTCATCCTGATTATCTTTATCACCCAGCTAGTGGCCGATCAACCTATCTTGGTGATGCAGGAGGAAAGAGAAGCACCCAAGGGAAACGCATGTACAAACTCCACACAGGCAACGCCTGATTTCAGGATTGACCCAGATCACAAGGGCCGTGGCAAGCCGTGCTACCTGCTGCACTTCAATGCCACCAACCGGAAAACAATTTATTAGGTTTTCTACCTGGGCTGCAACTTCTTATCCGGATTATTTTATACAATACTGAATATACATTACATCTGACAGGGGGAGCTGAATCCCAGGGAATTCTGTGCACCAGCAGGTGAGTCAGCGACTAGTGGGCATTGATTTATATAAAGAACCAGATGCTTCATTAGGATTAATTTTTAAGCAGCGTGGGACATTCTGGGATTCAGTTCAGGTTGGAAGCAGAAACTTACTAAAGAGATACAAATCAATGCAGATAGAGGTGTATAAGATGATAGAGTGGACAACCAGCGCTTCTTCCCCCATGGCAGAAATGGCTAACACAAGAGGGCATAATTTTGAGGTGACTGGAACAAAGTATAGTGGAAGTGTCAAGGGTATTTTTTTTTTGGCAGAGTCGTGAGTGCATAGAATAAACTGCAAGTGGAGGTGGCACACGTTAAGGCATTAGGGATATTTAACAGACCCTTAGATGGGCACATAGATGAAAGATAAATGGAAAGCTACGTGGATAGGAAGAGTCAGATTGATCCTGGAGTGGTTAAAAACTCAGCAGAGTATCATGATCTGGGGGGATCTGGATTGTTGGTTCCTGTTAAAAGTTCTGATGAAATCAATGACTTTCAAAAGAGAACCGGAAGCACTTGCAAAAAGCATGAATTTGATGAATTCTTGGGCAGGGAAGGTAACTAGCTGCACATATTTCTTCAAAGCAAAAAAAGAGGCAAGCTAGGGTGTAATAACAAAAAGGGCTGATCACTGACCTCAGAACGGGGTGGTCAAGAGGGTTGAGTGCTTCAAGTTTGTATGAGTGAACATCACCTATAGCTGAGAAAGCACAGCAACATCTCTACTCCCTCAGGAGGATGACCCCTTTGATCTTCACCAATTTATATCAATGCTTCATAGTAATCATCCCATCCAGATGCATCATCGCTTGATATAGCAGCAGCTTTATATGTGACCGCAAAAAACTGCTGAGAGTTATGATCACAGCTCAGCAAATCATGGAAAGCAGCCTCCCCTCGATGGACTCTATCTACACCACACTGCCTCAGTAAAACAGCCAACATTATCAAAGACCCCGGCCTCTCTTCTCCCCCTTCCCATCAGGCAGAAGATTCAAAAATATGAACTCACTGACCACTGGGCTCAAGGACAGCTTCAATTTTGCTATTATAAATTAATGAATGGTCCCCTAGTACGATAAGACAGAGTCTTGACCTCATAGTCTACCTCATTGTGGCTTTACATCTGATTGTCAGACTGCAATGTACATTCTCTGCAACTGTAACACTTTATACTTGATCAACACCTCCACCCACTAACGCACCCCACCACCATTATTATATCATTTCCTGTCAGAGTCACCTCTTGTATAGACACTTCTGTACCTATTATTGCTCTATGTACATAACAATCTATGTATATAAGCCATTCTATGTATTTATATTTATTGTGTTTTTATTATTGTGTTTTTTGTCTTATTGTTTTTTTGGGCTGAGTCAGATCTAGAGCAACAACTATTTTGTTCTCCTTTACACTTGTGTACTGGAAATTATACTGAACAACATTGAATCTTGAATCGCATTCTGCATTATTTCACTGTTTTCCCTTGTACTACATCAATGCACAACTGTAATGAAATCATCACTGTGGATGACATACAGAACAAAGTGTTTCACTACACCTCACTATCTATGACAATAACAATAACCAATAAATCAAATTACCAATGCCTAGTTTTTTCACAATGTGATTACATAGAACAGCACAGCAAATTATGGGCCTTTCAGTCTACAATATCGTGCCAACATTTTAAACTACTCCAAGGTCAATCTAACCCTTTGCTCCTGCCTTGGCCTCTATTTTTCTTTCATGCAGGTGCCCTACCAAGAGTCTCTGAAATATCCCTAATGTGTCTGCCTCTACCACCAACCCCACAAGTGCATCATAAACTCCTGGTACAAAAAAACCTACCTTTGACATCCTCCTTATACCTTCCTCCAATCATCTTAAAATTATACCTAATTGTATTAGACATTGCCATCCTGGGGGAAAAAGCACTGGCTGCCCACTCTATCTTTGTGTCTTATCATATTGTACATCTGCTATCATAGGGCCCAAGCTGCTGAGTTCCTCCAGCTTGTTTGTACGTGATGCTGCTATCAATTTGCCACTCACCCTCCTTTGCTCCAAAGAGATATGTCCTAGGCTGCTCAACCAATCCTCATAAGACATGCACTCTAATCCAGGCAGCATCCTGGTAAATCTCCTCTGCAACCTCTCTAAAACTTCTACATCTTTGTTATAATGAGTTGACCAGAAATGAATACAATAAGTGTGTTGACTAACAAAGGTCAACACACTATATATATATATATATATATATTAACCACACTATCAACTTCATGTGGCAGCTTTGAGGGATCTATAGATGTGGATCCCAAGATCCCTCTGTTCCCCCACACTGCTGACAATCCTGCCATTAATCTTGGACTCTGCCTTCAAGTCTGACCATCACTTCACCTTCTCTGGATTGAACTCCATCTGCCACTACTCAGCTCTGCCCTGCATGCTATCAATGACCCTTTGTAACCTGCAATAACCTTCTACATTATCCACAATACCACCAACCTTTGTGTTGTCTGCAAACTTATTAACCCACCCTTCCACTTCTCATCTAGGTCATTTATAAAAATCACAAAGAGCAGGGGTCCCAGAATAGATCCCTGCTGAAAGCTACTAGTCACAGAACACCAGACAGAATATTGCTCCATCTACTATCTCCCTTCTGTGGGCAAATTAGTTCTGAACCCACATTACCAAGCTCCATGGATCCCATGTCTCCTGACTTTCTGAAGGAGCCTACCATGAGGAACCTTATCAAATGGCTTACTAAAATCTATATACACCATAGTTAACTTCATTGATTTGTTTTGGCACTGAAGAAATCTACAATTCTCCAGTTTCCAAGTCTAATCAATTTGTGCAAAGCCAGACAAGTTTTACCTTAGAACAGGAACACAAGATCACAATAAAACTATTTCAGAAACAAGAAATAAATGCAATCACTAGGAACAAATAGCTGAAAAGATCAGATGGCTTTAAAATCTTCCCACTCTAGGTGTTGCATGTTGATTTTATAGGGATTTCATAATTACAGGCCTACTGGGCAATTCTAATGCACATAAATCATTCAGTGTTCCATTGCTTATTCTTTGTTGTATTATTTATTTGAACCTCGTGCTGTATATTTTGGTTTTAGGTGGAGATATTTTCGCCATCCTTAAAAACTGCTATTTGCAATGTGCAGAGATCACAAAAGAACGACACTGTTAAAACTGACCATGAAGAGATTGAAGTCAGAACCCTAACAGCACAAAACAAGGTGCTTGGTCCACACTAATCATCAAATGTCCAGCCACAACAATCTGATGTTCTTCTCCCCATATTCCCAACATTTTCCACATTTTACCTATCAGTTTACATGGCCAATTAACCCAGGGGCACGCACACCTTCAGCACGTGAGAGGAAACTAAAGTGATTAAGGGAGAATGTGTGAACTTGTTACAGACTGTTGTAATATTGAATCAGGTTCACTGATCTGGTGAGTGAAACAAAAAACACTGTCTACAATTAAGTATATTGATCATTTATTTATTTACTAAGACAACTGCACTATGATGTTCCAAGGAGCACTATATGAAGTCATTCTTACCCTCGAACGAGTCAACCTTTTGCTGGGGAAGTGGTGACCTCCTACTGTTAGACTGCTTGAGGTAGCTTATTTTTTAATCTTTCTTTCTTCTACTCAAAAATTTGTGTATTTGCACATCTCTGCACTTGTAATGCTACTGTGACACTGCAATTTCCTTTGTGATCAATAAAATTTTATCTATCTTTAATGGCAGTAAAATTTGAACAAATATTTATGTTCCACAAGTTACAGACACTACAAAGTTGAATTTTCAATGAACATACTTAGTTAAAAGCAAGTGTAGAGCACATGTTCCCAATGTTTATGTACACTGCTTGCCTTAAACAAAGGAAGAGAGAGAACCTTTTACACATGCTCTCTATATACCCAGGATATTTGAAACTGGAGTCCAGGCAGCTAACCATTGGGAAAAGCAGCTGCAGTTTCTAAACTAACCAATCACGATGGAAGCCACTTTCGACAATCAGAATAAACTATGTCGCCAGAGAACAACTGTACCCGAAGTCAGGATTGAACCAGGTTCTGAGAACTGTGGGGCAGCAGTCCATTAGCTGTGCCCTCCTAAAGTGTCGAGAGTTACCTCTTCAGAAGGGACAACTTGGAATGCGAACATTGTCAATACCCATGAGACTCGCCTAATAACACGGCCCAGCCACATCTCACACCTGGAATAGAGTGTGCCTAAGACAAAGAAGTCAGATAACTTCTCTTTTCTGTATGCCAATTTTATGGTTCTATAATCTTTGATTTGAGATTTCTAAGATAAAAGGAGAGCCTCTCTCTCTAAAATCTCCCCCAATGTTCAGCCTCTGGATTTTTATTTGTTGTACTCATCTCTTGACAAAGTCATTGCGAATTTTCTAACACCGTTTGGTCTCTGCTCCATGAGTGACTGACCGCTGCTGAATACAGAAACGCCACCCAAAGCCACCTTGCATTCAAAATGAGGTTTCAATGTGCAGTCACATGTGGCCAGAGCTGAGAGATAAAACTCAGCACACGGGGATGAAGCTGAAGATTGGGAGATGGAATTTAAGAGTTTAATAGAACAGAAGCTTATTAAAAAAATCCAATTTCTAAGATCAAGCGATCAATTTGAAAGGTCAGATGTAAGGAGAAGGTACAGAGGCGGCAGAATGCAGAGTAGAGGCCAGAGAGAAACAAAGTATTGCAACCTTGTGAGTTGAGAAAACTACAGCACTCGGGGGGGAAAAAAATCACCAGAGGAAGGGAACTCTTCATAAATGTATGAATGAGGTGGGGGGGGGGGAAGCAAAAACAATAAAACAGGAAACATAAAAACAATAAACGGAATACTAATATTATACCACCCATGAGATATTTTGTTGGAATACAATACATATTGCTCTGGTCCACAGACAGAATCTACATCATTTAAAAATGAAGTAATAATTATTTCTAATTCAATTGCCCGCATTAAAACTATATCAAGACAATATTTTTGTCATTAAAATGGGAGAATGACACATTTTTGGAACGACCAAACTTTAAGTGAAATTCTAGTTGAAAATAACATGTCTACTATTTTGAATGTCCCAAAGAATGAGAAAGTCCTCTTACTTTCCAAGAGGAATTTATAGCCCTGGGTTAAATTGCAATTATCTCATTATCCTGACCAACGTTTCTCACCCAAAAGACCAATGCAGGATGCTCATGTTTCAGGTTGAGGAAGTTTACAGAGTGGCTACAGCATTTCCTATATTATAACTATGATAACACAACTTTAGTCCCTGATGCACTTTGTGACTTGACACATCCTCTGTACAATACAAACATAAGCTTTCAAAAATAACCTTTACTCTGAAAACAAATACCCAAGTACAAATACATTGAAATAAAATTGCAATTTACAGCCAAATTAATTTGCTTTTATGTTGTCGCTGTTGTAAAGAATTACATGCCAAACCTTGCACAGCAAGATCCCAAATTATCAATGTGATAATAGGCAATCTATCATTATTAGTTTCATTGGAGATTGAAAATTTAACATCAATGTGTAAAGGGGGTTTCTTCTTTTTTCTTCGTTACTGTTGGGAAAGGAGTTCTTTTTGTTAACTAGCAGGAATGCTAATTTACTGATAACGAGAATGGTATTCCTTTGTAAACCAAATGGGGATTAATGTTCTTTCTTCTGAGTCGGTAAGCTTTTGTTGACGGGCTTTTGGGCAGTTCGGCGCGAGGGGGTCGAGAGAGAGGACGCAATGCTCTAAGCTGGGCGAGGATCGGATGCCAAAGGGGGGTCCGAGGCCGGGAGGTACTCCGAGGAGGGGGGATGAAGCTAGATGTGCTTAGTTGACCACTCGGAGGATCCTGAGCTGCGAGTCGAGGAGTTCGGAGGGGATCGAATGGTGGCCAGAAGACTTCAGAAATTGAGCTCCAATGGTTGTGCACGAAGTGGTTTGAACGTTGATAAGTTTGGCGCCTTTTCTTTATTTTTTTCTCTTCATATATACTGTATCGTTATTAATCACTTAGTTATAGTAACCTTTATAAATTGTACTCATTTAATCTCTTATGGTGTACTGTCTGTTTTTGGGCGAGCGGGGACATCACACAGCATCCACACCAGCTGATTACCCAGTTTGGCGGGGCCGAAGGCTGCTCCCCCTAGACGAAATGAGTTGAGCGAGCCTGAGGCGACCCAGGGGGTTACATTGTGGGGGCTCGTCCGGGATTAATTTCTGTGGAAGCTGTGTGATCACCCTCTTTAAATTGTGTCTGCGGCGAAGAGCTGGTGTGCCTTTGTGGGTGTGCGATTGCTGGTTATCACTGCGTGTGTGTTGGGTGGGGTGGCTGCTGTTGGTAGCCTGGAGGTCGTTGTTCGAGTTCCGACTAGTGCTGACGAAATGGTGGTGGGACAATGGGCTGTCCGTACTGTTTGGAGAGTGAGGAGTGACAGGTTGGGATGTTTCAGCAGTGGTGAGCTCCGCCCGCTTATTGAAATAATGTCCAGCCCTAAAGGGGTGGAGGCGTGGGTGGAGCGGACCCCTCAGAGGCTGGTAGGCAGAAGGACTGCCATGGCTCCGTTGCTAAAAATTAAAATCAAATCCTTAGAAAGAGACAACATAGGATGTAGGATCATTGTCAGTAAATTTAATAAATTGCAAGGGCAAAAAGACCCTGATGGGAGTTATACACTCTGAACAATAGCTAGGATGTGGAATACAAATTACAAGGGGAGAGAGAAAATGCATGTCAAAATGGGAATGTTCCTCAGTTATCAGGAATTTCAATATGCAGGTAGATTGGGAAAATCAGGTTGGTGCTGATTTTAGATCCCAAGAGAGAACATTCTTAGAATGCCTACAAGATGGCTTTTTAGAGCAGTTCATGGTTGAACCCATTAGGGGAGCAGTTATTCAGGATTGGGTGTTATGTAATGAACCAGATTTGATTCAGGAGCTTAAAGTAAAGTAACCCTTAGGAGGCATTGATCATAATATGTTAGAATTCACTCTGCAATTTGAGAAGGAGAAGGCAGAGTCAAATGTATCAGTATTACAGTGGAGTAAAAGGAACTTACAGAGTCATGAGAGAGGAGCTGGTCAAAGTTGATTAGAAGGGAACACTAGCAGGGATGACAGCAGAGCAGCAATGGCTGGAGTTTCTAGGAGCAATTCAGGAGGCACAAGATACATAAGCCCCAAAGTAGTAGCAGTATTCTAAAAACAGGACAACACAACCATGGCTGAAAAGGGAAGTCAAAGCCAACATTAACGCAAAAGAGAGGGCATATAACACAATTACAATTAGTGTGAAGTTAAAGGATTGGGAAGCATTTATAAAGCAATAGAAGGCAACTAAAAGCCATAAGGAGGGAAAAGATGAAATATGAAGGTAAGCTAGCCAATAATATCAAACAGGATCCCAAATTTTTCTCAGCTATATAAAGAATAAAAGAGGAGCAAGAGTAAATGTTGGACCTCTGGAATATATTGCAGAAGTGGTAGTAATGGGGAACAAAGAAATGGCAGACAAGCTGTGTAAGTATATTGCATCAGTCTTCAGTGTGGAAGATAACAGTAGTATATCAAAAGTTCAAGAGTGTCGGGGGAAGAAGTGAGTAAACTTGTTATTAGTAGGGAGGAGGTGTTTGGGAAGCTGAAAGGTCTGAAGGAAGTTAAGTTACCTGGACCAGGTGGGCAACACCCTAGAGTTCTGAAACAAGTAGCTGAAGGGATTGGGGAGGCATTAGTAATGATCTTTTAAGAATCACTAGATTCTGCAATGGTCTTGGAAGATGGGAAAAATACAAATGTCACTCCACTCTTCAAGAAGGGAGGGAAGTAAAAGAAAGGAAATTGTAAGCCAGGTACCCAGACTTCAGTGGTTGGGAAGACATTGCACATAATTGTTAAGGATGAGTTTTTAGGGTATTTGGAGACACATGATACAATAGGCCAAAGCCTGTATGGTTCCCTTGAGGGGAATCTCACCTGAGAAAGCTGTTGGATCTCTCTGAGGAAATAGCAAGCAGGATAGACAAAGGAGAATTGGTCGATGTTGTGTACTTAGATTTTCATAAGGCCTTAGACAAGGTGCCACACACGAGGCTTTTTAGTAAAATAAGAACCCATGGTATTACAGGAAAAATACGAGCACAGAAGGAGCATGGCTGATTGGCAGAAGGCAAATAGTAGGAATAAAGGGGGCATTTTCTGATTGGCTGCCAGGGACTAGGAGTGTTCCGCAAGAGTCAGTTTTGGGACTGCTTCCTTTTACATTGTATGTCAATGAATTGGATGATGGAATTAATGGTTTTGTGGCCAAGTTTCTGAACAATAAAAGACAGGTGGAGAGGCAGGTAGCGTTGAGGAAGCAGGGAGGCTGCAGAAGAACTTTGGCAGATTAGGAGAATGAGCAAAGAAGTGGCAGATGGAATACAGAGTTGGTAAGTGTATTGCCATGCAGTTTGGTAGAATGAATAAAAGTGCAGACCATTTTCTAAACGAGGAGAAAATACAAGAATCTGAAGCACAAAAGGATTCTGGAGTCCCTGTGCAGGATTCCCTAACGGTTAACTTGCAGGTTGAATCAATGTTAAGAAATGCAAATGCACTGTTAGCAATCATTTCGAGCAGACTAGAATATGGAAACAAAGATGCAATGCTGAAGCCTCATAATGCACTGGTGAGGCCTCACTTGGAGTATTGTGAGTAGCTTGTGTCCCTTATCTAAGAAAGTGCATGTTGCCATTGGAAAGCTTCAAAGTTTGTTCATGAAAATGATTCCAGGAATGAAAGTCTAATCACAGGAGGAACGTTTGATGGCTCTGGGCAAGTACACACTGGAATTTAGAATAAGGTGGGATGTCACAGAAACCTACCGAATCTTGAATGGTCTGGTTAGAGTGGGTGTGAAAAGGATGTTTCATTTAGTGGGTGAGTCTAGGACCAGAGGGCACAGCCTCAGAATAGACAGCCATTTAAGACACAGAGGAGAAGGAATTTCTTTAGCCAGCGTGATGAATCTGTGGAATTTGTTGCCACAGGCACCTGTGGAGGCCAGGTCATTGGGTGTGTTTAAGGTGGAGGTTGAAAGGGTTGATAGGTTCTTGATTACTCAGGGAGTGAAAGATTATGGGGAGAAAGATGAGAATGGGTTTGAGAGGGAAATGGATCAGCCTAATTCTGCTCATATACCTTATGGTCTTAAGGCCTTAAATCATCTGTAGGAAGAAACAGGGCTTCTATTTCTCTTCAAAAACTCTGTCTGGGCTCCCACATGCTGTGTACCATTGTGTTGCCCGGATTTCTGTCCCTGGAGTGGGATTTGAACCCTCAAAAATCCTTGCTCAAGGCCCTCAAGAGGTATTCGCTAAGCCACAACTGGGCAAGCTTACTTTCTGAACCAAAAATTCGGAAACTTCACTGTTAATTTTAGAACATAACAGCACAGGGAACAGGAACAAATACACATCATATGTCTCCAAACCAGCATTCAAATCTCAAGGCCAACTTGAAGACCCTTAGGCATTGACCCGGTACGACTCCTATTCCTTTTTGAAAACAATCTCTGGGCAATTAAGATGCTCATCCCCCACTGTGTTTGCACTAGGGTCCAAGACCGGTTCTTTTCCCCTGGATAATAAAATATCCAGCATGTACTCTTCTCCTCAAGGAGTGGAATATACAAAGAACATTAGTCAAGCTACAGTAATGTGATGGTGACAGGTCACATATCATTGAATTTATCATATGTAAAACAAATGAATCAACAGAAATAAAACACACCGGCAGGTTTGGAGTATTTCCGATTAATGGGTGGACCCCAATTTAAAAACATTTTCCCTGGTAAAGAAAAACACAAGCTATTGAAATTCATTGGATAAAAAGAACCATATCTTTAAATAAATTTAGAAAATAAAACTAAATTTCACTTACAAGAAATGAATTGTTTTGCAAATGGAAACCAGTTAATCTGCAATTATTTATTTTGTGTTGGTTAATAGGACAAGGAATTATGAAATGCTCCTTTTTCTTCTAATTGTGTTGTTCCATGTAAAAATTGCATAGATGTTTATATTTTCCTTGCGAATACTGTTTTTTGATGCAAGGCGTCTCTGATAGTACTGCAACTAAGTTTTTCATTGTGCCTCTGCATACACGGACATGTACTCATTATATGGACATAAATTCATTAGGTATATCTATACACATGCTTGAAGTGGATGGGCAACAGTAGCTGAAGACCATAAACATACGTTCAGTGGCTACTTTATTAGATACAGGATGTACCTAAAAGTGGCCAAGGAGTGTATGCATGACAATAAACTCGACTTTAAAAATAAAAATATCAACATCACCGACCTTCACAACAGTAGCAATACAACACACACACACACACACACACACACACACACACACACGAGTTTAACTACCTGCTAACGGTTACATTATTTCATCCGAACACAGACTTTATCTTTGTTCCCCCCACTATCTGCAGCTACGTCCACACTACACCGGATAAATCCGTGACCGAAGATTTTTCTCTTCGTTTTTACCCTCCGTCCACACTAAAACGGCATTTTTGTCCCCCGAAACCAGAACTTTTCAGAAACATTCTCCAGGGTGTGTAATTTTAAAAATGTTGCTTGGGCAGATCAGTGTGGATGGGGTAACTGGAGAAATCTGAAAACGCTGTCACGACAGATGGTGACAGCAGCACGCCATTTCATTGTTTTCTTGAACGCAACCTAACAATTTCAGAACAGACGGCAATGAGACTGAAGCCAGAAGAGTTAGAAATGTACTTACCAAATACTTTGACCCATAACTTACTGAATAATAAGTGTATTCACTTTGCCCTGTTTTCTGTCCTTGCTTGTATGAAAGTGGTTTATCTATATATGCAAGTACTTCTCTGACATTAGATGTGTAACAGCCAAATGTAACATTGTATTGTTACAAATGTGCCACAACTCTGAGGGGCCGAAGGGTACAAAGTCGCCCCCTCCTTTTTGAGAATCGCAAGATCGCTATTAATTCGGGTCTGGGACCCAGGAAATGAGAGAGAATCCACAAAGTTTTGGAATGTGTCCTGGCCTCAGCGAGACAAAGCCACTGATAACGGGCATTGTCTCTTGGAGACAGAACTGTGTATTGAGTACTGTACTATTCATTGAAGCCCTCAGGGGACGACCAGAGTGGGCTGGTTGAGGGATTGCATCATCCCAACCTGATTGACATCTGAGACCCCGTGAGTAAGGATAAAAGAAGATCTGGGGAACACTAGAAATTCCGTGAAGGCGTTTAATAGCAACAGCCGGTGGGGCTCGTGTGCGTCCTTTCCCTTGCCTGGGATTGGCGGCCTCACCACGGAAGAATGGCTTAGCTAAAGGAGAGGCCACAAGTGAACGGCCACACCAACGGGACTCCTGACGGATCAAAATCATAAAAAGAATTGCCAAGTTTCTCCAAATCTCTCTCTCTCTCCCCAACAAAAGGCTGTAGCCTGCATGAACTGAGTGACTTTTATATTTCCATCGGACAATACATTATCCCCTAGACAACGATAGAGCTATTTCTTATTGATTATTATTATACCCACACTTTTAGATTTAGTATTGACGATGTATATTATATATATGTTTGCATTGATACTATTTTTGTGTATTTTTACTAACAAATACTGCTAAAAATAGTACTATCAGACTTCAAAGGACCTCTCTATCTTTGCTGGTAAGTGACCCAGTTACGGGGTTTGTAACAGTATGGAAATACAAGGTAATACTGATGCAGACATGTTTTATACATTTAACAAGGGGCTTTATTAATGCAACAGAGTTTGTCAGTTTTTCCAACATTTGTCGTCAGCTGGGTCATACTGTCCATGAACTCCCTGTTGATTACCTCCATACGCTCCAGTATTTGTTTAAGTCCTCCTGCGCAAGAGCTAACAGCTGCCCATTGTTTAAGTTTTTCTAGTCTGTAACTGAACAAACACGCAACGTCTTTCACAGCGAGATACGACACCAAACATGTCACTTGTTTACGGTGGATGTGTCCTGCGCATGCGCAGTGGGAGGAGATTTGCCAAAATATCCATTTCAACATGGACAGAAATATTTTTAAAAAAGCATACTGTGGACGCCTATCGTTTCTACGCGAAACTGGCGTTTTCAAAATTATCTGGTCTAGTGTGGACGTAGCCTTGGCTACCTACACGTTTGTGTGTTCTTTCTTCCTCTCCCCTCTCACTCTGTCTAATGAGGGTTTACAGTCTGAAACATTAACTGTTCCTCTTTCCACAGATGTCGCCCGACCTGCTGAATTTTTTCTGGTTTTATTCAAGAAATTATGAAACTTATTAGAGATAGGACTTACTAACAGGGAATGCAAGAATATATAACCAGTAATATTAAGCCTTAAACGCAAGATATTCTGCAGATACTGGAAATCTTGATCAACACAAACAAATGCTGGAGGAACTCAGCATGTCAGGCAACATTTATGGAGGAGAACAAACAGTTCACATTTTGGGCCAAGACCCTTCAAGAGTCTTGATGAAGAATCGCGTCTCAGAACACCGCTTCCCCTCCATGGATGCTGCCTGGCTTGCTGAGTTACTCCAGCAGTTCATGGGCATTGCTAATATCAAATCTGTTTTGATTTACCTAAAACATTAGCTTGATTGTGTAGTGCCTCCATTTACAGGTCAGATCGCAAAATGAATGATGTTCAAATGATATCACAATGGGTAATTTTCAGCCTGCAAAAATACTGAATAAAATACAAGTCAACTTACATTCCCCCCAGTGAACTGACTCACTCTATCAGGTTGCAAAGCCAAACATAATGAAGACCAACAGAGATTGCCAAGAGACTGACTTGTCCTGATTCACATTAGCCTTTACCCTTGCGTTTACATTACAAAGGCACCAGGCTTTGGAAACATAATTCAGAACCCAGAGGCTAAGCATTCTGAGTGTACAATGAGTCAAAGTGTTTCCGAATCCCTGGAGTACTACTGAGCTGGACCTTTAGCTGCTGGTCTGTGAGATGAGACAACAGAATGGATACAGAAGGCACAAACATAAGACATTGCAGATACCACGAATCAGAAATAAAAACATCACTGGCTGGAGATGATCAGCAGTTCAGGCAGTGGGGGGAGGGGGGGGAGAACAGATGGCACATTCAGGTCAATAACCGTTCATTAGAGAAGCTTTCAGGATAGGTCACCGACCTGCAATGTTATCTTTTGAGTACATAAAGTAGGCTGGTACTTCAGTCCACAGAAGGTGAAGCTGCTGCACTGTCAGAGATGGCAGCTTTCCACTGAGGTATTGAATCAGAGACCAGAATCATAATGTACCATATGGGAGACCATTCAGCCCACTGGGTCAATGCCAGTGGAATGAAAAGCTGAATAAAAACAGAAAATGCTGGAAACATTCAGTAGGTCGGACATCTGTGTTTTTACTGGTGAGTTTTACAAGCATTTTTATTTCTTACATTTGTATTTTTTAATTTTCAGCTTAATTGCACCTTCCAGTAATAAGTCCAGAACCATGTGGGTCACCACTCTTCACTACTCACCAAAGTGCTCTGAGTACAGAGGTGTCTCCAGGTCCTACAATCTCAGATTGTTTTGTCTTCTTTAATACTTCCACTGTTTACTTTCAAACTGTGTCCTCCACTAAGGGAAACAAATCCTTCCTACTTACTCATCTAAGTCCAGACCCTGTACTGAGGTGTTCACTAAACACAATGGATTTCACACATGTCAAATCTCAGCTTGATTTAGAACACAGAACATAGAACAGTACAGCCCTTCAGACCATGATGTTGTGCTGACTTTTTAACCTGCTCCAGGATCAATCTAAACGTTCCCTTCCATATAGCCCTCCATTTTCCATTTATCCATGTAACCACCTAAAGAGTCTCTAAAATGTCCTGAACATATCTGCCTCCACCACCCCAGGCAGAATGCTCCCAACATTCTGCATAAAAAAAAACTTCTTCTAACATCCTCCCTACCCCATACTTTCCTCCAATCATCTTAAAATTATGTTCCTCGTATTAGCTATTTCTGCCTTGAGAAAAAGTCTCTGGCTATCTACTCTATGAATGCTTCCTACCATCTTATACCCCTCTATCAAGTCATCTCACATCCTCCTTTACTGCAAAGAGAAAAGCCCTAGCTTGCTCAACCTATAAGGCATGCTTTCTAATCCATGGAGCATCCTAATAAATCTCCTCTGCACTCTTTCTACATCCTTCGTATAATGATCAAAACTGAACACAATACTCCAAGTCTGGTCTGACCAGATTTCTACCCAGCTGCAATGTTACCTCATAGCTCTCGAACTCAATGCCCCAAATAAGCATATACCAGTCGCCTACCTAACCACCATATCAAACCTTGTTTCAGCTTTTGAGGGATCAAACATTTTCCACTCAAGATTGAACTCCATTCCATTTCTGGATGACAATGACATCATGATACAAGGGACCAGGCAAGAAGTATACCTGTATGGGAGACCAGCTGGGATATGATCAAATGATGGCACTGCATCAAAGGGGCTACTCCAGTTTAAGGCAGCTTATTGGCAAGACACTCATCTGAGGCAGAAGATTGTGGGTTCAAATTGCAAAATCAAAAGGAACTCTGAAGGGATGCTGTACTATCACAGTGAGGTCATCCTTCAAATAGGCCATTAAACTACGGTTCCTGCTGTATTTGCATATAAAGATCCCTTGCCAATAATGAAGTAAGAGCAGGTGAAATTTCTCTATCACTTCCAGACGAAACTGGTTACTACATCAAAGTGCTTAGTACAGCCAAACAAGGGTACCTCTTCAAAAACACACTTCAAAATGATTCCTTTGGCTGTGACTGCATGATGGAACATCCTGAGCTTGTAAACTTGTTTGCAGGATGCAAGGCATTTCCAACAATTTCAAGTTCACCCTTTTATGTGTGTGTTGGTTGTCCATCATTTCTGACAATGATGCTTCTCTGTGCCACTCACCAACTGTACATTCTGAGGAGGCTCTGCAGTGCAATTCCAGAAAGACTATACATTATCAGAAAGGGCAGGTAAACTGTCCCATGTTGTTGGAGCAACTGAAGTGGCAATTTTTCTCCTCTCTCCAGCAGCGAACAGACCTGCACAGAGATTATTCTCGAAGTTGCTGGAGGCTCGTCTTACCAGGGCATTACATCCAGTCCGGTCTTGAGCACTCAACTCGAACTGCTTAGGTGCAATGTCAACGTCCACGAGGTTGGATATCACACAGTCCTTACACCTCTTACTAGGTCGCCCCCCTGTCTCTTTTTCCTTGCAACAACTCTCCATATAGCAATTGTTTGGGTACTCTGGAATCCTCCTTGTGTATAACATGCCCTGTCCAGCGAAGCTGGGCTTGCAGGATCATTGCTTCAATGCTTGTGCTCTCTGCTCTTTCGAGGATTTCCAAGTTGGTGTCACGGTCCTGCCAAAGGATGCCCAGGATTGCTCTCAGGCTACGTGTATGGAAGGGTTCCAGCATTTTAAGGTGCTTTCTGTATACAGTCCAGGTCTCACAGTCATACAATACACTGCTGAGGACAACCGCTTTGTATGCCTTGAGCTTCGTGGCTTTTCAGATGTTACGCTGGTTCAGTACACGTGAACGCAGGTGCCTGAGGGCTTGACTGGCCTTGCAAATCCTCGGGCTGATTTCTTTCTCCAGGGAGCCATCACTAGAAATAACACTTCTGAGGTATTTGAATTCCCCCACTGTTCTAACCTGTGTACCTTCGACGCAGATGGATGTGATGGGGGCAGACGACATTGGACCGGGTTGGAACGTGACTTTGTCCTTTGTAGGCTGATATGGTGAGGTTGAACAGACGAGTGGCTTCTGCAAACCGATCAATCAGCAGCTGAAGCTTCTGTGGGGGCCATAAGGGTACAATCCTCAGCATGTAGAGCTTCTCGAATGAGATTACTCATTGTTTTCATACGGGACTTCAAGCGACGCAAGTTAAAAAGTGATCCGTCCATCCTGTATATCCCATGTTGTACAGAGCCGAATGCGTGGTGCATCATGCACGGGGAACAGATTAAACAGTGCTGGCACCAGTAGGCTTCACGCCTCTTGAAATACTGAATTACTGTGAAGTTTCTCCAGTTAACAAAGAAAAAGCCACTCACATCATTATGGAAGAGAATGACGAGATTGACGAATCTGCACAGGCACCTATGTTTTGACAGCACTTGCCACAGGAACTCCCTGGCGACCATATCGAAGGCTTTGGTTAGAATAGATCCACAAAGATGAATTTAGTTGCAAATTCTGTTCAGTGTTCCTTTCTTGAATCTGACAAACGGTGAAAACCATTATCGATAGGATTCCGGCTTGGTCAAAAGCCACATTGTACCTGAGGAAGGTTCACCTCTGACATGCTGGCGATCAGCGGTTGAAGATAATGTGAGCTACGATTCTTTCCTCTCCCCACACCCCGACGAACAGGAAAGATACTGTATGCCCTGGCAGTTGCCATGTGTGTCCTGCTACCTTTGCCCTTGGCATCCCTAAAGTCCTCAGGCATGTCCTCTTCCTCCCAGATGATTGTCAGGATGTTGTGGAATGCTGTGAGTGCTAGTGGACCTGCTGACTTAAAGAGCTCATTAAGAACTCCATCCCTCCCAAGGATCTTACCAGAGTTGATCTGAGAAATGGCCTTCCTGACTTCAGACAAAGTAGGAGGAAGGAAAAAGGTGTTGATAAGAGGCTTCTGGGGGATCTGATCAAGCACGGTTTGATCAACAGTACCCGACATGTTGAGTAGGCTACCACAGTGTTCTCTCCATCCCTCATTGATGTTACTCCTCGCCCTGTGCATGGTTTTACTATCTGTTAATAAGAGGGATGCTTAGGAGGAATATCTATTGTAAGAATCAATCCAACCAGCCGATGATCAGTCCAGCACTCTGCTCTGTGTGTTGCTCATCTTCCTGAAGTCACAAGCAACCTGCCTCCAATTGATGACAAAATGTATCAGGTGCCACTGTTTGGATCTCAGATGCTTCCATGTTATCTTGTATTGTCAGCTTGCTTGAACAGGGTGTTGGAGATAACCAGACTGCTTGCAGCACAGAGACTCAACAGCAGCGGCAGAACGTTACAGTTCATTTTATCAACACCATGCGGACCCAGCACCCCTTTCCCATTTCTGTAGTCTTTGCCAACCCTCACAGTAAGGTCACCAAGCAGAAGTAGTCTGTCTCCTGGAGGTGTTGATTTCACAATTTGATCAAGTTGTCAGTAGAAGTTTTCCTTGACGTCATCACTGCAGGTCATAGTGGGTGTGTCGGCACTGATGACTGTGATGTGATGAGATGGGTTGAGAGGAAATCAAAGTTTCTTCAGTCGCTCATTAATGCAAGTTGAAAGGTCCAGTAATTGGTGCAGGATTGAGGTTTTGATTGCGAGTCCTACAGCATGGATTAAGTCTTGGCTCACTGACTTGCCCTTCCAGAAAAGGTTGCAACCTCCTTTGGGCTCTGTGATGGATCCATTTTCTACGAGTTTGGTTTCACCAAGGGCAGCAATATCAACTTGGTAGCGAGCCAACTCTCGTGTTATCAGAGCCATCCTTCACTCATGTCTTGTGCTGTTTTCGTTGTCCATAAAGGTTCAGACCTTCCACGTTCCAAATTTTTTTTGTGACGTGTTTTCGACCACTGGTGGATAAAACCTGCCAGCTGTGGTACGCTAGCTAGTTGGCTTGGGGCAGGTAATTTTTGAGACACCTTTTCTAGTCCCTCCACTTGAGGGTGAGCAGTGCTGATCCTGAATAGAACTGCTCAGTCACATGGGACACAACGAACTACTCCATTGCCCCAGGGTCAGAGTCAGATGACCAAAGTACCCAGGCCGCCCGCGTGCAGGTTTGAAGCTATGACTGCCAGTAAACTACCTCCACCTGTTTTTCTCTGCCCCTCTCCCATTGCCACAGGACCTGAATTGGGTGAAGAGCTGCACAGAGAAAAACCCTTTTCACCCTTTTATGGTCTTAGATATCCCTCAACATCATCCAGCATCAGCTGACAGCACAGGTACCCCCACCACACACCTTCTGAACCCCTCACTTGCAAACTCCAGTCAGTACACCTTGCCAAAAACATCTCCTCCACAATCTCCATCAGCACAGGAACACTGCAGGGGTGTGTACTTATCACCCTGCTCTACTGCCTTTACACATATGACTGTGTGGCTAACTACAGCTCCAGCACCAAGTTTGCTGATGACACCACTGTTGAGGGCCATATCAAAGGGGATGATGAATCGGCATACAGGAGGGAGACTGAAAACTTGGCTGAGTGGTGTAATAACAATCACCTCTCATTCAATGTCAATAAGACCAAAACACTGATTGCAGACGTTAGGAGAGGGAAACCAGAGGTCCATGAGCCAGTAATCATCGGAGGATCAGAGGTGGAGAAGGTAAGTAAATTTAAATTTCTGGGTGTCACTATCTCAGAGGACCTGTCCTAGACCTATCATATAAATATTATTGCGAAGAAAGCATGACCACACCTTTACTTCCTTGAGGATCTACAGAGGCTCGGAATTCCATAAAAAATAATTGGCTAACTTCTGTAAATGTGCGTTGGAAAGCATGCTGACTGGCCACATTATGGCCTACTATGGAAATACTAATGCCTTTGAGCGGAAAATCTTACAAAAGGAAGTGGATTTGGCCCAGTACATCACAGGTAAAACCCTCTCAACCATTGAGAGCATCTACATGAAATGTTGCTGTAGAAAAACAGCATCCACCATCAAAGGTCCTCACCCGTAAGGCCATGCTCTTTCCTCACTGCTACAATCAGGTAGAAGGGACAAGGTGCCTCAGGACTCACACCACCAAGTTCAAGGGCAGTTACTAGCCCTCAACCATCAAGCTCTTGAATAAAAGGGAATAACTAAACTTATTTAAGAACTCCATTATATTGTTATTTCATGCTTGTTATTTATTGCTATTTATTTATATCTGCTTTTGCAGTTTGTTTACAGATTATAGTTTTCTGATGTTTACAGTATACAGTTACTGTTCTATAGATTTGCTAAGTATGCCCACAGAAAAAGAATCTCAGAGTTGTAAGTGGTTTCATATATGAACTCTAATAAATTTTACTTTGAACTTTAAATCTTCCAGACAGAACTGAGACAGGGGAAACTCATGAAACATACAGGATCCTGAACATGATGACAGCACAGATGTGGGGATAAATGAGTGGGAATCTGGAAATGGAGGTCACTATTAAAAATCAAGGGGTTCCCCATTTAGGAGGATGCTAAGGAACGCACACAAAATGCTGGAGAAACTCAGCAGTAATGGCAGCATCTATAGAGAGGAATAAACAGTCAATGTTTAGGCTGAGACTCTGATGAAATTGATGAGGGTCTCAGCTGGAAACATCGACTGATTTTTCCTCTCTGTAGATGCTGCCTGACCTGTTGAAGTATAGAACAGCAGAGACCCTTCGGTCTACTATGTTGTGCCCTCCCTTTAACCTATTCCAAGGTTAACGCAACCCTTCCCTCTCTCTTAGCTCTTCATTTTTTTTCATCCATGTGCCTATCTAAAAGTCTCTGAAATGTCCCTAATGTATCTATCTCTACCACCGCTCTTGGCTTCACATTCCACTCATCCACCACTTACCATGTTAAAAAAAAGCTTGTGATATCCACCTTGTAGGTTCCTCCAATCTCCTTAAATTATGCCTCCTAGTATTAGTCATTTCTGGCCTGGAAAAAAATCTAGGAATCTTTCTGAAAAGCAGCAGCAAACTTAATTCAACTGTTTAAAATGGTCCTGTTAATTCCTCCAGCAGTTTGTGACTGGTCCTCAAGATTTGCAGCATCTGGAGGCTCATTTATGTACTAAAGAAACTATTCCTTTCTCCAAGAAAGTTTTGAATTTTTGGCGTTCTTTTCCTCAAAGGACAGAAAAAAGTCCATTTTACATTTCTTGGTTTATTTCCAAGTGCTACGTTTGATGGATAATATATATACCTATCATGCCCTGAGGTTGTCCCAAAGTGCATGACTAATATGCAATTATTATTGATGTGCTGTCACTGGAGGTAATGAAATTGCTGTGAATATTTCAAAGACAGAGGTTGACAGTTTCTTTATAAGGGGGTGAAGGTTTACCGTGGGTGAGCAGGAATGTGAAGTTAAAGTTACATCTGGAGCAACCATTATCCGACTGAATTCCAGAATCGGCCTTAAGGGCAAAGTGGCCTGGTCCTCCTCTTAATTTGTATCTTCAAATAAAGTTTCACACTTCTTACAATATACTCCCCCTGACTGCATTTATATGAGGAAGAGTTAATTTCAATGGTGCATCTATTAACTTACAAAACCACCTGAACATGACTTTCACTCTTAAACCACCATTTCAACAACTTTAAGTAACACACACTATTGACTTCCAGCTATTGATTTTTTTCCATGTATATCCCCCATGGCTCTGCAAAAGTGAATATGGCATTGTCATTCACACATGGCTACATTTTCTCTTGTCACCTATCACAACTTCAGTATTGATTTTTCTCCAGTAATCCATCCCCTTTCTAATGACACAACTAGTTTCACCCCAGTATAACAAACCCATCCTCACACAATCCCCCACCATTCACCTCCATCCACACCTCCTTTACACTTATTGCTCTCACACAAGGTACACCTTCCCCTCCTCCTCACCTTCTTATTCAGCTTTCTCTCCCTTCCTATCCAGTCCTGAAGAAGGGATTCAGCCCAAAACATTTACTCTTTATTCCTTTCCATAGACACTACCTGACATGCTGAGTTACTCCAGCATTTTGTGTGTGTTACAAAACATCACTGTCAGCTTCACTGGCCCCATACAAAATCAGAATCGGGTTTAATATCACCAGCATATGTTGTGAAATTTATTAACTTTGCAACAGCAGCACAATATAAATGATAAATATATGATAAGTATAGAAAAAAACTGAATTATAGTAAGAATATATGTACATTAAATAGTTAAATTAAGATAGGTAGTGCAATAACAGAAATTTTTAAAAAAGTGGTGAGGTAGTGTTCACTGGTTCAATGTCCAATTAGCAATCAGATGGCAGAGGGAAAGAAGCTGTTTCTGATTCACTGAGTGTGTGCCTTCGGGCTTCAGTATTTCTTCCTGACGGTAACAATGAGAAAAGGACATCTCTTGGGTGGTAGAGGACTTTGATGGTGGAAGCTGCTTTTCTGAAGCACAGTTCCTACATCTACTAATTAATTTTCCCGAGATTTAGACAAGTAACAGTTTTGATAGTTGTATTGAGATCAGAGGTACTCTCCCTCTGCAATCTGCAGGTGTTTAGCCAAAGAATCAAAGCGTGCACGGAAACAGGCCCTTTGGCCCATCATATCCATGCCGTTAACCAGCATTTGATCCAGCAGGGTTTTGAAGGCTGCAGACCAGATGCTCACCTAGATACCTACTTCTGTTTCACCCCACAAGCTCTGACGGTGCAGTCCAGATTACGGATCCCTCAACTGTGAAAAAAAATCATCCTTATATCTCCTCTCAATGCCCTACCCATTATAAGGCCATAAGACATAGGAGCATAATTAGGCTAATCAGCCCATCAAGGCTGCTCCAACATTTAATCACAGCTGATGTATCTTCCTGCCTTTCCCTGTAACATTTGATACCCTTTCTAATCAAGAACGTATCAAACTTCACTTTAAATATACCCAATGACTTGGCCTCCACAGGAATTCCACAGATACACCATCCTCTAGCTAAAGAAATTCTTTCACATCTTTTCTAAAGGGAAATCCTTCTATTCTAAGGCTATGCCCTCTGGTCCTAGGCTCTCCCATTATTGGAAACATCCTCTCCATGTCTACTGTATCTAGGCCTTTAAATATCCAATAGGGTTTCGATAAGATCTCCCCTCCACTCTTCTAAGCTCCAGTGAGTACGTGCCCAGAGTCATT
Source organism: Hypanus sabinus (assembly GCF_030144855.1). Lineage (NCBI taxonomy): Eukaryota > Metazoa > Chordata > Chondrichthyes > Myliobatiformes > Dasyatidae > Hypanus > Hypanus sabinus. The sequence continues at coordinate 47,964,897 of NC_082726.1, read as the reverse complement.
ATCTTAAACTCATATCTCTCAGCTTTAGATAATTGCAATGGAGAAAAGTTTCTTCCTATCTAACTATCCATGCCTCTCATAATTTTGTATAAATCCATCAGCAGGCACCCCAGCCCCTTCTGCTCCGAGGAGCTCAAACCTAGTTTGTCTTGTGTCTCTTCAAAACTAGAATATGATCCACACCACCCTACACATTCTAAACCCAACCTTGCAGACTTTGAACAGTTTCTTTCTACCTGTTCTCTAAGTCATTTTCAGATCAGAAATTAAGGTCTTAGATTTTTATTGTCAGCATAGATGTGATAGCAGTATGTGGGTTATTTCATTTTAATGTAGTTGAACCAGCATCATGAGCAGAGGCACCATCCTTCTCTGTTTAATATACTTCCTAAATCTTACTGAACGTAAAAACAGAAGCTAAGGCACTCATGTAATCACTTTAATCCATCATAATTTCATATACCCTTGCCACTTTGCTAAAAAATATAGAAATGCAGTTTTATTTCACTAAATGAATAAGTTTTTGCAATTTGTCCTCTGGGTTATGTTAAAATAGGCATGAAAGTAAACAGATAAACATCTGGAAGTAACAAAAATATTCAAGTGTTAGTGACTGGGAAATTGGCTACATGTCAACTCCAATGTGAGCACCAAAAGTGCAAAATGCAACTCAATGGATTTTTAAAAATTGTTTTTTCATTTGTGCTTTGTAGATGGTCAAAACAGATAAATTCAGTGTTCTGCGCAAACTGCATCCTTATTCTCAGTCACACAGCAATGAAACAGTCCATTCAGTCCACTCAGTCCATACCAACCATTTATCAACACATACAAAACGATGGAGGAACTCAGCAGGCCAGGCAGCATCTATGGAAAAAAGTACAGTCAACATTTCGGGCCGAAATACTCCAGCATCTCCTTACCAATCCCATTTCTTTTCTCCCCACATTTCCAGTGACTGCAGTCAGATTCCTACACTCACCTATTAAACAGGGACTATTTACAGCAGCCAATTAACCTACTGATCTACACATCTTTGGGACTTGGCAGGAATCCTGAGCAGCTGGAGGAAATCAACATGGTCACAAGGGAATGTGCAAACTCCACAACGGTCAGAACCCAAGATCAAGACCGAAGCCAGGTCGCTGGATCTGTGAGGCACCACTGTGCTGCTATCTGTACGCAGTCACATCTTCAACACTGAGCGCAGCAATGTGGAATATTTATTAGTACTGCACTAGGAAGCTGGTGTATCCAAGTCACTGTGCTGCTTAGTATTACAACAGTTTACCCGGAAATTTAAGGGGCCAAGCTGAGCATTGTCCATTGGAATTCCCAGACAAAATGCACTATGACTTTTTCAATGAACATATGTATGGATGTTAGAATATTATGGATCTATATGACAGCAGAGATTATACCAAATCTGTTATGAGCAGTTTAAACATGGAACAGATTGTGGGATTAGAACTAGTAATTTTTTCTCAATTTTGGCTTGAATACCCACAGATAAATTAAGGTGGGGAGGGGTTGATAAGCAATCTTGCCCAAAGATTTGTCACTACCCAATATGCAGCTAAAACTGTAAGTAATCCCTGAGCGTGGCACCTGGTTCAATCCATAAACTGAGTAGCAGGAATTTGTCTCCGTTATTAACTGTCAGCATCACTGTAGGTAAACAGTGCAATGACCTGGTGATCGGAGAAGTTAATACAAGCTGACATTTGTGCAAAAGTATATTGACGAGATGAAGGGAAAATTAAACGCTTCACCATGATTTAATCCTGCTTCTGTAAATGAGAAATTCCAATTAAGTATTTCACCTAGTAATTGTTTCCACAGTTGTGCTCTAACTGCTTAATTGAAAGGGTTTAATTTATGGCTTAATTTCCCACTTGGCCTGTCACGAACCCAAACAGAAACCAACACAGCTGAAATTTGCTGTTTATTCAGTTCTATGAGACACAGAAAATCTGAGATGCAACCACTACAATCACCATTCACAAAGATGTTCACCACTAAAAGGTATAAATATGATTATAAATTACTAAACTAAGTATGTAATTCTGCACTTGTTTAAAGAAACTCTGCTAGTCCCATTATTTAGTTATTTTTGCAACAGAAATTTATATTGATTTGATTATTTATTGAGAACCAGTATGGAATAGACCTTTCCAGCCCTTCAAGCCCCTAATTTAATGCTAACCTAATCACAGGACAACTTACAATGACCAACCAACCTACCAACTGGTAGGTCTTTGGTCTGTGGGAGGAAATTCACATGGTCACGGGGGTGAAAGTACAAACTCCATACCGGTTTAACCTACCAACCACTGTATCTTATGATTGTGGGAGGAAACCCACGTGGCCATGGAGAGTACATACAAACTCCTTACAGGCACGCTGGAAGTTGAACCCCGGTTGCCGGTACTATGATACCATGCCACCCCAAAAACAAAGGAGAAAAAGGTAAAGACTTGCATTTGTATAGTACTTTATGACCACAGGACAAGTCAGTCAAGAAGCACTTTTGAAGTGCAGTTTTATCAAAGTTGAATTCAAATAAATAAATTAAGGTTTTGCTATTGTTTTTATATATTATAATTCTAAGAAAATTCAAATGTTACAATGAGATCTTTGAAGTAAAAATTTAAACACAACTCTTCAAGGCTTCAGATCTGTCTAAATGGTTTGATGGAATGGTGGAAGAAAGGTGATTGGATGGGGGGAGGGGGAGGGCAACATTAAAGCGAATGGAGATTTATACAAGGCTGACTTTGCCCATAAATTAGATCAGTGTAGACGGGCAAAAAAAGGTGAGCACGAATGTGGTGGCGTGAAGGTCCTGTTTCTGTGCTGAGCGATTCTATGACTCTGTCATTTATAACATCGAAGGCTGGATATTCTGCAGTTAGTAAGACCCCTCACAACTGCAAGTCACAACTGGGAGTGTGATGAAATGGTCTCCACTTACCTGGATGAATGCAGCTCAACACCTGGATGCAGTGACACCCCACTGACTGGTCTTCCCCACAGGTGCACTGCAGCTCTAGAAACTGAACTGTACTAATTTGGTCTGACAGAGTCCTCAAGCTTGGGACTGCTAACATTTCGATGCACGTGGCCAATTATTAAATAAGAACACTACCAACTGCAAGTTCTTTAGCAAGGCACACACTCAGAGATCTTTTACTATTCCTTCAATCAATTGTAAACCCAAGACATCCGTCGGGACATTTGGGAAACACCCACTTTGGTCAAAGAAGATGCATTTTGAGCAAAGATCCAAAGAAGGAATACGGCAGGGATGCTATTCTGTTGATTGGAAGGGGATTCGCAGCTGAAAACACAATCGTGAATGAGGCCAGAACTGAAGAATTGCACAGACGTTGCAGGGTAGTGGAGCTTGAGGTGTTTACAGAAATAAGGAAAGACAAGATCATCGATTAGAAAGTAAGGACAAAGCACTTAAAACCCTGCTTAACTAGGAGCCTGGGTGGCACAGTGCTGCTAATTATAGAGCCACTATCTCTCAGTGCCAGATCCAGCTCTTCTCATTGCTACCATCACAGAAGAGCTACAGGAACCTGAAGGTATAAACTCAACATTCGATGAACATCTTCCCTGCCCCGCCATCTGAGTCCTGAACGGACAATGAACCCATGAAAGCTACCTCACCAATTTTGCTCTTTTTTCACTACTTATTTCATTTGATTTCTTAATACATATTTCTTATTATAATGTACAGTTGGCCCTCCGCGTATCCGCGGATCGAAAATATTTGAGAAAAAATTCCAGGTAGTTCCAAAAAGCAGAACTCGAATTTGCCATGTGCTGAGCAATACACTGAATCCACGCAAGTGAAGTGATGTGTAGGCATACCCTGCTGTAGCCTCCCGCCATTTCACAGATCCTCAGTCTCGCTCCAGCACTTGTTGTTTGAGCATTGTTCGCCTCGCATCTCATTCGTTCGCTACTTGCGTTGTGAGCGACAGAAAGGAGTTTAAGGCTAGTAAGGGATAGCTGGCTAACTATGTAAAGCGCTACAGCCTCAAGAACTTAAAGATCACAGGAGAATGAGGCAGCATCAGCATTCCCAAAAAAGCTATGATGGTTGCACCTGTATTGACTATGTATAGACTTTTTTTTCTTGTCATTATTCCCTAAACAATACAGTATAACAACTATTTACATAGCATTTACATTGTGTTAGATATTATAAGTAATATAGAGATGATTTAAAGTATACGGGAGGAGGTGCGTAGGTTATATGCAAATACCATGCGATTTTATATAGAGCACTTGAGCATCCGTGGATTTTGGTTTCCGCGGGGGTCCTGGAACCGATCCCCCGCAGATACTGACTGTATTGCATATTTTATGTATTACACTGTACTGTTGCCGAAAGATGAAATTGTTAGCAATAAGAAAACGGATTCTGATCGAGACCCTGGTTCAGTCCAGACCTCAAGTGCTGTCTGCACATTCTCTTTGTGACTTCATGAATTTCTCCTCAGTGCCCCAGTTTCCTCCCACACAGGTAAATTGCCTATTGTAAATTGCCCCTCATGTGTCAGTCACAGTAAAATCTCAAAGAGTTGATGGTAAGTGCAGGGAGAAAGATCATGAATTGAATGTACGAATAGTGCAAGTGGGTGGTCGATGGGCAGTGAACTTGGTGAGCTCAAGAAACTGCTTCCACGATGAACCTCTCCAGGAGCCATGCTGGGGGGCAATGGGCCTACAGAGCTTGGCAGCACAACTTCAGTTATCCTCAAATTTTTACAGTGCAGATATAGGAAAAGAAGAAGCAGATGGAGATTAACCCAGGCAAGTGCGAGATGTTTTACTTTGCAAGGTCAAATAAAAGAAGAAAGTATCCAGTGAATGTCAGACCCCTTAACAGCACTAAGGTACAAAGGGATCTTAAGAGTTTTAGTCTATATATCACAGAAAGTGGATCAGCAAGTGAATAAGATGGTAAAGAAAGCAGTATGGCATGCTTGCCACCATTGGTAGCGATGCTGAGTATACGATTAAGGAAGTCAGCCTGAAGCTACAGTAAACTTATATCAGACCACACTTGGCATTAATTTCTTGTCACCCTGTTACATTAATTTCTCGTCTCCCCAGTATAGAAAGGATGTTGAGACTGTGGAGAAGGTACTGATTAGGTTTAGTAGAAATGCGGCCTGGATTAGAGAGCATATGCTACAAGGAATGTTTGGACCATCTTGAGTTGTTCTCCCTGAAGCATCAGAGGTGGAGGAGAGACCAGAGGTTTTTTAAATTATAAGAAGAATGGACAGTCAGAATTGTTTCAGAAATGTTGAACAATAAAGCACATGCTTTTAAGGTTAGAGGGGAGATATTTAAAGGCAACATGAGGGACAAGCATTTTTTTTTGCGCACACACATAGTTTGTGCCTGAAATGAACAATGAGGGGTCGCAGCTTGGTGAAGTTTAAGAGACTTTTAGATAGACACATGAATATGAAAGGAATGGAGGGATATGGATAATACACAGGAGGAAGACATTTACGATAAACTGGCATCAAGATCAGCACAACATCATGAACCAAATGGCCCATCCACTGCTGTACTTTCTATAAACTATAAGTAGTTTGGACGATGTAGAGATCCCAAAATGCAAGAATGAAAGTTTCAGCAGATGAGCAAAGGCAGTGACTTAGGTATTGTTGATACAGCGGAATTCATGCAACACTAATGAGAACAGGGAATTATGATGATATACCTGGAGATGTCACATGTTCAATATGTCAAATGTCCAATTCTAGTTCCTTGCTATGAGTTCATAATGCCCTCCTTAGAGAACTACATAAGAGGGGTTCAATGCAGAAAAAGAGATCTCAAAGCAGCAGTGGCTTCCTACAAAATTGGTCAAGGAACCCTTGAAGTGAGAAGTTAATGCAGTGCGCTCTTTTAAAACTTAGTGGAATTACTGAAGCAGAAAACAGCAGGGCCTTCAGTGGGGAATTATATGCCTGAACCAAATCCCTTGGTGAATGCTAATGCCAAGTCATACTCTATGAAGTTGAAATAAAATGGTTAAACATGTTTTTGTAGTCAAGTTATTAAAATACAGACAAGTAAAATTAGTTGTTCCAGATTCAAATTTGCTCAGCATGTGTGAATTTAATTAAAACACATCCACTGTATGCAATCTTTGATGCGTGTTAATAAATTAGCTTCATCAGCAATCCTAACTTCAGCTTCTTTTACGACAAAAAACAATGTTCATGTTCTATCAATGAGTAGCTTGTTGCAGAGTAGATATGTGGCACATTTGTAATAGTTATTATCTGAATTATTGTGTCATTAATAATCTCTCAACAAACTTCTCACAACTTTGGACCTGCCTTCACAATGGTCCAAGGAAGATGCATTGATAAGAAATACAGACTCAAACTGGCAAATATCGCCGGGGGCTTTGCAGGAAGTTAACTAGCATGCCTTCATACCAAAGCAACACAAATCCTGGAGGAACTCAGCAGGCCAGGCAGCATCTACGGAAAAGAGTAAACAGCCGGCATTTTGGTCAGAGACCCTTCAACTGTTTACTCTTTTCGATAGATGCTGCCTGGCCTGCTGAATTCCTCCAGCACTTTGTGTGTGCTGCTCTGGGATTCCTGCATCTACAGGTTTTCTCATTTTGTGATATCTTCATACCAGCCTACAGTGAGATATAGCCAAAAGTGTCATACACTAAGATGGATTTTAAGGAGCATTCTAAAGGATGGTTTAAAGACAGAATTTGCAGCTAAGGCAATGTCACCAACAATGAAACATTTAAATTTTATGATGTCAAAAAAGGCCTGAATTGGAAACCTATACAGTTCTTTAAAGGGCAGTAGGAAGGGAAGGACTCAAGGTTCTCAGTCTGTAGGGTCTACTAGCTTTTCTCTGCAACCAGCAAGTTCTGTACTTTCATTTCTGCTCTTTGGAGACCAAGTGGTTTGAAGTCTGCCCAAGTTTAGATGATTAATACCCTGCTTTTTAATTGGTTTATTTTAGCCAATAAAAGAGGAATTTTTATCTTTGCACCAATCATTAAACATGAGCCCATAGGTTGAAAGATTTCCTAGAACTCTTGGTTGCAGACCAACTGTGAAGTTGTCCATGCAACAACAAATGACTTGTAATTTTCTCCCACACTTAGTGTCCCCTTCAAGAAATTCCACAAGTACTCTGCAGCCAGATATGCACAATGAATTGTAGCACGAAAAACCTGGAGCTTACAAAACAGCATCTAGATATGGTAACTTTCCAATAATCCAGCATCTGATTGCTTACAAATGCTGATGATTTGTCAGCTCGCTAATTTATTAGTCTGAATGTGAGCTGGGGTTCCAGTGTGGAAGCCTGGGTGAGTTATCAGAGCTAAAATCAGAGATCAGTGTGCTGTATTTTTCTCATCCCTTTAGAACTCAAATGGTTCGCTGGAACATTTATTGTATGACTGGGTACCATGTAACAATACAGAAATAAAATTGTGTTTGGATATTAATAAAATTAACACCCAATATCGAGTAAGGCACCCCAAAGTCCCAAGGATGCCAAATTATTGGAGCTTTACTAGCAGCGACTGGGTCACCATGGAAGAGCTAAGAGGTTAACTCATTTGGTTGGAGTTAAATCACAGTAATATTCTATACTGTGGCACTGACGGATTCTGTGCAATCTTTATCGGTTTTCTTTGCCTCCAGGAACACTGTGTAATGTGAAATCACATAATGGATGGCCGTGGCTAGTCCCAAGTCTATCATATGAAATAATGTATCTTCCCCAGTTTGCTTCACATGACGAGCATTAGCTGAGTCAACGGATAAAACTGAGGCAGGAAGTGGAACCATCTGAAATGTTAAGCCTCACAGGAGCTAATCTGCCAGAGCACAATCCAAGTCAACACATTGTTTCCTGTTTGCTGATAAAAATCTTTCAAAGCATGGTGATTGGTTGGAAGCATTCTTAACGTCTCACAGTTTGAAGCCTCTCCCCGACATGAAGTACTTAACCTCAGCTAACAGACCAGAGCAGAAGGTATGCTGGCATAGGTACAGGGAGGGTACTTCCCTTGGCTAAGCTTAGCACAAGGAGATCAGAGAGAAGGGTTAGTAATTCAAGAACTTCGATGGATTTAATACAACTATTTAACCCTTTCTCAGACTTCCTTAAAACAGAAAGTTGGGATTTTTTTTTGTCCCACCACAAGAACTGTGAGCATTGCATGCATCTCTTTCCTTCTCCGCCAAATTCTTCATGATGCATGACACCACAAGTTCACCACTGCAAATGGGAACTGAAGGTCAGTTGGGAACATATTTCAGACTTTAACTAATGTGCAACAGAGGCTGCTGAGCACCATGACAGACAGAACACATTCCACAAATTGGAGAGTCATAAAACTCTATTACCTCGAATCAAATATCAATCAGAGGACAGTGATTAGCATAAAATGAATACATGCAAATTTAATGAGGTTTGTCACGTTTAACTTCAGGAATCAGTTTCAGCTATTCCAATACTCAATGATCCTTTAAGATGATGAAAGAATCATTATAGTTTCACAAAGAAAATTTTATGGAATTGGTGAAATAATTTTCATACTTTATTCATGAATAAGCAGTTTGATTTTTATTTCATAAATTAAGCTATAAATTTATTCCTGGATGATAAATAATTTACACAGATACACTTTCCAAGCTGATGATTCAGGTGTCTGCCGTAAGATTTCTGAATCTTGTATTTGTAACTGGCCATTAGTCAGGCTAATAAAACAGACTACCTGCAATTGTCCTTTCTACTGAGTATCTTTAATATTTTCACATAGCCTGATATACAGTGAGTGTAAATACAATCAACTCATCACTTTGGGATCAGGAAGATCACATAAGCAAATCGCTCATAAGTAAACGATCAGTGGTCAATGTCTCATAACTGGAAAGGAAAGGAAGTAAAAAAGGATATTTCACTTGTATGCACATTTAGAGGTCGAAATTAACTTTGATTGTTAATGTAAACAGTTGACATTTCAGGCCGAGACCCTTCTTCTGGACTAAGAAGGAAAGGGAGAAGTCAGAATAAGGTGGTGGAGGAAGGGGAGGAAGAAGTACAAGGTAGTAGGAGATAGGTGAAATGGGGAGGGGTGAAGTAAAGTGCTGGGCAGTTGATTGGTGTAAGAGATACAAGACTGGAAAAGGGGGAATATGATAGGTGAGGACAGAAGGCCATGGAAGAAAGGGAAGGGGGAAGAGCACCAGAGGGGGGTGATCGGCAAGTAGGGAGATAAGATGAGAGAGGGAAACAGGACTAGGGAATGGTGAAGGAGAGGAGGGTAGGGGTACAATTATTGGAAGTTAGAGAATTTGACATTCATGCCATCTGGTAAGAGGCTACCCAGATGGAACATAAGGTGTTGCTCTTCTAAACTGAGTGTGGCCTCATCATGCCACCTCTTACTCTAACTTCACTTCCTTTCTAGTCCTGATGAAGGGTCTCAGCCCAAAATGCCAACTATTTGCTGTTTTCCATAAATGCTGCCTGGCCTGCTGAATTCCTCCAGCATTTTCTATGTGTTGCTCAGTTTTCCAGCAACTGGAGATTTTCTCATGTTTCTGAATGTTTCTGTTTTTATTGCTATACTAAAGCATCGTATGGGATGGGGTGGAACATGTCCTTCAGGAAAGAATGCTGGTAACTTTTCATTTTACTTGCTTCTATTCAGAAAATTCAACAGTGAAATTAGTCATAGAGTGCATGGATTAATATTATACTGTCAAGGATCAAGTACTGCTAGACATTGCTTTGATGCAATCATATTGCATTTTCTACTACAATGATACATGTTTTTAAAGTCTCTCTCAATGGTATTTATTTTCCCCACCCTGAATAACATAACCTCAAATTAAGCAAGGTCACTCCACATAACATCTCGTTCCAAGTCAGTGTTCCACTTTTATCAAGTAAACTGGCCTATGCCCAAGGGGAGGTAAGACCAACGCACAAAATGCTGGAGGAACTCAGCAGGCTAGGCAGCAATAAAGGGAAAAGAGTAAACAGTCGACGTTCTAGGCGGAGACCCATCAACAGGACTGGGTGAAGGGTCTCCCAGTCCTGATGAAGGGTCTCAGCCTGTTTACTGTTTTCTATAGACGCTGCCTGGCCTGCTGAGTTCCTCCAGCATTTTCTACATGCTGCTTTGGATTTCCAGCATCTGCAGATTTTCTCATGTGTGAATCAAGTTCCATCTACCTTATGAACATCAACTGGGCTTGGTGCATTAGCTAACATCTGAAACAAGTCAATTCACACGACTAGCAACAGATGGCATTGGACAAAGGGTACATAAATTCAATGGCTTTCAGACAAGCTCAAAATACCCAGTCCACATACACACGTACATAAGTACACACATACTGTATATGGGTATATACTGTACATACAGTATATCTTCATGGTAAGCACAGAAGGACGAGACATATGGGCAACCTTATCCAAACTAACCAAGCTGATGTTCTCCCTAAAGAGTAAAACACACAATAAAATAACATTCCTGCAATGTGGATACTGGGTACCGTTGATTAACGACAGGACACTGAATGATGAGGATAGTTCTCTCATCGGAGCCAAAGTGCTGGTTATTTCCTGGTGAAACAAATGCAAGGATCGAATGAATGGCCAATGTGAAACAGAGATCTTTGCAAAGTTACATATTTGATTGAGAACTAAATCTAATTCACATTAGATGCTTGAGCAAGGTTAAGCTTGAAAGGCAGTTCTGGAACATGCACAATAGACTGCAGGTTTACATTTTTCCATGCACATAATTCTCAAGGCAATATGAAGGTCAGAAGAATACTAACTTAAGATAGTGGGCTCCCTGGGAACAATAAAGAAGCAGGAAAAGTTATAGTTTAATGTTACGCATGCTATTGAACACTCCTGCAAAGAATACATATTTCAAATTCTGAAAAAACAGTATTGATGTATACCTACTGATCTTGTACATATAACCCATTGCAAGAAAGCTTGTCTATTCACTTATTATTCACATCATAGTAAAACAGTTTAGATTATATAGTGATGTGAATCCGCACCCTTAAAGACCTTGACTGGTAATCAAAGAAAATGTTGACTTTAAACTGTATCAAGCAGACTAAAAGCTTGGTCAGAGCTAGGTTTGCAAAACTAGTTTGATTGCATTCAGGCAAACACGAGGAAATCTGCCATTGCTGGAAATTCAAGCAACACACACAAAATGCTGGTGGAACGCAGCAGGTCAGCCAGCATCTATAGGGAGAAGCGCTATCGACGTTCTCAGCCCGAAACGTCGACAGCGCTTCTTCCTATAGATGTTGCCTGACCTGCTGCATTCCACCAGCATTTTGTGTGCGTCGCTTGATTGCACTCAGGACAATTTTTGGAGAAAATTCCAAGGTCTGGGACCTTGGCAGCTGAAAGCATGGTCACCAGTGGTCAAGCCAGGGAAATCTGACATCCTCATGCTGATTGGTTTGGCAATCACAGCCCAGTCCTTCCTTTGTCACTCCCTCTCCAGTCTGATGACATAAAGTGAATTCCCAGGATGCAGCACTGCCACACTGTTCATCTGAATGGCATTTTCTCTGAAGCCCTAGAACTTGTAGGTTATGAATGGATTTAGGATTCTCTGTCCACTACACCCTGTGGCAGCTTATTCCAAATATTCACTAACGTCTGTATGAAAAGATTACACCTCCAATCTCCTTTTGCAATTTTTCCTTCACGCCTCAAGTCTGTGCCCACTATCTCTCAACTCGCCTGCCCTGGGAAAAATTTTACTTATGCCGCTTGTAAATCTGTAAACCTCCAAATACCCCTCAGCCACACAGTAGTAAAAATAAACCCAGTCAATTTAATCATCCTAAATGTACAACTCCCCATTCTAGGCAACATCAGGAGAATCTCTTCTGCACTGTCTCTATTGCTGCCACATCCTTCCCATAGCAGTGACCAGAACTGTACATAATACACTAAGTACAGTATAACTTTGTAGAACTGCAACATGACACTAGTGTTATATTCAATACATTAGTCTACATCTGAAAGGATACCAAATAATTTTCACTCCCCTATACAGCTGTGTTAAAACCTTTATGGAGATATGAACTAGCACCCTAAGGTTTCTCTAAACATCAACATTTCCATGGTCCCAGAATATCCTACCAGAATTTGCCTTCCCAAAATACTTTCCCTCACAAATCTTGATTAAATTCCATCTGACATCACTCCACCCAACTTTCACAAACTTCTTCACCATCTACAATTCCACCAATTGCTCTGCCATCTGTAAACTTATTAATCATACCCCATAAATTCTCATCCAAGTCTTTTACTGTATATATTATTGGATCACCAGCTTTAATTATTCCAGACGATTAGTCATTCTCTCTACAATCTGAAAAGCTAACAAAATCAATGTTTTTGGTTCACCTGCAAAATATTTCAATTTTTCATCCAGATCTACACTGAATTTCATCAACTATCCTTGACACCAACAAGCACCACCAATTTAAAGCAAGCTCATAGTTCGTGATGCTAGTGTGATTTTTTTAACCAATGTTATGAATGAGGGGAGGTTTTTCATAGAAAACTGTCCATCTTGCAATTTTGCATAATATGAAGCCTTGTAATGAAACACAATTAAAAATATATATTTATACATTCTTTTCCATCTAAATTACACAAGAGCAAATTTTATTGCAGACCTCAATTTTTCGGCTAATGATTTGTGAATTCTGTAAAGGTGAATTACCGTTAAATAGACAACCATAAAATGGGTCACTTGTAACTGAGATTGTGTTCTTTTGCAACTTATAACTCCAATGTCATTTTACAAACAGCAATTGTATCCCATGTCCAATTTAATTACACAAAGTTGTGCCTTCTGGACACAATCTATATAATTGATTTTCAACTACTATTCCATTTAAATTAATAGCAGCCAATAACATACAGTCAATAACTGCAGATGAAAATGCAAAGAACCTATATTCCTCTTGTTGGCATCAACAAATGGACAACAATTCTCTCCAGTGATTTTAGAATTTGCTTTCTGATAAGGTGCTTAACTTTTATCCATAACTTAAGGATATCTTACATCTTATATCTATCAAAGCGAAAAGATTACATTAAAAAATATTGGGGGTGAAGTTTCAAGATGGCGACGTAGACATCTGCCTTTTAGGCGCTCTTCATTTTTTAAGCTATAATCACCCATTAATCAAATCTTTTCGTACTTAATCATATGGGTTGATATTTATGATTTATTTTTCTTTTTAAAAATAACACTGGATTTAATTTTTTCAAACTTAAAATGTCTGTACCTAAGAAATCGTCTAAAGACCCTATATCTCTCGATGCAATCTACAGTCTTCTGGATACTAAACTGGATACTAAACTTGCAAGTCTGGAAAACAAACTTACTGCGAAAATATCGGAGCTCGAAGAAATCGTTAAATCATTTGATATCAAGCTTCAATCGCAGGCAGCAGTTATTGAACGCCATGAAGAAAAGTTTGCGGCTCTTGACAAGATAATTTGTGAAAAAATACGTACAATCGAAACTTTGGAGGAGAAGGCACGATCGACCGCTAAAATAGTGGAGCAGTATAAGTTTAAAATCACTGATCTTGAAAACCGGTCTTGCAGACAGAATTTGCATATTATTGGATTTCCCGAAAATCTCGAGTCTGGTGACTTAACTGAATATTTCTCTAATTTATTATGGGAAATTTTTGGCAAGGACGCTTTGCGGGTTAAACCTACTATTGATCGTGCGCACAGAGTTTCGAGATTTTCGGCTGCAAAAGACAAGCCACGAGCTGTGATTGTCCGTCTCCATTATCCTCGGGAGAAAGAGCTTTTAATTTGATTAGCTCGTCAGAAAGGTATGATTTCTCACAAAGACAACAAGTTTCGTATTGTGGAGGACTATTCATTCGAGGTAATGAGGGCGAGAATTGCTTTTAAACCGGTGATGGCGGAGGTTCATTCGATTGGACTTAAACAAGCTTTAAGATATCCAGCGAATCTCAGAATCACGTTGAGCGACAACAGTCAGCGTTTCTTTAATACTCCGGAAGAAGCAAAGAAATTCGTTGAAGAATATCGCTCTTCTAGTACAACTTGAACTATGTGTTATGTGGAAGAACTTTTGGAGAGAAGACGCCATTCCGTTTTAGGCTTTAACTTACGAAGCTGCGGTATAACTTTTTATTTTGGTCTGTAGACCTGGTTTTTGTTTTATTATTATTATCATGATTTACAGATGCTTTTTTAACTTTACTATAATGTCTTTTTTCTTAATTAAATTTTTTTCCTCTGGATTGGATATACATGTTAAGACTTTGTAATAATGATTTATTTTTTAAGATGTTGTTTCTTCTTCCCATAAGACTTTGCTTTCCATAAGCGTTTATTTGCCTGTATTTGAGATTGGGACGAACGTTTTGAATTTTTGAACTTTTTTTAATATATTTATTGTAGTGGTTATTGAACCCTTTTTTAATTCTATTTTGATAACCTTTTTTTAAAAAAAAAAGATTGGTGAATTTACATCTATATTTTGTAATATGGTCCTTTCAAAATGTCGTTTCTTCTTCCCATAAGTCTTTGTTTTTGAAACGTCATTTCCTTATATTTGAATATGGAATTTTTTTAAAAGGCATATTACACTATTTTAAACTTCAATGGTTATCCTTTTTTTATTAATGATTTTTTGCTTTTTTAGATTATTTTTTCATTTTGATTGATATATATTCTTTTTGTTTACAACCCTGTATTTATATCTGGGTGTTATATAGTTTCTCTTTTCTTTCTTTTCATGAAGTCGCCATCTTGAAAATGGGGCTAATATTAGTGTTAGTTTGTGCGCCTGCCGCTTGGCTTTTTTCCGTGGAGTTGGGGGAGGGGTAGGGATCTTCTTTTACGCTTTTGCTTTTTATTTTTTTGCTTTTAGTTTATGGGCCGACTTTAAATTATTAATATTGTTCAGGTGTCATGTTCTCCGGTTGCTCCTGAATCATTTTTCCTTCTTCCTGATTTATGGGTTATGTGTCTTTTTAACCTTTTATGATATACACAATTAATACAATTAATACAATTAATACTGGCATGATGGATAAGTCTGTTAACTTTATCTCTTGGATATAATGGTTTACATCATCTGATTAAACGTAAAAAAATATTTAAAGTATTCCATAGACTAAATGCTAATATTATTTTTGCACTGGAGACCCATATTAGGAGGGAGGATAATCAACGCTTTTTTAGGTTCTGGAAAGTCAACAATTCCACTCAAATTCTACCGCCAAAATTAGGGGTGTGTCTATCTTTATAGACCCTTCAATTTCGTTCACACATCATGAAATTATTTCTGATCCACAGGGCAGATTTTTGTTGATAACTGGTTCACTTTTTAATCGAAAAGTGGTTCTAGTTAATATTTATGCTCCAAACCTTGACTGCCCTGAATTTTTTAAACATTTATTTACTTCCCTTCCTAATCTAAATGAATATATGTTGATAATGGGTGGAGATTTCAATTGTTGTTTGAATCCTTCAATGGATAGATCTAAACCTATTCGAATTCTTCCGAATAGATCAGCCTCACTTATTAATTCTTTTATGGTTGATTCGGGAATTACTGAAATATGGCGGTTTTTGAACCCTAAAGATAAAGAATTTTCGTTTTTTTCACATGTATATCACAGTTATTCTAGAATTGATTATTTTCTTATTGATCATCGTTTATTAACAGATGTTATTGATTGTAAATATGATTCTATTGCTATTTCGGATCATGCACCTTTGAAGTTATCTATCAAGATTTCGGACTTTTCTAATAATACTAGATCTTGGAGACTTAACGCTACTTTGCTTCAAGATCCAGAATTCATCACCTACATAAAACAGCAAATTGACTTGTTTTTCTCAACAAACTATACAGAAGAGAATGACAGAGGAATACTTTGGGATTCTTTTAAGGCTTTTATCCGTGGACAAATTATCTCATATTCTGTCGGTAAAAGAAAATAAAGATATTTAGATATTGCTTTATTAGTGGATAAAATTAAATAAATTGATAAGCTTTATTCCGTGACTCCTACCAAAGAACTTTATAAGAAAAGAGTTGAGCTTCAAATGGAGCATGGCTTATTATTATCTTCTTCAATTGAGAATCAGTTAATTAGGACCAGGGCCCAATTTTATATCCATAGTGATCGAACTGGTAAATTATTAGCTAACCAATTAAAAGCTATTTCGACTAAGCGACAAATTATTAAAATTCATAAACAAGACGGAAATCTGACTACTGATCATAAAGAAATCAATAACACTTTTCAAGATTTTTATAAATCTTTATATCAATCAGAATTTGACGGTGATCTGGCCATGATGGATAACTTTTTTAACAATTTGAATATTCCCAAACTGACAGATGAAGATCGTAGCTTGCTTGATGCTCCTATCTCTCTGGCCGAAATAGGAGAGGCCATCTCATCAATGAACTCAGGGAAAGCTCCTGGTCCTGATGGTTATATTATAGAATTTTTTAAAACTTTTTCTTCTTTGCTTTCCCCTTGGCTATGTGAAATTTTTAATGATGCATTTGTTAAGAAGAGATTACCTCAGTCTTTTTATGAAGCTACTATCTCTCTAATTCTTAAAAAAGATAAGGATCCCACTTTATGTACATCTTATCGCCCTATATCACTATTAAATGTAGATTCTAAGATTCTTACAAAAATTTTAGCTATTAGGTTAGAAAAGATATTATCACAGATTATTTCAGAAGACCAAACTGGTTTTATTAGGAATCGGTATTCCTTTTTTAATATTAGAAAATTGATTAATATAATTTATACTTCATCACCCACAATTCCAGAATGTGTTATTTCACTAGATGCTGAAAAAGCCTTTGATAGAGTTGAATGGGTATACTTATCTAACACTGAGATATTTTAATTTTAGTCCTAATTTTATATCATGGATCAAACTAATATATCATAAACCTGTCGCTTCTGTTCTTTCAAATAATTACAGATCTTCTTTTTTTCAAATATCTCGTGGTACGAGACAAGGTTGTACCTTAAGTCCTTTATTGTTTAATATTGCATTAGAACCTTTAACCATTGCTATTTGTGAATCTCCTAATATTTTTGGTATCACCCGTAATGAGAAATTATACAAGTTATCACTTTATGCTGATGACTTGTTGTTATATATTTCCGATCCTGACAGGTCTATTCCCGCTATTTTATCCTTGTTGGCTCAATTTGGTAGTTTTTCTGGTTACAAACTAAACTTAGATAAGAGTGATTTATTCCCTTTAAATGCGCAAACTTTATTGAATGAAAGGACACCATTTAAAGTTGTTGATGATAACTTTATCTATTTAGGTATAAAAATTACTAAGAAATATAAAGATTTATTTACATTGAATTTTCTACCTATGCTTTATCAAATTCAACAACTTACTACAAGATGGTCTCCCTTATCCTTATCATTAGTTGGTCGGATTAATGCTATTAAAATGATGATTCTACCGAAATTTTTATATTTATTTCAAGCTTTACCAATTTTTATTCCTAATTCTTTTTTTGATAACATTGATTCAAAAATTTCTTCATTTGTGTGGCAAAATAAAAATCCTAGGTTAAGTAAAAGGCAATTACAAAAATCTAAAAAAGATGGTGGTTTAGCTCTACCTAACTTTAGATTTTACTATTGGGCGAATAATATTCGTAACTTAATTTATTGGAAATCAGATTTGGATTCACCATTGTGCCCACAGTGGGTAAATTTAGAATGCAATGAGGCACAGGGATATTCTCTATTCTCCGTTCTGGGTTCTTCTCTTTCTGCCGATTTAGTTAAATTCAATAAACAGATATCCAACCCTGTTGTCAAACATACATTACGAATTTGGTTTCAATTTTGTAAATTTTTTACTCTGAAAAACTTTGTTCTTGATAGTCCTATTTTACTTAATTTTTTTTTCAAACCTTCTTTGACAGATCAAGCCTTTAGCATATGGAAAAGGAAAGGTATAAAATGTTTTCGTGATCTCTTCTTTGAAGGTAGTTTGATGTCTTTCGACCAACTTTCCAACAAATTTGTGTTACCTAAATCTAACTTTTTTAGATATTTACAAATTAGAAATTTTTTACATAAAATTCTACCATCCTTCCCCAATTCAACTTCAATGGACTTTTTAGGTATGATTTTTACCTTAAATCCCTATCAGAAGGGATTAGTGGCTTTTATTTATAATATGATTACGAAGATACAACCAGAAATATCAGATAGAATTAAACAAGAATGGGAAAAAGAACTTCAATGTAATATATCAATAGAAAAATGGGAAAAAAATTTACAAATGGTTAATTCTTCTTCTATATGTGCTAAACATGCTTTAATACAATTTAAAATTGTACATAGAGCTCATATGTCTAAAGATAAGCTTGCTCGATTCTATTCTCATTTTAACCCTCAATGTGACAGATGTCATTCAGATGTGGCTTCATTGACCCACATGTTTTGGTCATGTCCCACTTTACATAACTATTGGAAGGACATATTTGCTACCATTTCCTCAATTTGGAATATCGATTTACAACCTCATTTTATTACTGCAATGTTTGGTATACCAAATGAGGATGATAATCAGTTTTCCCCTTCAATTAGACGAATGATTGCTTTTGTAACATTAATGGCCAGAAGGTCTATATTACAAAATTGGAAAGAAGTAAATCCTCCTACCACGTTCCAGTGGTTCTCTCAAACTATTTCTTTTCTGAGCTTGGAAAAAATTAGAAGCACTATTTTTGACTCCTCAATTAAATTTGAAGAAACTTGGGGACCGTTCATTCGACATTTTCATATGAATTAATTTGGTCTCTTCCAGACCTTCTCTTTACTTATTCTTGTTCAGGTATGGTTCCGGAGTTTTTGGCACTATCATATACAAATAAACTGTTATTATTGCCCATGTTAGTTTAGTTAAGTATTTTTTTATATTTTTTGCCTGTATTTTTATAATTTTTTCTTTTTCTTTTGATGATTATTTTTATTTTTTTCATATAACTATTATAGACTTGATTGATAATGTACTATGTTTTTCTGTTGATATTTTAATAGGATATTGTAATCCTATTATTAATTCAGTTTCAAGTCTTATGCATTTATAACCTATTTATTATTATATTATGTTTCTTTTATATATGAAATTCAATAAAAAGATTGAAAAAGAAAAAAAATATTATGGTTCAAAACTATTTTTCTACTCAAAAATAAATACCTTGTTAGGGAGTTCAGGAAGGCATATTCTCAAGGCTGACAGATACAACAAATATTTGTTTGGTACCTTTAATGCTGCAAAATGTCCTAACATGTTTTACTGGAACTTTGCCAACCAAAATAAGATGTTGAGCCAGGTTAGAAAATAGAAGGGCTGATGATCAAAGTTTAATCAAAGAGGTGCACCTTAAGGAGCAGCTCAGAGGAAAGGGAAGAGGCAAAGACAGATGAGACACAAGAGAATGCAAAATGTTAAAACTTGGAACAATAACCTGTTGAAGCAACTCAGCGGGTCAAGCAACATCGCTAAGAGGAATTGCTCATGTTTTAGATGAAAACCCTGTATCAGGACTGCAAAAGGCAAAGAGTTTGGAAGCAAATCCTGAAGCTTCAGACTGTAGTAACTGAATGTGCAGTCATAACCTGGGACATGCAATAGCCCAGAAATAGAGCAGTGTAGGAATGCATAGTCAAAAATTGATGGAGATAGAAAAAGACAAGACAATTAATGGACTGAACACATTGGTTTTTGCATTGCAGCTGCAAAAGCCTTGTGTGTAAAATAAATAAACTTTCCTTAATCTTGTTTCCTACAGAAACTTTCAGGACACCAGGAAAATACTGGCATTCTTCTGGACTCTATAAATTCACAAAGGGCAATGGAGAGCAAGAAAATACTCTGAAAAGAAATATCACCCATTATGCCTCCCAAATGCCCCTGAGTCGCTGTCATAAAATTAAGTAATTCAAAGTCCTGGTGCCGGGTTTCAACCTGAAACATCAGCTTTTCCTTTCCACCAACAAATGCTGATTGATCCATTATGTTCTCCAGCAATTTGTCTGTTGCTCCAGATACCAGCATTAGCATTCTCATGTCTCCTAAATACTTTGTAGGTTTTACTTGTGTGTATCGGCCAGCTACACTCAGTGGCCGCTTTATTTCATGCACCTGTACATCTGCTCATTAATGCAAATATCTAAGCAGCCAATCATGTGGCAGTGACTCAATGTACAAAAGTATGCAGACATGGTCAAGAGGTTCAGTTGTTGTTCAGACCAAATATTAGAATGGAGAAGAAATATTATCTAAGTGACTTTGACTGTGGAATGATTGCTGGTGGTAGACATGGTGGTTTGAGAATCTCAAAAATTGCTGATCTCCTGGGATTTTTCACGCACAACTGTCTCTAGAGTGGTATGCAACAGAGCATCTCTGAATGCACAACACATTGAACCTTGAAATTAATGGGCTGCAGCAGAAGACCACAAACATGAGCGCAGCTGCCACTCTATTAGCTAAAGGAGGTACCTAATAAAATGTGTCAGCTACTGTATTTCATAGTTTGTAAACTCTGGGTTTGGAAATGAGATAAATAACAATTTCACCCAAAATAC
Organism: Hypanus sabinus; assembly: GCF_030144855.1. NCBI lineage: Eukaryota > Metazoa > Chordata > Chondrichthyes > Myliobatiformes > Dasyatidae > Hypanus > Hypanus sabinus. The sequence goes on along the minus strand of NC_082726.1, from coordinate 47,944,140 downwards.
TCTGGCAGCATTTTATGCAGAGAGAGAGAGAGAAGGATAACTTTGCAAGTCGATAACCATTCAGCAGGATTGAAACAGTGGAAAACAAATGTATGTTAATTACAGAGGGGAGGAGTGGAGAGAACAGTGGGAAGGTCTGTGACAGGTGGAGAGCAGGACAGTCCAGGTGACAGATGCTTTTGGAGTCGTCCAGTAAATAATTCAGAGGGCAATCAGTCAATGAATAATTACAACCATTTCACCTGGTTTTGCTAGTATTAATGATCAACAATAGATTAAGCACAAGGAAAACCTGTATCTAATGTCATTGCCTTTTTTATGAATTCTGAGCTTCATATCTTATCTATAAAAAGTCATCTCTCTGACACAGTGGTGTCAAGAAAACAACCCCTCCCTCAATGTCGCAAAAACAAAGGAGCTGGCTGTGGATTACAGGAGGAATGGAGGTGGGCTAACCTCTATTGACATCAATGGACCTGGGGTTGAGAGAATAAACAGCTTTAAGTTCCTCAGCATCCACATTACCTAGGAGATCACATGGTCTATACACATCGACAGCGTGGTGAAAAAGGCACAACAGTGCCTCTTTCACTCCAGATGGCTTAAGAAGTTTGGTATAGGCCCCCAAACGCTAAGAACTTTCTACAGGGACACAATGGAGAGCATCCTGGCTGGCTGCATCACTGCCTGGTATGGGAACTGTACCTCCCTTAATCGCAGGATTAAGAGAATGGTGTGGACTGCCCAGCACATCTGTAGTAGAGAATTTCCCATGATTTAGGACATTTACAAAGACAGGTGTGAAAAAGGGGCCCGAAAGATCATTGGGAACCCAAGTCACCCCAACCACTATCTATTCCAGCTGCTACCATCTGGAGCATAAAAGCCAGGGCCAACAGGCTCCGGGGACAGCTTCTTCCACCAGGCCATCAGACTGATTAACTCACGCTGATTTGAGTGTATTTCTATGTTACATTGATTGTTCTATTTATTATAAATTACTATGATTGCAATTGCACATTTAGATGGGAAACATAAAGATTTTTATTCCTCATATATGTGAAGGATGTAAGAAATAAAGTCAATTCAAAATAGCCACTTCAGTAGTGTTGCACCACTTCAACGCGACCCTCGAATGTTAGCCAAAGTTGTGCTGTGGTATCCTTTGACTCAGCACCAGAAGGTTTTACCACTGTGTCACATTGCCCTCAAAAAGTCGATAATGAATTAAAAATGAACGCAATTCTCAGGGTAGTGCAGTCTACACATGTTTATAAAGGATGGAAACTTTATGACCTTGTGGACTCCTAGCAAATTAATAATAATGAGGCAGTAATTGGTTTGAGTACAAGGTTCCTCCCAAAGATTGGCACTTACCTCAGGGATTCTCACACTGTAGGGTTGGTTGTGGAATACCGGTGGGTTATCATTGACATCACCTACTTGAATATTGACAATGCCCTTAATAACCTGCAAATTAAAAGTCAAGATGAGTTTCAGAAATTCTACAACACTTGATTTTGAATGAATCAACAATTCTGGACATGGATGGTTTCTTCCACCTTATTGTTACTTTATGTCAAGGGGCCAACAGCCTTTGCATTCATTAAGATGTGATTCGAGTTCTTTATCCACCTTCTCCTCTTCTCCAAAGCAGAAAAGGACAATGCAACCATCTAATCAATATGCATTATGCAAAATCTGAAATATAGCTTGATTAATTCATGCAGATCACTTTCTGTGCAACTAGTTATGAGCTTATGTAGCTAATCAGTACAACTAACCACAATTAGAACTGTATTTTCAGAACTCTGATGTAATGCATGTACATTTAACAGTTCACTGCTGTGTTTAAATGTGCACTGAACAGAATTGTGCAAAAGAGGGCTTCTATTTACTTTTGTTTGAACCTTGACAGAAAAAAAGATGAAAAGCCTATGCAATATTTAGACCATATAAATGTTTAATATCCTCGCCACCTGCACTCATTATTGTAGATGGTACAAGCTGAGAATTTCACATAAAATTACCAGTTTTAAAGAATAGAGTACAATCGCAGACAAACATTTTGAACAAATACATGAAAGTAACTAAAAAGCACAAAACTGTTGTTGCTGGAAAGTCAGGTTTAAAAGAAAATTGATGAAAATCAGTACAAGTTGACAAAGAAACAGTCTTAATCAGAGGTGACCTGCCAGTTTGAATTCCATTAAGTATGCTGTTCTATTGAAGACATAAAAGATTCTGCAGATGCTGAAAATGAAGAGTAACCCACACAAAATTTTGGGCGGAACTCAGCAGTTCCGACAGCACCTATGGAAAGGTAAAAGAGACAACATTTCGAGACGATTTCTAATGAAGAATCTCAGCACAAAATGTCAACTCTTTATTCCTTTCCATTGATACTGTCTGACCTGCTATGCTCTATGGAAGGGTTACCTGCCCAAGATAGTACCACTGCTTTTCTCTCCGCAGATGCGGCCTGAACTGCTGAGTATTTCCAGCAGCTTCTCTACTTACAACTACACTTTCTGGGGCAAATATCTTCAAGCAAAGCTCAAGAAAGGGGAGCAAAAATGGCCTATATGGAGCTTTGAGCCTGTTCTGCCACTCAGTAAAATCCTGACAGTGCTACAGTGGGAAATATGACTGGGTGTATTGGAAAACTGCTGAGGTTCTGGAGAGTTAGCCCAGCTAGGGAGGGCATTTCGCAAGCTGATAGGACTTTCTCCTGGGGCTGCACCTTCCTCATTCTCAGTCTGATAAAGAGTAAAGTAGCTCCATCCAACCCTGGGCCCTCAACACCAAGAACTGCCCGCTCTCTGAGGGTACTGAGAAAGGTAAACTGCTAGTCCTCAACAGGAACCGTAGGCAACAACATTACGATCCAATATTAAAATGATTCAAATATTTGGTAAAGGAAATTTTCTTTCCTCCTTCCTAAGAAACATATATAGTGACTGATTTTTACAAATCAGCACTATAACCAAGTAAAAATAATGTTAAAGATAAAGTTTTAAAAGTTTCCTCAAATTCCCCATATTGTTTGCAATTCAACTACAATTTCCTTAAGTTGATTTTATTTACTGCACTAAATTGCAAGCTGATGAAATGATCACTAATTCAAGTCATATCAATACACTCACTGTCCAACATAGCAGGACCTTCCTTGCTATTTAACAATAAACATTGAGAAGTCAACATTGGGGGTGGCTGGGGGAGGGAGAACAGTAGTTGTGGGGAAGAAGTAAAACAAATAATCACTATCGAGAAAACAATTATGTCTCCATTAAGTGAACTAACTTACCTAATATACCCAGAAATAACCCCTCTACTTGCTGCCTCAGCAAAACAGCCAACATAATCAAAAGTTTCATCCCAGCCTGATCATTCTCCTCCCAGTGGGCAAAAGGCCTGAAAGCACATACACCAAGCTCAAGGACAGTTTCTATCCTGCTGTCATCAGACTAATGAATGGACCTTTTGTATGATAGGATGTACTCTCAACCACACCATCTACCTTTTCATGGCCTTGCACCTTACTATCTTGCCACACCACACATTCTCTGCAACTGTAACACGATGTTCTGCATTGTTATTGCTTCCTTGTTCTACCTTGTTGTGCTGCTATGATGAAATGGTACGTATGGATGGCACACAAAGCCGAGCTTTTCACTGCACTTTGGCACATGTGATAACAATAAACCAACTCACCAATTCTTTGATAGATTGTACCATGGGCACTTATCTTGTCCACATACACTCAAATTAATTTTGCTATATTTTAACAGGATGAAAATGATTAAACTGAACAAATCTTAAACTCAGCTGAATCAGTGCTACTTACACTTTGCTTGTCACTAACAGAGAACTCCACTTGAAGTTCTGATACCACCTGAAAAAGTTGAAAAATAATAAGAGTTTAGTAATGACTTAAGTTCCATTTCTGGGTTTTCAAAAAAAAAGAATTATTAAATCAAGGTAGTCACTGGCATACACTGGTTACTTGGACAAGATAATTCTGCAGAACAATATTGATCAGTTGGTAAGAAAGGCACTGATATGGCAGATAGCATTTAATTAACAATAAAATGAGGTAATGCATTTTTGGAGAGCTAAAGACTAGGATGAATGGTAGGGCCCCAAACGGTACACTAGGAGCCAGGTGTAGCTGCTGAAAGATCCCTGACGGTATCAACTATAATCAAGGATACAAAAAACGTTTGATTTATTGGATGGCTCTTGAAACTGAAGTGTGCATTAGCAATGAAAAGGCATTTCAGCACATAAATCTTTGAATATTATGAAGGCTTTATGTTTACTGCAAGTTTGGTTCAGTTGTGTACTCCCTGTGTTCAGGGTAAGATTACCAAAAAGTAGATGCACACATTAGTAATAGTAATTGGCTTTCTTGTTGCAATACTCCATCTGTAGATATAGAAGTCTCCATAGAGTACCCAGCTTGTGCCCTCTCTGGTTTCCAATTTGAATTGCTGATTAAGTGTTACACAATTTCTTTCAATTTATAAACCATATCATCAGCCACCAAATTCTTAAAAACAACATGGATGGGTTCAGGGAACCCAGTACAAATATAGATTTATAATGGAATAATCACAGATATACATCTGACTTTTATCTTAGCTAAGTGAGCTAATTTGTACTAGAAATTGATTTTAACTTCAATTTGCAGTTCATATTGTGCTTTTAAATATATATAAATGCTGCCTGGTTATAAAAAGTACTTTTAAAAAGGTAAAGAGAGTTAAGAGAATTCTGGCTTTAAAATAATCTGATCTCTAATTTTAAAAATTTAACCTTTTTTACAAAAATTTCTCTGGTTATAAATATTCTAATTTGTTTTAAAAAAAATGAAGTGGCTCCTGGTATATCATTATTTTACAAATTGATTAGGAATCTGTAGTATGAATGCAGTGCACAAGTCACCAATGCTCTGTATTCCCTGTGGAAAATACCAACATGTGGCCTGTAATTTGTATTTGTGTTACAGGACACAAATATGTATCTGAAACTGTAAGAGAGTGGTGTGGGAACAAATAAAATGGAACATGATAGATTGAGTTTAATGTGCAGTTATCTACATGGTGGTGCAAAAACTGTTCTTGACTCTTAAAAGCACTAATGTCTAGTGTGAGGAAGGTGGTAGCTGTGGTGACAATTCCACTTCATGATGAACTGGGAGGCCAACCACACTGAGAAAGCATCAAGAAAATGCAAGCAAAATGGACTTTGATTAATCAGTTTGCTGAAAGGCATGGGGAAGGTTAATTACTCTCCTTTTGGAAAGGGAAGTATGGATAGCATCTTCTTTAGCAGCTGGGATAAAAACGACTCAGAGTAAAAGTCCTGATAAGATCTTTGAAAACAAATCAGCACATTGTAGACTCAAAAGGAGCCGACCTCTATTTTTTTAAATGAAAGTGACTGCTAGCTGCCTGATTGCAGTAAATAAATTCTTACAAATGTGACAGTGTTGGGGTGATGGTTCTGCAGAATCAGAGACCACCAAACCCTATCTTACTATATCCAGCTATGAGATTGATATCAATTGTTGTTGGACTTTACGATGATGAAAGTTGTGTGACTGCTGCAAAATCCCCACCAACTCACTCATAATTGAGCACATTTTAGCTCTTCAACCAGACGCCGTAGGAAATGGGGTTGAAAAGAGAGTCCTTTATGTATATAAACCCTTATTGATAGGGCATCATTTACCCTCTTTTTAAAGCTCTTCCTAGATATCCAGAATACTAGTAATCTCACCCTAGAAAATTAAGGACACTCATTTAGGCCATTATTCGCACCTTAAAAAAACCAACATTGTCATTCACACCATCAGCTCAGTTTGTTGATCCACACTGCCACCCAGACTGTCAATGTCAAATATTTTCACCCAGGTTTTCTCTTGCTCACCCCTTCCTGTTGCTGAAAACCCTTTGGTGGCTCAACTCTGGAGTCCTGAGCAGTGCCAGTTCTGGCTTTTTACATATTCCCAGCCACCACTGTTCTACCAACTGCCTAGGATCCTAGTTCTGGAATTTCCTCTTTAAATCTACCCATTCCCTCTAAAGAAGCTCCTCACAACTGTCAACCAGACTTTTAGCCACCTGCCCAAACATCTCAGGTTCTTATTTCATTTGATAACATTTCCATGAAACATTTTGCAATATTTTCACACTCTAATGCAAATTGTTATACCCTCCTGCTCTCCCAACCCACCATCTCCAGCAAAACTCCCTGATATGAGTGTATCCCCTCTCCTTCCAAACAAATAAGTAGGGAATGCAAAACTTGCATAGTTCCTCATCACAAATTGAATAAATTATACATGTGTTACTTATGTGTACACAAAATAAAGAACTTCAGTTCCCATAGTGCAATGTGGGCAGTTCACCCTGGAACAGGAAGTTGCGTTGGCGTGCAGGTAGTATGCTGTCATGTGGAGCTGAAGCCATTCTGTAAATGAATGTGTGTTAGTTTTACCCATGTTAAGTTTATCTTTTATCAAGAACAAACATAGTGTCAGAAATTGGCGTGAGCACTAAACACAAGAGTAAATGTACCGCAAGCAAGGTTCCAACAGAGAGAAGCTGCCAGTCAGAGAGCACATTGTGTCCTGAAGCCACCATTGTTCACCAAATTCCCCACAACAGATTCAGGTGAGAGCCCAAAATGGATAACCTAAGTCCACCTGTACCTATGCAGTTTGCTGGCAATCTACATAACTGATAACTGGAAATGCTTCAAATAGCAATTCAATATATATTTGGGCAGAGCTGGAATGATGGATGAAAAATTGAAGGCATCTTTCTACATGTAATTGGCGAAGATCTTCGGACATCAAAAACATCACGTTTGAAAATACAAGTTCTTTTCCTGTGACTAGAAACAAAGTATTAGCTTTGACCCATACTTAGCTGAGATTCACACATTGAGTAAGTCCTGTTAGTTTGGAGATTTGACAGGCTCACTAGTCAGAGACAAAGTAGTGTGCAGAACTTCAAATAATGGGCTTAGAGAAAGATAACTTCACGAAAAAGATTTAACATTGGAAAAGGCTGTGAATGTCTGTAGAGCAGCAGGGACCACACTGTCACAAGCTAAGGAGTTGCACAGGGCAGAAACAGTGCATACTGGGGGCAGAGCACAAGACATTTTCAAAAGCAACAGCAAAGAGATAGGCTCAAATAGCAAATGCAGCAGATGGGGAGAAAGGCACATTCCAAAGACATGTCCTACTTATGAAAAGTCCTGCCATAATTGTGGGAAGAGGAATAATTTTGCAGCAAAGCTGGGGCTACTAAGAGAAGGGTGCAGACAGTTGCTGAGGAAATGGAGGCTTTGTGGATTCTCTGCAGACAGAATGGATTGCTCCAGTGACTGTGAATGAGACATTAATTCCATTCAAGCTTGACACCAGAGCCCAGGCGAACCTGTTGTCCACGGATAATTACAAGACTCTCAAAGTAAAGAGCATGACGTATCCAGAGTTGCTAAAAGTGACAGGCTATGCTGGAGAGAACATTCCAGTAAAATGCGGCTGTATAGTGAACTTCAAGCACAAGGGATAGCACCTAAAGGCACAGCTACAGACTGTTGAAAGGCAAGTAGAGCCAATAATCGGGCTCATTGCATGTGAAACATTCAACCTTGTGTAAAGAGTTTTCATAATGGCTTCACAGATCAAAGATGACCACTCTTCACTTATGGACAAATATGTAGGTGTCATTGAGGGGTTCAAATGCTTAATTGGTGTGCAAAAAATTCATATAGATGAGACTGTGGTTCCTATTGCCCATGCATACAGGCGAGTTCCGTCTGCAATGTCATACAGAAAATTGAAGAACCAACAGGTTGGGCGAACTCACTGGTCATTGTCCAAAAGAAAAATAGAACACTGCGGGTGTGTCTAGACCCAAGTGATCTCAAAACCATCCAAAGAGAGAATTTTAAGTTGTCAACACCGGAGGAGACTGTGTCCTAGTTTGTAGATGCCAGGTCATTTAACAAACTCGACATGTCTGGGTTTTGGCAGATGAAGCTTGATGAGCCAAGTTCAAGACTTTGTACTTATAACACACCACAGGGAAGATATTGCTTTCTTCGATTACCATATGGGATCCTGTCCGCACTAAAAGTCTACCATAAAGTGATCCACGTGATCTTTGAGGGCATATCGGGCATCAACAGGGGGTCCACCAAGGAAGAACATGATGCATGACTGAGTTAGCTGCTTGACATGACATGGAATGTCAATTTGAAATAAAATAAAGAGAAATATGAGTTTGCTGTTAAGACACTGACTTTCTTAGGATATGTCATATCAGAAGACGGAGTGAAGCCAAGAAAGATTTCATCCATTGAGAACATGGATAGGTCTCAAAGCGAAGAGGAGGTGAGACATGTCTTGGGGATGGTGACTTGCCTGTTCATCCCTCAATTGTCTACTGTGTCAGCAGCACTTAGGTCACTCCTTGAGCAATGAGATGAGTGGATTCGGTCTCACAAGCAACAAGAGTGTTTTCAGAAGCTGAAGAGAGTCCTAAATGAAGAGCCCATGCTTAAATTTTATGAACCCAGAAAGTTGCACTCGGATCTCAGCTCATGCATTCTGGTATGGTCCTGGAGCAGTAATACTGTAGCAGCCTATGCATCAAGAGCTTTAACAAGTGCAAATCCAAGATCTCAATTCTGGCACATGGTCCATGCAAGGAAATGTGCAAGAGGAAGTTGCTCCACATTCCTACCAGATCCAGACAGAGCAAGGAACACCTCTGAGAAGGAACCGTTTGGATCTACAAACATAAGCTCCAACACTAGCTGTGACACGTCACCTGTCAGTACACCAAAAGGGCCAGTAGATGTGAAAAACAAATTTGTTGATCAGAGTGAAAGCAATACATCTGTGAAGACAAATAGCAGACCGAAAAGGATTATCAAACCATCTTAGTTCTAATTGAGAGTTGCTGAGTGAATAAGGGACTGTTTCTGCTCATTACAATTGAAGTTAATGTCAATGCCTTAGCTGGAAAGTATTATTGTTTCTTGCAGCTTTATGGGGACATAATATTTTGTTTAGCTTTTCTTTAAAGAGGGAAGATGTATTACTATGTGTGTACATAATAAAGGAGTTCAGGTTCCAGTGTGTAATGTCCACTCAAGGACCAGAAGTGACATTGGTGAGCAGGTCGCACATGCTAATATGGAGCTGAAGCTATTCTGTAAATAAATATGTTTAGTTTTACCCACACTACGTTTGTCTTTTATTAAGAGCAAACATAACTATCCTGATATGTTCATTTTCTTGCAGACATTCAGAGTAGAACAATGACAATGGAATCAATGAGAGACTACACACAAAAAGTTGACAAACAATATGCAAAAGAGGAAAACTGTGCAAATACAAAAAGCAATTAATAATAACACCAATAATAAATAAATAGAAAATAAATAATACTGAGAACAAGTTAGAGTCCTTTAAAGTGAGACATTGGTTGTGGAATCAGTTCAGTGTTGAGGAGAGTGAAATTGCCCAGGAGGCTGATGGTTGAAAGGTAATAACTTACTATGAACCTGGTGGTGAAGGATCCAAGGCTCCTGCACTCATTTCAGATGGCAGTGACAAGACAACAAAGCAAGTGACGCGATTACCATAAAAGCATTTGAACATGTATTCATTAACAACATGAAAAAGTTAAGCTATGCTAAAGGACAGTTTACTTTTAAAAACCATTTCAGAGTCATGCTTAGGAAAGCATTATTGGTCATTAAGAATGCTGGGCACAAGCATAGAAGAAAGTCACGTCCCATGATAATCCACTCTAAAGTAAGAGTGAATTATGACAAAGCACTTGTTGCAATGTATTACTGCCAATTAGCAGACATTTGTTTTTCTATTGAATAGATGACTGCTACTTGCTGCAAATCACCACAATCAAATTGGCAGTAATTTATCCCTGAAGGCCGAATATTGCTTAATTAATAGATGCTTTAGCTGAGATAAATCACTGGTCTCTGCGATGAAATCTGTATTAAGATGCAGGGTCCAGGCTTGTACTGTGCCTCCAACCTTGCTAGCAGCAATTAAATTACCTCTCTATCCAAAGGTTGGCGAAGCCACACGACACCACTCTCGCTTTCTACTGCAAAGTACTTGCTGGCTTCTTCTCCGGCAACACCAAACACAAGCGTGTCATTGTCTGGATCTCTGGCCCGTAATTTGGTTATGGAGGTTCCTGCAGATAAATCAAGAATACCGTAAGTATCCAGGTCAATGTTGCCTCTAATTTGTAATGACCAGTGTGTGCAAAAATCTTGTGCTGTGTATTTTTTTTTGCCTAGTGACAACATCTGTGCACAGAATAACTTCTTCAACAATAGTATAAATAAGTCAGTTTTAAAATCTGCAGACAAATCATTGCAACTTCCACGTTGTCAACATTGTCTGCATCAGAAACTGGAAAAGGAAATGTGATTGTGTACAATAGCGAAATATACTTAACATGCCAATGAGATAGAGGGTGACAATCTTTTATGTACAGTTTAAATCCCTATGTGCTCTAGTACCAAACGATGTGTGCATACACATACATCTTTGAGGGAATATTGATCCAGATCCATAAATATTAATCAAAACTGTAAACGCCAAGGAGCAGGGCCTCATGCTTACACCATAGCATGTTACAGTGAGATGGGCTCAACATCTAATACAACAACTTCAGATCGTGTTCCTGATATTCTCATTTACACCCCTTCTAGATCTGTGCACAACACACACAAAATGCTCTGCAACAGGGAGGAACTCAGCATGTCAGGCTATATTTATGAAGGGCAGTAAACAACTGATCCACTCTCAGACTTGTGGAGTTTCTCCGGCATTTTGTGTGAGTTGCTCAAGGTTTTCAGCATCTACAGAATCTCATCTCCTTCCAGATCTGTGTTTCCTGATCAATCCTATCTTGCCTTGCACCATTAGCCCTTTTCCCATTCATCCCTTCCAGAGTTCCCCCATTTTTATTTAGTATTTCCTTCCCTTTCACTGCACCTTAAAGCTTACTTCTCCCAGCTCTCATAAACAATCCTTGTCCTGAAACATTCCTCCAGATGCTGCTTATGCTTGGTGCAAAATCATTTGATCACAGCATTATATGCACTGGGTGGTGGGGTGGATACATATCTCTACCAAAGCAGGTGTAGGGTGCTCCTTCCCTCCGCTATCCTGCAGGTCACCTTCGAGCAAGGTGTAGCACCTGCTTAGCCCCCCCATCCCCCAAGCAGAATCATGTGAAACCATGGGAGCAACTGGTATGGGCAGCTGATATGTATTACAAGACCTGGTTATGTAACCATTGATGCCAGGCAGACAATTTCTGAAGAGTATTAATAATGGCGGGGGTCACCTGTCTTTTAAAGACACTGTGCAGAAGAAGCCAATGGCAAACCACTTCTGTAGAAACATTTGCTAAGAACAATCATAGTCACAGAAAGACCAAGAAATACCACAAAGCACATAATGAACTAATTATGTGCACATTCGGAGTTGAAGAATGTTAAATAAATCGACCCCCTTTAGAGACCTCTGCATTACTACATCTATACAAGTTAGAGCATGAAGAATTCGAAGTTCTACTATTCAGTATTTCTGTTTTTATTTGAGATTCTTCAGCAATTTGCCTGAGCAACATTGTAATGTCCTCCCACTAAGGAGTAGATGCAAAAGCTACACTGAGGTTCGCCTGTGTTTAAACATAAACCAGATAAATGAAGATCCAGTATCAACAAAGAGAGCTTGCAGTTTATATCAACACAAGACCCAAACACTTGAAAAGCACTGATAAAGTAAATCCTTAGATATACAATAAAACACTGCAGTTTAAACCTGATGTCAATCTGAAAGGATTGGGGCCCAATAGGTGTTCTTCAATTTTTCAAAGGGGTCAATTAAAAAATCTAGTTATTATTACCAAAAGGCTACTGTGTAGGTGCACCATATAGCTAGGAGAGCTAAAGGATGTTGTTTATGGCCAAAAGAACTGAATACGAACTATGGTGGCTACATATTATTTATAGCAAGCATCGGAGAGACCCATCAGTCGTACTGAATATATTGAGCTAAGGATCAATACGTGTCAGAAGCAGTTCAAGCAAAGATTACCAGACTAACACCCAGAATAGACAAGATGTCTGCTGAGGCAAGGCCAGCCAGGCTAGATTTGTGTTTCTGGAGTTCAGAAGAACAGAAGATACAATATTGCATATTACAGCACAGGCCCTTCAGCCCATAAAGTTGCATCAACCTTTCAACCTATTCCAAGATCATAAGCACATAATGAACTAATTATGTGCACATCTGGAGTTGAAGAATGTTAAATAAATCGAACCCATTTAGAGATCTCCCACATAGCTTTCCATGTTTATTTCATCCATGTGCCTCTCCAAGAGACACTCAGATGTTCTTAATGCATCTGTCTCTACTACTACCCCGGCAGTGAGTTCCACACACCCACCACACTGTGTAGAAAATCTAACTTTAATATTCCCTCTGCCATATTTTCCTGCAATCACCTTAAAATTGTGCCCCTTCATATCAGCCGCTTCCAAGCTGGGAAAAAGCCTCTGGCTATTCACTCAACCTATGTGTCTTACCATCATGTACACTTCTCTCATCCTCCTTTGCTCTTAAAGAGGAAAAAAGACCCAGCCTGCTCAATCTATCTTCAAAAAACATGCTCTCTAATCTGGACAGCATCCTGGTAAATCTCTTCTACACCCTCTCTAAAGGTTCCACATCCTTCCTATAATGAGGCAACCAAAACCAGGTCTTTATACAGTGTAATGTGTGGGACTCGATTGAAACATAGAAAACCTACAACACAATAGAGGCCTCTTCGGCCCTCAAAGTCATGCTGAACATGTTTCTACCTTAGAAATTATACTAGACTTCCCCATAGCCCTCTATTTTTCTAAGCTCCATGTACCTATCCAAAAGTCTCTTAAAAGACCCTATCATATCCGCCTGCACCACTGTTGACAGCAGCCCATTCCACTCACTCACCACTCTCTGGGTAAAAAACTTACCCTGACGCCTCCTCTGTACCTACTCCCCAGCACCTTAAACCTGTGTCCTCTTGTGGCAACCATTTCAGCCCTGGGAAAAAGCCTCTGATATCCACACGATCAATGCCTCTCATCCTCTTATACGCCTCTATCAGGTCACTTCTCATCTTCCGTCGCTCCAAGGAGAAAAGGCCGAGTTCACTCAACCTGTTCTCATAAGGCATGCTCCCCAATCCACCAACATTCTTGTAAATCTCCTCTGCACCCTTTCTATGGCTTCTACATTCTTCTCGTAGTGAGGCGACCAGAACTGAGCACAGTACTCCAAGTGGGGTCTGACCAGGTTCCTACATAGCTGCAACATTATCTCCTGGCTCCTAAGTTCAATTTCACGATTAATGAAGGCCAATACACTGTATGCTTTCTCAACTACAGCGTCAACCAGCGCAGCTGCTTTGAGCGTCCTATGGACTTGTACCCCAAGATCCCTCTGATCTTCCACACTGACAAGAGTCTTACCATTAATACTATATTCTGCCATCATATTTGACCTACCAAAATGAACCACTTCACACTTATCTGTGTTGAACTCCATCTGCCACTTCTCATCCCAGTTTTGCATCCTATCAATGTCCCGCTGTAACTTCTGACAGCCCTCCACACTATCCACAACACCTCCAACTTTTGTGTCATCAGCAAACTTACTAATCCATCCCTCCACTTCCTCATCCAGGTCATTTATAAAAAATCATTTAGAGTAAGGGTCGCAGAACAGATCCCTGAGGCACACCACTGGTAACCAACCTCCATGCAGAACATGACCCATCTACAACCACTCTTTGCCTTCTGTGGGCAAGCCAGTTCTGGATCCACAAAGCAATGTCCCCTTGGATTCCATGCCTCCTTACTTTCTCAATAAGCCTTGCATGGGTTACCTTATGAAGTGCCTTGCTGAAATCCATATACACTACATCTACTGCTCTTCCTTCATCAATATGTTTAGTCACATCCTCAAAAAATTCAATCAGGCTCGTAAGGCAGGACCTGCCCTTGCCAAAGCCATGCTGACTATTACTAATCATATTATACCTCTCCAAATGTTCATAAATCCTGCCTCTCCGGATCATCTCCATCAGCTTACCAACCACTGAAGTAAGACTCACTAGTCTATAATTTTCTGGACTATCTCTACTCACTTTCTTGAATAAAGGAATAACATTCGCAACTCTCCAAACCTCCGGAACCTCTCCCGTCCCCATTGATGATTCATAGATCATCGCCAGAGGCTCAGCAATTGCCTCCCACAGTAGCCTGGGGTACATCTCATCCAATCCTGGTGACTTATCCAACTTGATGCTTTCCAAAAGATCCAGCTCATCCTCTTTAATATCTACATGCTCAAGCTTTTCAATCTGCTGCAAGTCAGCACTACAATCACCAAGATCCTTTTCCATAGTGAATACTGAAGTAAAGAATTCATTAAGTACCCTTGCTATTTCCTCCGGTTCCATACACACTCTCCCATGAGATTCTGGGGAGTCAGGACTGAGTGGATGTGGAGAGGATCAGGAACAAGGGGTCACTGTTTAAGATAAGATACAACATTGTTGGTAGAATCTCAGGTGGTGACGAGAGGGTATACATGAGTGAGATATGCCAGCTTGTGGAGTGGTGCCGCAGCAACAACCTGGCACTCAATGTCAGTAAGACGGAAGAGCTGATTGTGGACTTCATGAAGGGTAAGACAAAGGAACACATACCAATCCTCATTGAGGGATCAAAAGTGGAGAGAATGAGCAGCTTCAATTTCCTGGGTGCAAAGATCTAACCTGGTCTCAACATATAGACGTAGTTATAAAAAAGGCAAGACAGCGGCTATACTTTATTAGGAGTTCGAAGAGATTTGGCATGTCAACAAATACGCTCAAAAACTTCTATAGTTGTACCGTGGAGAACATTCTGACAGGCTATAGCATTGTCTGGTATGGGGAAGCTACTGCACAGGACCGAAAGAAGCTGCAGATGGTTGTAAATCTAGTCAGCTCCATCTTGGGCACTAGCCTACAAAGTACCCAGGACATCTTTCGGGAGCGTTGTCTCAGAGAGGCAGCGTCCATTATTAAAGACCTCCAGTATCCAGAGCATGCCCTTTTCTCACTGTTACCATCAGGAAGGGGGCACTGAAGCCTGAAGGCACACACTCAGCGATTCAGGAACAACTTCTTCCCCTCTGCCATCCAATTCCTAAATGGACATTGAATCTTCGGACAGTACCTCACTTCTTTAAAAATATACAGTATTTCTGTTTTTGCACCTTTTAAAATCTATTCAATGTATGTAATTGGTTTACTTGTTTATTTATTATTATTATTTTTATTTTATCTATTTTTTCCCTGCTAGATTATGTATTACATTGAACTGCTAGTGCTAAGTTAACAAATTTCACGTCACATGTCGACGACAATAAACCTGGATTCTGATTTCCCACTTAAGACAAAGATAAGGCAATTTCTTCTTAATGGAGCACCACAAATCTTTGGAACTCTCTTCCGGGTCACCAGTGGGCTTACTGACCACGGTGTCTGACTGGCAACTGAAATCTGATCTTGGCAAGCAATTAAAGTTCCCTGACTTCATCCCAGAGGCATGGTCATTCTGTCAGAAACCTGAAAGCAGGTGGTCACGGTAGAACTGTCAATTCCTTGGAAAGACCGGATTAAAGAGGTGTTTGAGTGCAAGAAAGCCAAATAACAGGAGCTGGTAGAGCAGTGCCAGAGACAGGAATGGAGGGCACAATGCGAGCCTATGGAGGTGAGGTGTAGTGCTTTTACTGCCTGCTTGTTGTGCAGAGCCTACTCTCCTTGGTATTACAGGGGCTGCAAAGAGGCCATCAAAGAGGCTGCTGAGCAAGCTTCCAGATGGCTATGGATCAAGAGGTGTGACCCATGGGACACAAGCCAGGGCCTGATCAACCCTTGCTGGGTCGCCCACGCAACAGTGTCTGATGTTGAAAAACCCGTAAGACCTGATGACCCCAGGTTACATCACTGATGATGTGTCCCAGTACATCCTCAGATGCCTCTCACCATCCTTAAAGGGCAGTTCAAGTCGAGTTTTTGAATATTCTTAAGGCAGAAATAGATAGACTTGGCAAGCAAGTGGGCCAAAGATTGTTGTGGTGCAGATAGGTGGGGATGTGGATTTGAGGTTACAGTCAAATCTCTGACAATGACTCAACAGGCTCCACAGGCTAAGTGATCTGCTCTTCTTTTTAATTGATGTGTTAATATGCATTGGCTTGACACAGAGAAGATATTTCCACCACAGACAGGACCAGAACCCCTCAAGTATAAGATGGTCATCAATAAATCCAACAAGAACTAACAAGAAATTTCTTTGCCCAGAGAGTGGTGGGAATAGTGAATGAACCACTGAAAGGATTGCTTGAGTCATATAACACAAGAGCATTTAAAGGCAAGCTAAATGAACACCAGAGGGAAAACAGGATGAAAAGATGTATCAATGATGTTGGCAGAAAAGGGATACTGGAATCAGATCGGTGACACAAAACAATTGTGGTCGAAGTACTTTATGGAATTCCAACCACAGCCCTGCATTTAATTTGTGTGGCTGCCTCACAAAACCAGCTTAATTTTAACGAATTATATCAGCTGACTTTCCGGCACAGCTCTGAGGGAGTGCTGCCCATTCAGAGAGCTGACTTTCTGATGAAACATTGATCCAAGACACGTGATGAGATCCGGACAAAAGATGCAACGACTTCACTTGAAGGAGAGCGAATTCCCCAACTAACACTGCTGCCTCTATTAACACTGAAAGGTCGTCAATCCTGTTGGACTTGGGTTTCTTAGGTGGCTGCTATATTTGCCTGCTGAACAGTCCAACACTTTGAAAAATTGAAGTGAAAATGTTCCCGAGTGATAAGGTGCAGCATCTGTTTAATACTTCTTCATTGTTGTCATCTTTAATTGCACTTTGCAAGAAGAAAAGTCAGCATCTTTCCTTTGAATCTATGCAGGACAAAATACTTCATGAGAAAGGTGTTAAATAGTGAAGCAATTAAGTTCAGCAAGTGCTAAAACCCGAAGCTTTTTATTAATTTATACACAGGACCTGGGAGTGGGAAGGTTGGAAATTATTGTCCTTCATAAGATACAGTGCCTAGAAAATATATTCAGCCCCCACAACTATTTTCATATTTTGTTGACTCATTTTCTAAATTTAAAATATATTAAAGTAGGATTTTTGAACTGATCTACACAACATTGTGCATCATGCCAAATCAAAAGAAAAATTCCAAACCTATCAAGAATTTACTAAAATTTAAATTGCAAATGAGTGAGGCTAAAAAAGAATTCATCCTCTTTGTAATTAATACACTATCTTTCCTCAGGTGCAATATAATATGTATTATCTTACCAACTCACCCAGTTTTTTCTTGTAGAATATTGGAAGATAACCTGTTTTCAATTAATTCACAAGATTACTGTTAAATACCCCCTCTACAGTGTGGTAGATTTTCAACTGACAAAAGTTAAAATTAAGACAAAAGAGCATTCAAGACGAGTTGGGGAAATTATAGTACAGAAGCACATATCTGGGGAAGGGTAAAAGACCATCTCAAAGGCACTTAACATACCTCGGAGCTCAGTGCTATTCATCGTGAAAAAGTGGAAACAATACGGAACCACAGTCACACTACCCAAGTCAGGTTGCCCCTCTAAACATAGTTGCCAGAGAAGAATGGAACTTACAAGAGGCAATTGTGGTGGCAGCAGACACAGAGCTGCAGAAGCCAGTGCCTGCAAACGGAGATGAAGTTAATGGCTACACAGTCTTCAAGGCCTTGCACAAAAAGGGTATTTATGGACAAGTGGCAAGACTGGCTAAAAAATAAAGCATATTCTTGCCCACAAAGTGTCATTAAGAAGATACTGTAAAGATGTGGAAGAAAGACTGGTGGTCAGATGAAACTGAAGTGGAATTTTTTAGCCTCAATGCTAGGCTTTATGTGTGATGTAAATCTAATACACTATACTGTGCATCAGCCAGATAACACTATCCCTGATGTAAAGCATGGTGGAGGTAGCATCATACTAAGGGGATGCTTTTCAGCAACAGGGACTTGAAATTTGGCCAGAATTGATGGGAAGATGAATGCTGCTAAATACAGAGAATTTCTGGATTAAAACCTGCTAGCTTCTGCCAGAAAGCTTGAACTAAAAAGGAAATTCATCTTTCAGCAGGACACCGACCCAAAGCACACTGCCGGAGCAACCACAGAGTGGCTTCAAATGAAGAAGATTGATGTCCTTGAGTGGCCCAGTCAGAGTCCTGACCTCAACCTGACTGAACACCTCTGGCAAGACCTGAAGATTGCAGAGCGCCGGTGCTCCCCAGCTAATCTGGCACAGCTTGTCAATGTTGCCAGTATGAATGGGCAAATCTTCCTCCGTCATGTGTGCAAAGCTAATAGAGACTTATCCAAAAGACTACTGGCTGTAATAGCCACACAAGGTGGTTGAACTAAATACCAAACACTCTTTAACTGCTGACATTTCAATTTTTCATGCTTTACGGTTTTCTCTGTCTTTTGGGCTCTACTGTGAAAAAAGGAGCTTGTGATTCACAAATAAAAATTCTCAGTTTAATTGATCAAAAATCCCTGGTTGTAATATCATTTACATGAACAAAAAGTTGGGGGCTGAAAACCTTTTCAAGGCACTGTAGTGCTAATCTGTCCCTGTGAGTCACTGCAATTCACATGAAAAAGTGTTTCCACAGAATTATTGGGTAGGGAGTTCCTGGATTTTGACCCAGAGATGATGAATGAATGGTGCTTCATATCTACACTCATAAATCAGTGCTCTGTATTGCTCATACATTTTACCTAACAAGTACACCTGTCAAGAACTATAGGAGACCATGTCCATGTCGGTCAGTGGTACATTTTTGTACAATACGCTGTTTTCTCAAGAAACAGGCAGTTCTTCTGACTCCCTCCAAGGAATGTACTTCAACTCCCTGAAGACTTACAACAATGGTAGGATGCATGAGTTAAGAAATTTAGTTTTAATTTGTTTTTACAACTTGGTAAAATATAAAATTGCAAAAAAATGTCATTTTTAAAAACTGTGCTCTGTTTAGAGGGAACATGAGAGAATAAAATAATATTTAATTTCCCCTTATTCTTCTAAATTCCAAATGTAATCAACCTTGTAACATTTAATTCCCTTAAAAGGGCAGCATGGTAAAGTAGCTGTTAGTGTAACACTGTGACAGTGAAATATTTTCAATTCCACTGTTGTCTGTAAGGAGTTTGTACGTTCTTCCCAAGACCATGCGGGTTTCCTCTGGGTGCTCAGGTTTCCTCCCACATTCCAAAGACATATAGATTAGGTGGTCATTCGGTTACAGGCATAATTGGTGGTGTGGGCTCTTTGGTGTGTGTTACCTCGAAAGTAAATTCAAATAACAATGACTGTGGCATTTGTCAAACTACTGAAAGATCAGGCTACAAAAGGTGCACATCATGCAAAATGAAAACAGAACTAATACCTTAACCATTGGATTCTCATTTAAAACCACAATTTATAAATTTTCTCCAAACCATCAGCAATGTAAAGATCTCCACAGTCCTCCAATTCAGGGACTTTAACAGATCGCTTAGCTTAGTTGCTTACAGTCAGCTGTGCTTTCTGCAGTGAGGCATCAAGGACTGGGATTTAATCCTTCCAATGTCCTTCCCATTTTGGATTCTCTTTAAGGTTTTGCTCAAGTCTCTGGCCACCAAATGATTTGTCAAAACTTTTATGTTTGATAAAGCTGCGAATTTATAGTGACAATGGAAATGGAAGCTGATGTTGCTTCACACGTACCACTTTTTTATCTTTTTTCCAAAGGCTTGTTCAGTGATAAAAGAATTTAGTATAATGCTACAATTTTCCACTATTCACATTATTTAAAGTCAATAGCTTTAAATTACAACACAGTAATGTTTATCTACTAAGACCATAAGAAATAGGCCATATGGCCCATTAAGTCTGCTCTGCCATACCATCATGGCTGATTTATAATCCCTCTCAACCACATTCTCCTGCCTTCTCCCCAAAACCTTTGGCGCCCTTACTAATCAAGAACCTACCAAACTCTGATTTAAATACACCCAATGACTTCGCCTCCATAGTCATCTGCGGCAATGAATTCGCAGATTCACCATCCTTTGGCTAAAGAAATTCCTCATCTCTATTCTAAATGGATAAATTCTGAGGCTGTGCTCTCTAGTCCTAGACTCCCCCAATATGGAAACTTCCTCTGTCTAGGTCTCTCAATATCCAACAGATGCCAAGCAGCCCTGGAAGCCCTTCAATGTGCCGACAGATGCCATGAGCTCCTTCACCAGGGACGCCCAGGTACGGACGTAAACCCAGCGATCGGCTCAGGCAGAATCCTCAACTGCCTGGATCTGTGGATCGCCACTTTGGCCAAGCCCAGGTGGAAACCAACCATGAGATCTTCCAACCAACCCACACCATGCACTGATCAACCAAGTTCATTGCTTGTCTCAGCATCCGTTCAAGGTACAAGTGTTTGGGACGAGTACACCTTTTTCACAGTATATGCCCAAATAGGCAATATTCTTCTCAAAAAAAATCTTTCATGTACTATGGCAATGTTGAGCAGAGATTATCACTGGTTAATGAATTAGTAACAATAATTATGACCACTTTTAAGGAGAAAGGATGAGTCCTGTTGATTATCTACATCCATTCACTGTTTTACTATTGGTAAAAGTACAACAGACAGATTGAAATATATGAAGCGTTTTAGAAAACCTGTTCAATATTAATCTTTTAAAAAGACAATTGAAAAATAATATCCTTTCTAAATAATAGTGATTGTTACCATTCACTATCCAAATACAGATATGAAAACTAGTTCTGTTAGGATTTCAAAACGTATCACCCAACACAACTGTCTAGCTGGTGTTAAGGCGGTGTGAGTTGTTTCCTGTGATTTTGAATTGTAAAACGTCATTTGTTGCTTCATTTGGCAGTAAAGATAATCATTATGTATCTACTTATTATGAGTGGGATTTAAAGAATTAAGAAGCAGCACTGCAATGCACATGCCAACATAATTTTTGCATTGCCATCTTGGGCACGTGTGCCATAGATTTGCCACCCTGGGACAAATAGGGGGATTACATCAGCTCTCATTTACTTCTGTATTATGTAATTTTAAGTTTAAGCCAAAATATGCCTCATATCACAATATGAAACAAAAGTTCAAACACTAAAACAAATTGGCCAATATCATATCATTTAGCATCCCCGTGACTGAACACCATCTGATCAAATGCCACACGATCAAATCTCCAGGAATAGGTCAACGCAGAGTTGGCAATCCCAAGTCTTGCTAAGGGTTCACTGTGGCAAAATTTCCTTTGTATCAATCCCATTATATTACACTGATAAGTAATTAAATAGATTACAATCAGCATGACATGGTCACAAGCTGTTCAGGAAACAATAAATGGTTTGGAGCTTTTATCATACAGACTCAGTGAAAATGCAAATGAAAATGTGGCTTCATGTCGCTTACCTCTTGAATTTGAGTTCACTTTGCTCCCAAGTCAACTCACTCAACTCAGAAACTTCAAACAACAGTAGGAGCAAATGCAGGCAATATCCATGGGTCATGCAGTGCATTTGGAGAGAGAAAAGGGGTAATAATTCAGCCCAACAAGTGTTCTCCACAGCTACTGCACATTATTGCCTGGGTTATGAATGGGTTCCATTTTAAAATGTATTTTTGTTTACGTGTCAGAAGGTATATAAGATCACTTTTCTCGTAACAACTGTAATGAATGGCATCAAAAGCCCAACAGACTGATAGGAAAGAACAATCACTAAAGGTGGAGAAAGAAAGGGAACTAGTTCTGGCATTCACAGGAATGAACATTCCCATGTATTTCAGACTTTGGAATTTAATAGTATTATGGGATCTTATTGCATGTAAAGGTGTCCATAACCTGGGGATGGCTTGTATATTGTCATTTTGGACAATTGTTTCAGATCAGTACTGACAAAATTGAGTTGATGTTTTCTTGCTTGCTTGCTTACTGCTATCCAAATAATCTCTTTATACACTCAGTGGCCTCTTTATTAGATACAACTGTACACCTGCAAATACGCAAATATCTAATCAGCCTATTTGGCCATCACTCAATGCATAAAAGCATGGACATGATCAAGAGGTTCAGTTATTGATCAAAGTGACTTTGACCGTGGAATAATTGTTGGTGCCAGATGGGGTAGTTTGAGAATCTCAGAAATTGTTGATCTCCTTGGATTTTGCATGAACATCAATCCAGTCGCAGGAGGTTACAGAGAACGTTGCAAAAAAATAGAAAACAGCCAGTGAGCGGCAGTTCTGTTGGCGAAAACACCCTGTTAATAAGAGGGGTTAGAAGAGAATGGCCAGACTGGTTCAAGCTGACAGCAAGGCGACAGTAAATCAAATAACCACACGTTACAACAGTGGTGTATGAAAGCGCATCTTTGAATACACAACAAATATAACCTTGAAGTAGATGGGCTACAACAGAAGATGATCATGAATATGCACTCAGTGAACAACCTAATAAAGTGGCCACTGAATGTATAAAGATGTTGTCTTGGGCTCACACACATTCTGCGCACAAACCTTACATGACCAGAGTAACTTTCAACCAAATAGCAGCTATTCAGCCCCCATTTCCTAAGCCAGATTTATCAATTTTTTCAACTCTTTGTCATTACAAGTTACCGTCACAGTGACAGATGTTCACTGTTCTGGTGAAATTGTCAGCAAGATAAATCTTCTTCCTGCAAGATATACGGGTAGTCACTCTCTCTCTCCCTATTACACCAACCAATACACAATGAAAAGTGAAATTCCACCAATGGCCTTGAACAAGGGCATTACCAATCCACTTTAGCCTTTTACACAAAACTGCTCAGAATTCAGCACATCAAGGCCAGTGATGGTACTGATTCCCCATACAACATACAGGGAGTCCAGTTCAGCTCATCAAGTCTATGGCAGCTCACATACCCTACTACTTTCCCTCTTAAGCATCAAATCGTACCACTCAACCAAACACATTATGCAATTATTAACGTACATCTTTGAAATGGAATCACAGGGAGAATGTGCAAGCACAATGTTCAAAGTAAATTTATTACTTCAGTACATATATGTCACAATAAACTCCCGAGATTGTTTCTTGCGGGCATTTACTGTAGAAGAAAGAAATGTAATAGAATCAATGAAAAACTACAAAGACCAACAAATAACCAATGTGCAAAAGACAATCTCTGCAAATACAAAATAAACCCAAACAATAATAATAAACTGTTAATAAATAATACTAAGAACATAAATTGCAGAGTTATCTGCAGAGATAGCACCGAAGATCATGGTTGAACATAGTTGCTGGAGCTCAGAGGTGACATTCCTACCAGTGTGCTTACAAATCAAAGAAAATGCAAACAAGGTTGGGAGGAAACTAGGAGAAATAACATTTTAATGCAGATGCACCAGTTGCTTTCCTAATAAACCTGAAGGTGGTTGAACAAAACCCTCAGGTTCCACTGAATCGGCCTTCCAATGAGGAACCCCAGAGGGTATAATTCAGAGAAATACTCTGAACCACACAAACCCCTGTGGCCATCAACTTATTTCAGCTGCAGCATTTCTACTTATAAAGCACCATTACCAAAGTAGTATCTCAGGGGCTTTTGCAGGAGCGTGATCAAAATGCAACTCCAAATCACAGGTGTAGGGATAGACAACATAATTTTCACAGAAATCATACTTCTCATTTTCAAAGGGCTTTTTTGTTAAGAAACTAAACCTTAGTTCAAACAAAATTTACTTTACAGCCATTAAGTAAGATAGAAATCAGTGGGAAGAAAGGGCTGGAACTTGATCAGAGTAAAAATTTATTATCAAAGTACATATATGTTACCATAAACCACCTGAAGATTCACTTTCTTGCAGGCATTTACAGGAAAATAAAGAAATACAATAGAACTTATGAAAACCTATACATATACAAAGGCTGACACAAAAAATGTGCAAATGAAAAAAATGTGTAAATAAAAAATAAATAAATAATACGGACAGCATAGGTTGAAGAGTCCTTGAAAGTGAGTTGGTACGTTGTGGAATCAGTTCATTGTTGACGTGAGGGAAGTTATCCTTCCCAGTTCAGGAGCCTGATGATAACTGCTCCAGCACCTGGTGGTGTGGGACCTGAGGCTCTGTATCTCCTGCTTGATCTTAGCAGTGAGAAGAGAGCTTGGCCTGGACGGTGGGGTCCTTGACGATGGATGCTGATTTCTTGCAGCAGGGCTCCATGTAAATGTGCTCAGTAGTGCAAAGGGCTTTGTCTGTAATGGACTACGCTGTATCCAGCACTTTCTTAGACTTTTTGGCTCCTGGGTGTTGGTGTTTCCATATCAGGCTGTGTGCTGGCGACAAGCCCAAACTTTTGCTGCTGCTCTACACAATTAAGTAAAAAATTGCTTTTGAGGGCCCCGTGAGTACCAAAGATACAACTCCATTTTGTTCTTAAATGGTGAGGTCCAACCTAATGGAGACACAGGAGATTGCTGATGGTGGCACCTAGAGTAACACAAACCTTCCTTGAGGAACTCTGTGGGTCAGGCAGCAACCATGTTGGGAAATGGACAGTCAACATTTCAGGTTGAGACCCTTCACCTGGACTGGAATGAAAGGGGAAGATAGCCAGTATAAAGCTGCGGAAGAAAGGCGGAGAACAAGAGCTAGCAGGTAATAGGTGGATCCAGTTGAAGTGGGTAATAGATGGACGAGGGCAGGCATGATGTCAGAAGCTGGGAGGTGATGGGTATAAGTGATAAAGGGCAGCCAATGATGGAATATAACAGGAGAGGATGGTGGAGCACAGAATAAAGGCAGAGAGGTGGGGAGCAGGACTGGTGAGAGGATTGCACAAGGGACAGGCAGATGGAGAGTGAGAGGGTAGGGGAAGAGAAAAGACATAGGACAGTGAAAGCTAGCTGGATCAAAAGGAGAGAGAGGAAAGAAAAATAGAGCAAAGGGACAGATGGGAAGCGGCTACAAGATTGCGAATTTAACGTTCATGCTGCCAGCTTTGAGACTGTCCAGGAAGAATAAAGGTATTGCTCTTCTGATTTTCTTTTGGCCAAGACCTGGTAGTGGACCACACTTCAGTGGAAATGAAATAGCTGGTCACTGCCAGATCCTGCCTCAGCTTCCCTGGACGTGGCACAAAGAAAAAATTAGTTCCATCATAAAACCAATAAAGAGTTTATATAATAAAAGACTGAGGCATGGAAGATAGGGGCAGAGAAGTGATTCTCAAACAATGTAAACACTAGACTCCATCTCAAGTACTGTCTAGTTCTAGTCAGCATGCTATAGGAAGAAAAATTTAGTTATGAGGAAAGACTGGCTAAGTGGGAGCCATTACAGTGAGGGTAAGGAGTGACTTAATTGTGAAGAGTCACGTCATTACAGTTCTTAAACAGAGTAGACAGGAAAGACCAAATTCCCTCAGAAGAGGTCACGAACCCAGAGCCACAGATTTAAGGATTAAAGAATGAAAGAAAATTATTTTCACCTGAGCAGTGATAGGAGGATTGGAACTCCTTACTTGATGGGATGGACAGGGTTTAACTCAGCTGAGATATAGATACACTATAACCTAACATGAGGTGAGAAACTCTAATAACTCTGTCAACATGCACACAATGAGCCAATAGCCATCTGCCTTGTTCAACTTCAACAATTCTGTTAATCTAAGGTGGTAAATATACAGGATAAATGTTATTTTCAATTCTCCTATTCTGTTTATCCGTCTTTAATCAGGTCAGAAAGGGGCCCTTCAACTCCCTTAAGTCATGTGGCACATTGAGATCAGATAGTAATCCTACCTGGGGATCTTGTCGGGCATCCGTGATCCAATCATCTCATTAATTATGAACAACAAGGATAAATATGAAATGAATGTAATTACTTTGAAGATGCATCATTTATAAGCTCCAGCAGAGATCTCCATAGGCACACTCATCAGACCTTGAAATCTGAAGATGGGAGGGGAAGGATACAGAAGAAACATCTCTATTTATGCTTAATAAGTTAGAACAAAAAGTTGATGCAACAGAGGGAGTGACCATTTGGCCTAATTTTCCTACACTCGCTCTTTGAGTGAGTATCCAATTGTTCACAGCCCCTGCTCACTTCCTCGTACATTATTTTCCCATCAACATTTTATGCAACTCATAAATATACCACGATTAAATTTAATCACTAAAAGAAAATGCAAGATTGCTCAGATGTAGGGCAAAATAAAATTATTTGGGAGGTAAATAGGAGGAGGGGTTTAGTTTCTCTCAAGGTAGAGTACAACAGATGGTCAACTGTCTGTCTCAGAATACTTCCAACTTGTATGGAGCAGGCAGAATGAAGTTTCATTAGACATTGCCCTTTAAGCCTATCCACAAATCCTGTTTCCTGATGAGAGCTCCTTCCTGTGCTGGGGCAGTCCACTTTCCCCAGGCTAGAATCTGACTGACCTTTTTTGTTCAACAATTATCATTGTAAATTCCTGCAGAACATCAATCCTGTTTGAAAAAGGATCTAGTGGAAGCCCAAGAAGAGTTTATTCATCAATCCTGTTTGAAAAAGGATCTAGTGGAAGCCCGAGAAGAGTTTATTCATCGATCCTGTTTATCTATTACACCACACAGCTATTCACAAAATACATCCAGTATCTTCCTACCAAGGCAGAGCAGAAGGAATATGAAATTGTAAACCTTTGTACGCAAACTGATGACATAAAGCCAAGGCATTTTCCTGATAAGTTGTTCCAACCTATCTGGAGGAACTCAATCAATAACATTTTAAAAAAAAAATTCAGATCATCCTGGAGGATTCCAATCATTTTAGACTTTTTAAAAAAAAATGTTTAGATGATGAACTCTAATAATATATTATGGGAGAAACTAGTCTGACAGATTGCAGTACCTGACGCACATTAAATGATGGACAACTGCTGAAATATTCTTTTACAAACAAAAGAGAAAGACCTTTGTGTGCATGGCAACTCCATCCAGAAACTGCTTGAAGCATTTCACAGTTGACAAACGACTCTTAAACCCCCATTACTAATGATGGAAAATGTAGCAGTCATTAAATGTGAAACAGCACCCTGCAAATAGCAGATCATTTTTTTTATATATTCTATAGAGATACAGCGCAGAGTAGGCCCTTCCGGCCCTTTGAACCACACCACCCAGCAACCCCTGATTTAACCCTAGCCTAATCAGGGGCAATTTACAATGATCAATTAACCTACCACCTGGTACATTTTTGGATTGTGGAAGGAAACCGCAGCACCCAGAGGAAGCCCATGCAGTCACAGGGAGAACGTACCAACTCTTTACAGGCAGCAGTGGGAACTGAACCTGGGTCGCTGGTATTGTAAAGCAGTGTGCTAACCACTATGCTACCATGCCGCACAAATTAGTTATTTATTTATACTAAATAACATAAATAAATAACTGAAGAGCTAGCCTGTCCCTGGGTATAAGGGAACTCCCTGCTCTTTTCATCCGATAATATATATTTGATATTCCCTGCTGTGAGCATTCAAGGTCCCTTGTGAGGACTGCAGAACGTGGCACCATTAAACCAAACCAATATGACAGGGACTAGGAACCACAAATGGAAAATAACCGCATAGAATATAAACCTGCCATTGAATGCTGATGTAAACCCTGTGTACCTGATTAAATGCTGAATGGATTCAACTACATGCCAGGTTCAGACTGGGTTGGGTGTGTATCCTGATAAAATGTTTACACCATGTCACACCAGCCTGACTCAGTTCCTTATCCAGGTCAGGAGGACTTACTTCAAATTACTGTACATGCTCACATTTTCAATTCTCTATCACCTATGAGAATTGCCCACACTAATCTAGGATAGTCCTGCAGCATGGCAACAGGCCATTCAGCCCATCGCTTCCAGCAGCGGGCACCCGGCCATATCAATCCCATCTTCTGGACTTGCCTGGAGCCTTCTATGTCTCAACTGATCAAGTGATTGTTTAGTCATTTCTTAACAAGCAACCAGCCTGTATCACTTGGGCAAGGAAACAAGTATGATTATGGCACCCGGCTCCTGGTGTCCAACAGCTCACAAAAGCACAGCTCAGTTCAAACAGCTGTGCAAAGCTTTCCTAATTCTAAAAGGATTTAAATCTCCCAAATCCTTGCAGTGGCTGGGAGTAGGACTCGCCACAGCAACTATGCTCGCAAGTTTTACCACTTACATTTCAAAAGCATCTTTGACGCTGAGAATACAAGGGGTGATTAATAGGTTCGTGGCCTAAGGTAGAAGGAGTCAATAGAAGATTATTCTGTTACACTCCTGACTTGAACCTTGTTGATGGTGGTCAGACGTTGGGAAGCTCGAAGGTAAATTACTCACTAACTGGAACAGAGTATTCTCCCTGGTTTCCTGGTCGATATCAGAATCAGGTTTATCATCACCGATATGGGTCATAAAATTTTTACCTTTTCAATCAACATTTCCTCTAATTTTGCTACCATATTCCTTAATCATGCTTTAATAGTTCTTCAGTGGCTCTGTTTGAAATATGAGGGGTGACTGATTTTCAGAAGGCCTTTGACAAGGTGCCGCACATGAGGCTGCTAAACAAGAGCCCATGGAATTATGGGAAAGTTACATACGTGGATAGAGCGTTGGTTGAATGGCAATAAACAGAGAGTGGGAATAAAGGGATCCGATTCTGGTTGGCTGCCGGTTACCAGTGGTGTTCAACAGGGATCCGTGTTGGGGCCACTTCTTTTTACGTTGTATATCAACGATTTGGATTATGGAATAGATGGCTTTGTGGCTAAGTTTGCTGATGATATAAAAATAGCTGGAGGGGCCGGTAGTGCTGAGGAAACAGAGAGTCTGCAGAGAGACTTGGAAAGATTGTGGGAATGGGCAAAGAAGTGGCAAATGAATTACAATATCGGAAAGCGTACGGTTATGCACTTTGGTAGAAGAAATAAATGGGCAGACCATTATTTAAATGGGGAGAGAATTCAAAGTTCTGAGATGCAAGGGGACTTGTGAGTCCTCATGCAGGATACCCTTAATGTTAACTTTCAGGTTGAGTCGGTGGTGAAGAAGGCGAATGCAATGTTGGCATTCATTTCTAGAGGAATAGTGTATAGGGGCAGGGGTGTGATGTTGAGGCTCTATAAGGCACTGGCAAGACCTCACTTGGAATACTGTGTGCAGTTTTGGGCTCCTTATTTAAGAAAGGATGTGCTGACATTGGAGAGGGTTCAGAGAAGATTCACTAGAATGATTCCGGAAATGAGAGGGTTAACATATGAGGAATGCTTGACCGCTGTTGGACTGTACTCCTTGGAGTTTAGAAGAATGAGGGGGGACCTCATAGAAACATATCGAAGGTTGAAAAGCATGGACAGAGTGGATGTGGCAAAGTTGTTTCCCATGGTGGGGGAGTCTAGTACAAGAGGACATGACTTGAGGATTGCAGGGCGCCCATTCAGAACAGAGATGCGAAAAAAAAATTTTGGTCAGAGGGTGGTGAATCTGTGGAATTTTTTGCCATGGGTGGCAGTGGAGGCCAAGTCATTGGGTGTATTTAAGGCAGAGTTTGATAGGTATCTGAGTAGTCAGGGCATCAAAGGTAATTATGAGAAAGCAGGGGAATGGGACTAAAGGGGAGATTGGATCAGCTCATGATGAAATGGCGGAGAGAATTGATGGGCCAAATGGCCAACTTCTGCTCCTTTGTCTTATGGATTATACGGCTCTCGTTACATGCACATGCAGTTCAACTCTTTGAGTGATTATGCAGAAAGTTTGAAGTTAATAACTCATCTCCATCTACCTGATGAGTTAGTAACTGATGAGTTCTTTTCCCCATATCCCTTCATGCCCTGACTAATCACAAATCTATCAAACTCTGCTTTAAATGTACATAAACACTTGGCCTCCGCAGCTATTTGTGGTAATGAATTCCACAGATTCACTACTCGCTGGCTAAGGATATTCCTCCTAATTTCCATTCTGAAAGGATGCCTCTCTATTCTGAGGCTGTGTCTTCTAGTCTTATACACTCCCACCATAGGAAACATTCTCTCCACATCCACTCTATCAAAACTTTTCAACATTCGATAGTTTCAATGAGGTCACTCCTCATTCTTCTGAATTCCAGTGAATACTGGCGCAGAGCCATCAAATGGTCTTCATGTGACAAGCCGTTTAATCCTGGAATCATTTTTGTGAATCTCCTTTGAACCCTCTCCAGTTTCAGCACATCGTCTCTAAGATAAGGGGTCCAAAACTGCTCACAATACTCCACCAGTGCTTTATCAAGTCTCAGCATGACATACTATATAATATATACAGCACCTTTCAATCCCACAACCTCTAACAGCTAGGAGGAAGAGGACAACAAAAGTGACCTTCTAGAACAGGCATGGGCAAACTACGGCTCGCGGGCCATATGCGGCCCGTTAAGCTTTTTAATCTGGCCCACGGAACTTGATGAAATTATATTAATAAACCTCGTTAACGTTTTTTCCCAGCAATTCTGGCGTTTTCCCAACAGATGACGCACTCCATTTACATTTGTGGCGACCCATTTCCTGGCACATCCGAACCGGCTCACAATTAGCCAGCGTTCCGGCTAAGGGAGATAGCCTACGGGGGTTTGCGAGCACAGAGCTTTGGAGCCTCTGTGCACGGGGTGGGGGGGGGCAGGTTGAGGGAGGTTTAAAAGTGAGGCTGGGGATTTCGAATAAAGTTTTTTTCTTCGACTGCAGTTACCGACTCCGTGTCGTAATTTTAGCGCTGCAAGTAGCACACCGCTACACATTGACCTTTGTTGAGGTGCAGCGTATTACTCCACATTTGCGCTTTACTCTTTGTTCGGCTCGACCTATTTGTGTGAACAGGCGTTCAGCGTCATGAACATCAACAAAGCCAGCCACAGATCCAAGTTAACTGACCAACACCTCAGATCCATCCTGAGAATCGCCACAACAAAACTAAATCCAGACTGTGATGCACTGGCTAAAAAGGGAGACCAACAACACTGTTCCCACTGAAATTAAAAATAAGTTTCTTCGTTGTGTTATGTAAAAAATGCATTTGAAAATATTTTTTTTCCAATAAGCCTTACATGTTACATGTCATTTCTGTTAAGTGATGGACATGAGTAGTGCACAGGTGCACGTACGTTCTCAAAATAAAAAATGCGCTCCAGATCAAATAACGCACTCCGCATACTGGCGCGCTGTCACTGTTCTGTCTTTGTGCTGGTCGTTGTTGAGTTTTGGCACAGGGGACAATTGAATAAGAAGGAGCAGGACAAGTAGACCTGCATCTCCTACCGTTTTTGAAATAAAGACAGGCAGGAGGAGAGTGATGATGATAATATCTTGAAGGATAACAGAATTTTCAGTGCTTTAAAATAATAACTGTTACTATTAAAAAAAGCTGTATTTTATTCATTTAATTTTCAGTGTTTTAAAAGTCATTTCAATAAATAGCTAAATACCATGGGACTTCAAAGACAGATATTTTGTTGTAATGCATTTGTTCATTTTCAATTGAAATTAAAGCACATGTTTTCTACATATCCCATGATATTTTATTTTCTCTTATGAGGTGTATTACCAAAAGACTCCGTCCATCTGCTCCTGGTCCGGCCCCCCTGTCAAATCTTAGAACCCTTTGTTGCCCACAAGTCAAAAAGTTTGCCCACACCTGTTCTAGAAGCTGTCCTCCAAGAAATACACATTCCAGACTTGGAAATATAATACCATTCAAACGATTAGACACTGGCTCATCCTGCAAAACTTATTTCATTTGAATCAACACAGAAAGTGCCACGGGATATTTAACACTGGCCTGAGGGGCTTTCGGCTCAACATCTCACCCAGAGGACATTAGCTCCAATAGTAAAGATTAAAGAAAAAAGGATTAGCTTTATTTGTCACACATAATCAAAAGATACAGTGAAATGTGTCATTTGTGTCAAATCAAATCAGTGAAGACTGTCCTGGACAACAGTCACTATGCTTCCGGCACGAGGACAGCATGCCCACAACTCACTAATCCTAACTGTACATAGAAGGAGGAAGAAACCAATGAAGAGGA
Organism: Hypanus sabinus; assembly: GCF_030144855.1. NCBI lineage: Eukaryota > Metazoa > Chordata > Chondrichthyes > Myliobatiformes > Dasyatidae > Hypanus > Hypanus sabinus. The sequence continues at coordinate 47,911,773 of NC_082726.1, read as the reverse complement.
AACTCATGTGGGTCATGAGGAGAATATACAAACTCCTTACAAACAGCAGCAAGAATGAAACCCCAATCTTACAACTCACACTGTAAAGCCTTAAGGTAACTGCTACACTACCATGCCACCTGAGACCGTAGTATGCAGCAGTATTGTGACTAAGTTACTAAGCTAACAGCAGAGTCCAGCTGGAGGGTTTTGACATGAAGTGTCAGCTGTCTGTTTCCCTCCGCAGATGCTGCCTGACCTACTGAGTTCCTCCAGCAGTGTACTTTATCCTTCAGATTCCAGCATCGGAAGTGCTGCTTGTCACCAGAGATTTGAACCGTTGAGCCCACCACACAAATTCAAATCCCACCATGGCGAGTGGGAGTTAAACATAGAAACATAGAAAATAGGTGGAGTAGGCCATTCGGCCCTTCAAGCCTGCACCACCATTCAGTATGATCGTGGCTGATCATCCAACTCAGAACCCTGTACCTGCTTTCTCTCCATACCCCCTGATCCCTTTAGCCACAAGGACCATATCTAACTTCCTCTTAAATATAGCCAATGAACCGGCCTCAACTGTTTCCTGTGGCAGAGAATTCCACAGATTCAACACTCTCTGTGTGAAGAAGTTTTTCCTCATCTCAGTCCTAAAAGGCTTCCCCTTTATCCTTAAACTGTGACCCCTCATTCTGGACTTCCCCAACATCGGAAACAATCTTCCTGCATCTAGCCCAGGCATGGGCAAACTACGGCCCGCGGGCCATATGCAGCCCGTTAAGCTTTTTAATCCGGCCCGCAGAACTTGATGAAATTATATTAATAAACCTTGTTAACGTTTTTTCCCAGCAATTCTGGCGTTTTCCCAACAGATGACGCACTCTATATACATTTGTGGCGACCCATTTCCTGGCACATCCGAACCGGCTCATAATTAGCCAGCGTTCCGGCTAAGGGAGGTAGCCTGCGGGGATTTGCGAGCACAGAGCTTTGGAGCCTCTGTGCACGGGGTGGGGGGGGGGCAGGTTGAGGGAGGCTTAAAGTGAGGCTGGGGATTTCGAATAAAGTTTTTTTCTTCGACTGCAGTTACCGACTCCGTGTCGTAATTTTAGCGCTGCAAGTAGCACACCGCTACACATTGACCTTTGTTGAGGTGCAGCGTATTACTCCACATTTGCGCTTTACTCTTTGTTCGGCTCAATCTATTTGTGTGAACAGGCGTTCAGCGTCATGAACATCAACAAAGCCAGCCACAGATCCAAGTTAACTGACCAACACCTCAGATCCATCCTGAGAATCGCCACAACAAAACTAAATCCAGACTTTGATGCGCTGGCTAAAAAGGGAGACCAACAACACTGTTCCCACTGAAATTAAAAATAAGTTTCTTCGTTGTGTTATGTAAAAAATGCATTTGAAAATATTTTTTTTCCAATAAGCCTTACATGTTACATGTCATTTCTGTTAAGTGATGGACATGAGTAGTGCACAGGTGCACGTACGTTCTCAAAATAAAAAATGCACTCCAGATCAAATAACGCGCTCCGCATACTGGCGTCACTGTTCTGTCCTTGTGCTGGTCGTTGTTGAGTTTTGGCACAGGGGACAATTGAATAAGAAGGAGCAGGACAAGTAGACCTGCATCTCCTACCGTTTTTGAAATAAAGACAGGCAGGAGGAGAGTGATGATGATAATATCTTGAAGGATAACAGAATTTTCAGTGCTTTAAAATAATAACTGTTACTATTAAAAAAAGCTGTATTTTATTCATTTAATTTTCAGTGTTTTAAAAGTCATTTCAATAAATAGCTAAATACCATGGGACTTCAAAGATAGATATTTTGTTGTAATGCATGTGTTCATTTTCAATTGAAATTAAAGTACATGTTTTCTACATATCCCATGATATTTTATTTTCTCTTATGAGGTGTATTACCAAAAGACTCCGTCCATCTGCTCCTGGTCCGGCCCCCCTGTCAAATCTTAGAACCCTTTGTTGCCCTCAAGTCAAAAAGTTTGCCCACCCCTGATCTAGCCTGTCCAATCCCTTTAGAATTTTATACGTTTCAATAAGATCCCCCCTCAATCGTCTAAATTCTAGTGAGTACAAGCCTAGTCGATCCAGTCTTTTTTCATATGAAAGCCCTGCCATCCCAGGAATCAATCTGGTGAACCTTCTCTGTACTCCCTCTTTGGCAAGAATGTCATTCCTCAGATTAGAGGACCAAAACTGCACACAATATTCTAGGTGCGGTCTCACCAAGGCCTTGTACAACTGCAGTAGAACCTCCCTGCTCCTGTACTCAAATCCTTTTGCCATGAATGCCAACATACCATTTGCCTTTTTCACCGCCTGCTGTATCTGCATGCCCACCTTCAATGACTGGTGTACAATGACACCCAGGTCTCGCTGCATCTCCTTTTTCCTAATCGGCCACCATTCAGATAATAATCTGTTTTCCTGTTCTTGCAACCAAAGTGGATAACCTCACATTTATCCACATTACATTGCATCTGCCATGAATTTGCCCACTCACCTAACCTATCCAAGTCACCCTACATCCTCTTAGCATCCTCCTCACAGCTAACACTGCCGCCCAGCTTCGTGTCATCCGCAAACTTGGAGATGCTGCATTTAATTCCCTTGTCTAAGTTCATCTGGAAAGTTCACAACCTGGAATTAAAACTCCTCTCATTAATGGTAACCGTGAGCTCAGATTTGTCTCTCCTGGAAAGAATTTTTGCCCTATCATCTATTCAGGCTTATATGCATTTCTAGACCTATCCATAAAGTTAGCTCTTATCTGCCTTCCCAGTGAAGGGACAATAAAGGGATGTACAATAATTGCAGGTAAAGGCCACATACCATGAAATTTCACAACATATGCCGGTGATATTAAACCTGATTCTGATGGACAAGGTAATTAAGAACTCTCTTGGTACAGCACTGGAAGCCTGTTCATAAGCATGGAGTGAGTCCAGTGCTCACCAGCTCTCCGCTCTGACCTCTGCATATCACAGCAGCAGATCAGAAGACAAGCAGGAGCAGCCCACCCACTGTCACTCTTACTTTTCTTTTCAAATCAAGCTGCAGCAAGTGCCATACTTTGATGAAGAACCCCCTGAGTCTGTCACCTCCAGCTCCACCGACTGAACAAGATGCAAAGCTGAAGATGAAAAGCATTACCATCTGTTCCACGCAAGACAAGATAAATAGCCCAGCAACACTGCCAGGAGATGCAGGCTGGCACCTGTGTCGGCTCATGCCTCCTGTGCACAGTCTGAACTGAAACACATAAAAGTTCAAATACAATTCGGTGTGTCAGGTGAAACCACCTAGGTTAAGTCACTCACTGCTTCAACAAAAGTTCCTACCTCAGTGGACTGTCAATCAGTTCCGAAGCAGATAACTTCAGCTCGTTAAACTTTGAATTGTATCAATGCAAGCAGAATAAACTTCAGTTTGAATAATCACTTAATTATTTCAACATATTTTGCCAATAACATCTGGATAGGAGCATACAAATTAGTTCTCTCTTTAAAACATTTTCCAATATAATAGAGTTTTCATATTTGGCATTAATTGCTGAAAACTTGACTGTGTTCCTGTTTGTGGGCTTATGCTAAAAGGCATTGAGTTATATTTGCTTAAATCACCTAAATGGTACTCTTTTAAATAATAAAAATGAACAGTCAGTGCTTCATTGAGGCAGTGCCAAATAGATGCCTTTGAACCTGCAGTCTGGCATACTACCAACCTGTTATCATTTACTAAGCACTGCAGACACTTTCATTTCCTGCTGTTAAAGCAAGGCAAACACGTCCCTTTCCTGTTCCCAGAAATTTAAATGCATTCCATTGTATTTCAAGCACAGGACAAGATACCATTTGGCCCGTCTAGTGGGTTCTGCCCCACGGAGCTCCAGCCCACATCACTTCAATTTAATGATGTGGGCTTCTGTTCATTCCTCCCTTATGAATGTTTCTGCTTTCCTTCACTACATCTTTGTTGTTCACCTTGCCCAAGCTACGATAGAATCAACCAATCTTATGTAAAGCCTGTTATGAATTAAACATGACACCAGATCAGCACACATAACAATAACCTTCCTTTAAATGGTGATGACAATTTAGCAAAAACAGCCCCAGGCACTAGAGTCAAATGGAGGGGAACTCAAAAGGGAAAAAAAATCTGAAGGAGCAGACATGCTCAAATTTATAGAATACACTGTACCGTAGTCTCAGTCTAAGGTTGGGTGTATTCAAAAAGGGGAGGTTGGATTATATCAAGGAATAATTTTAAAATGAAATGTATTAAACATGGAAACCCCACAGCACAATACAGGTCCTTCGGCCCACAAAGTTGTGCTGAATTGGAATAAATTTATAACTGGAATAAGTAAATAATTTATTAAACTGAAATAAATGTCCGGTTTAAGATGTGCCGGTGAAACACAGCAACAACTTGCTAGCAGCAAAAACAACTAGTTAATACTTTTATTAATCACACTTTTTCTTGAAAACGTTCTCTACAATCAATAGCCTTTAGAACCACCTGTACGACCTGGCTTTTTTTGAGGTGTGAGCTGAATTCTCAAAGGTTCCAGACGGTCGTGGCATGGTGTGTACCAACTATAATGAGGCGGTGGGGCCTGGGCCCGGCCCTGAGAGCAGGGAATGAGCTAATGTTAGGCTACTGGAGCAGACCTGGAGATGATATGAAGCAGGAGAACCAAGGCAAGGCATAGTTGATGCAGGGGTCAGACCCGAAAGCCAAGGTTTGACTGATTTGAACATTCAGCCAAATTAGAAAGGTCATGTATCGGCTGAATCAAGGTGGTGTGTCCCAAGCTTGAAAGCATATCAAAGCAGCAGGGCCTGGTTCCAAGAGCAAGGAATGACCTGAGGTTTGGCTGATTTAAGCACCAGGCAAAATTGAAAAAGGTTAAGGTGTCAGGGCCAGAGATGAGGAACAGCCCGGTGTTCAGCTCACTGCTCCTTGAGGTTTAGTCATCCCTTTGCTGAACCGAGACTGTGGCCGGCAACTAATAGGCTCCTGGACCAGCTGTGATTGGCCTTGTGGCTGTGTACTCACTTTCACGAATTTCAGTTCAAAATGTAGTGTATATGGTTTTCAGCAAGGCATTTGATAAGGTACCCCATGCAAGGCTTATAGAGAAAGTAAGGAGACATGAGATCCAAGGGGACATTGCCTTGTGGATCCAGAACTGGCTTGCACAGAGAAGGCAAAGAGTGGTTGTAGACGGGTCATATTCTGCACGGAGATCAGTGATCAGTGGTGCGCCAAGGGATCTGTTCTGGACCCTTACTCTTCATAATTTTTATAACTAACTTGGATGAGGAAGTCGAGGGATGGGTTAGTAAGTTTGCTGATGACACAAAGATTCAGGGGTGTTGTGGATAGTATGGAGGGCTGTCAGAGGTTCCAGCAAGACAGTGATAGGATGCAAAACTGGGCTGAGAAGTGGCAGATGGAGTTCAACCCAGACAAGTGTGAAGTGGTTCATTTTGGTAGGTCAAATATGATGGCAGAATATAGTATTAATGTTAAGACTCTTGGCAGTGTGGAGGATCAGAGGGATCTTGGGGTCCGAGTCCATAGGATGTTCAAAGCAGCTACGCGGTTTGACTCTGTGCTTAAGGAGGCAAACGGTGTATTGGCCTTCATCAATCGTGGAATTGAATTTAGGAGCTGATAGGTAATGTTGCAGCTATATAGGACCCTGGTCAGACCCCACTTGGAGTACTGCACTCAGTTCTGGTCACCTCACTACAGGAAGGATGTGGAAACCATAGAAAGGGTACAGAGGAGATTTACAAGGATGTTGCCTGGATTGGGGAGCATGCCTTATGAAAACAGGTTGAGTGAATTCAGCCTTTTCTCCTTGGAGCGACGGAGGATGAAAGGTGACCTGATAGAAGTGTATAAGATGATGAGAGGCATTGATCGTGTGGATAGTCATAGGCTTTTTCCCAGGGCTGAAATGGCTGCCATAAGAAGGCACAGGTTCAAGGTGCTTGGGAGTAGGTACAGAGGAGATGTCAAGGTTAATTTTTTTTTTACTCAGAGAGTGGTGAGTGTGTGGAATGAGCTGCCAGCAACGGTGGTGGAGGCGGATAAGTTAGGGTCTTTTAAAAGACTTTTGGATAGGTACACGGAGTTTAGAAAAATAGAGGGCTATGGGGAAGCCTAGTAACTTCTAAGGTAGGGACATGCTCGGCACAACTTTGTGGGCCAAAGGACCTGTATTGTGCTCTAAGTTTTCTATGTTTCTATGTTCTATGTTTCTAAATGCTATTTCAGAATCACAGGAAAATCTGCAGATGCTGTATGTCCAGGACAACACACACAAAATGATGCAGGAACTCAACAGGTCAAGCAGAATATATGGAAATTAATGAACAGTTAATGTTTCAGGCCACAACCCTTCATCAGAACTCATGACAAAGGGTCTCAGCCCCAACGTCGACTGTTCATTCATTTTCCTAGATGCTGCCTGATCTGCTGAGTTCCTCCCGCATTTTGAATATTATTTACTTACTTTTACTGTTTGCACAATTTGTACTTTTCCCTGCACACCGCGTGTTTGACAGTCCTTGTTTTTAAATGTGTTCTGTTGGATTTCTGTGTTTTATGACTGCCTGGAGGAAACAAATCTCAAGGTTGTATGTAGTACACATACTTAGGTTTGAACTTTGAATCAGTTCTTAGGGAATGAAAGTTAACAGAATGCAAATAAAAACTACAGATGCTGGAAAACTGAAATCAAAGCATAAGACTCAGAGCATGTCAGAGAAAGTTCCAGTGAAGTGTTAGTAACTGGAATGCTACTGGTTTCTCCCTCCATACATGCTCTCTGACATGCTGAGTGTATCCACTTTTCAGTTTTCAGCAATCAATTTCATCGTATTATGAGCAAGTACATCTGTGCATAGATACAATGATCAAATTACTTACACCATATCATGAATGCATATCATATAATTAGCATTCACAAAAATAAAATCAAATATAAATTGAACACAAATTTAACAAGAACATGATTTAAACAAAAAAAATCAAAGTCTATTTTAGTGCAGAAGAGATCACTGCGATGAAGTTGAGGTATCACAGTTTAGAGCACTTAAAGACAAATATTTAACCAACGCAGAATTATTATCAATGGAGACCGTTCAAGGGTACAAGCCTGTTGCTGTGGATCCTGCTGTGGAATGTCCATTCAGTGAGGCGGGTGATGAGCCAAAGAACTTTAGCAGCGAAGACTCTTCAGAGGAGGAGGAGCAGGAGTTCTCCCACAGTAATGACTCCATAAGAAGCTGTTCTCTCTCTCTTGCTCAGATATTGCATCCACTATTCCCAGTTCCACAAGTTCCTACTTCAGTGACACCCACCTTCTAGCAGGTCAACTTTCTTATTATCATCTTTTTTCAGCAAAAGGAACTGAACAGTCAACAACTGATTCCACTAGTCTGAAGTTTTTCATTCCAAGCTTGATAGGATCAGCGCCATTCATCAAAGAAGATTTTACTAGTATTTGAAATGAGTTTTCACTACATCAGTACATCGAGGTCGTACAAGGGGAAACAACAACAATACAGAATAACTTGTTACAGTTACAGAGAAAGTGCAGTGCCAGCAAACAAAATGGTGCAAGTGCTTGACACAGTGGACTGTGAGGTCAAGAGTCCATCTTGTAGTAATTATTAGCATTTAGATTTAAAAGAGTAGATCAATTATAATGACAGTAATGAGTAGATCGGCAGAGAGCGGCTTGCAACAAGTCACCAAGCTCCAGTACAATTTCAGGATATTTTACATCTTGTAAGAGAAAGGAATGATCTGCTTTCTTTTGAATGGCAATACACAAATGCACTGTATTATACACTAAATTTTAGGAATAAAACTTTTTTTTTTAAAAAATGTGTTGCTTATCTCTGAATTCAAAAGGCTCCACTGGCCAAAAGTCCCTATGACTCACTGCACTAAGATATTAAAACAGACTTCAAAAGATTGAGAAACCCATTCAGAGGAATAATTGTGGGGAGAGTCACTTCAAATCCTCATGGATTGTATCAGCTTGGCTAAAGCTTCAAGTTGTGCTTTCGTGCTCCACTCCACACACGAGTGCCTAATCTAAACTGACACATTAGAGAAGTACTGATTGTCTGAGGTGCCTTCTTTCAGCTGAGAAGTTAACCATTGTGAGCCATTGATAAAGGGGACTGAGAGCTCTCCCAGTGAAGATTTCTCCTTCAAGCACCAAATGAAAATCATATGATTGCAGCCGTGTGGACATTGCTGTAGGTAACATGGCCAACTGGGTTCAATGAGCAATAAAACAGATGGGGAAAAAGAGACTAAACAGGCAAGACCATAAGACATAGGAACAGAATCAGGCCATTTGGCCCATCTAGTCAGTTCCTCCATTTGATCATGGCTGATTTGTCCTTTAGCAATACAGTGATGTATCAGCTTAGGCATTTCGGTCACAGCGGAGCTGCATTTTGAATTCACCACCTTACGAAAGAGAATTGGCAGTGCTGTCCACCGTGTCATGGAGATCTCTGGCTCACGACTACAAGGCACACAGGTTGAAGAGTCTCCCATTTGATGATACCAGTTCTACTTAGCTAATTAGGGAGGGGGGAGTGGAATCATAATAGATTTTCATTGTGGCTGACCCAATCTTGGATCCTGGCTGGTCAATTACGTGTTTTATTTCTGCTTTGTTCTCCCCACCTCTCATTCATTCTCGCTTATTTCCGAGACAAAATCAACATCTTTCTCCTATGCCTGAAAAAAGAGAAGTGCTGCCCTTTTTACCTACCACTGGAGATCTCCATCTCAAGCCAATGTCAAACAGAATTTAGATGATCTAAGAAATGGGATTAACGTGCATGAAACAGCGCATCCTAACGCCTTCACCATCATTTTGGGAGATTTTAACCAGGCCAGTCTGAATAAAATCACTAAGCAATTACCATCAACAGATCACTTGCAATACTAGAGGAAACAACACACTGGACCATTGCTACACCATCATCAAGACTGCCTGTATAATTAAAGAGGAAAAACGCTTTTATCTGAGTTTTAATAAACTCAACAAATTCTGAACTTTGTGACAAATTATTCTGGAAAACGCCAAAGCGGTTTTGTAGAAGCAACACCTTTCAGTTCAAATATTAGGTTTAAAGGAGCATGATCAAAGATAACAACTGCATCATACTCACATTTCTGAACATTAAACAGACATCGAAGATCAACTATAAAATAGTCGATCCTCGAATATTTATTATGAACATGCAAAAAGAAGGAATATTCTCTATCACTAGGATGCATATGTCTCCAAATTTCAATTAAGCCATAATCAATTAAAAAGGAATTAATAAGTGATGCAGAACAATTAGGAAGTTGATATTTGGATGATGACTTATCCATTAAAGGATTTAAACAAGTTTTAAAATCACCACCCATTAATAACATATATTCATTTAGATCAGGTAATAGAGCAAAAACAGCTTTAAAAAATGAGGTATCATCAACATTTGTTCCATATACATTAACCAAAACCATTTTCCAATTGTAAATTGTTCCTTTAAGAATCAAAAATCTACCATTAATATCAGCTATACTATCCTCCTGGTTAAAAGGAATATTGGAAACAATAAAAATAGAAATACCTCTAATTTTACTTTAAGAATTTGCATGAAACTGACCCTTCCAAAATTTTAAAAATCAATTTTTATCACATAACCTGATATGCGTCTCTTGTGCAAAGATTATATCAGGTTGGAATCGGTTAATAGCTTTAAATGTTTCCTTACGCTTAGTAGGACGATTAAGGAAACGTTTCAAAGTTAGTGATTTAGGATACATTAAATGCTTATTTACGTAGTCTGATTGTTTCATATATAGCTAAGCTGAAGAAACAGACAAGAATGGAAATAGATAAAATTTCTAAACAAATTAAAGATTTAGATAACATCAATGCAACGTCTCCAAATATTGATTTGTTTAAAAGAGTGGAATTACAATCACAATATAATTTATTATTAACTTATCCTATTGAAGGATATTTGCTTAAATTGAAAAGTCAGTTTTATATTTTTGGGGATAAAAATAATAAGCTCTTAGCTTCCCAATTAAGGGCAGCTAGAGCTAAAAGACAAATTTTAAAGATTCATAAAGATAATGGGGATATAGTAAGTAACCATGAAGACATTAATAATATTTTTCAGTATTTTTATTCTGATCTTTATAAATCTCAATTTCCTGCAGATTCCTCCAAAATGAAGGCTTTTTTACTTAAGATTACATTTCCTCAAATTACTGTTGAAGATCAACAGATGCTTGATGCTCCAATTACTGAGCATGAAATTCAGAAAGCTGCTTTGTCAATGCAATCAGGTAAAGGCTCCTAGACTTAATGGTTATTTGGTAGAATTTTACAAAAATTTGAAAAATTACTTTCTGCATATCTTTTGGAAATATTTCATGAATCTTTTGAAAAGGATAATTTACCTTCTTTTTATGAAGCTTCTGTTTCCTTAATCCTTAAGATAAAGATCCTACTGTATATTCATCATATAGACCTAGTTCATTATTAAATGTGGACGCAAACTCTCTAAGATAATGGCTTGGAAAATATCTTAACTAAAATCATTTCTTTGGATCAAACAGGCTTTATTAAAGGCTGTTACTCTTTTTCCAATGTCCAGAGATTGATGAACATTATATATTCATCAATATCAAAGATACCCCAATGTGTTATTTCTCTTGACGCAGAAAAGGCATCTGATAGAGTTGAGTGGACATATCTGTTTAAGGTATTAGAAAAATTTGGTTTTGGTAATAATTTCAATAGGTGGATTCAAATGATCTCTAAGATCCTACTGTTACTGTTATTATGAATAATCTTAGGTCCTCTTTTTTTTCCACTTTCACGAGGTACTAGACAGGAATGTCCTGTAAGCCCTTTACTATTTAATCTTGTACTGGAGTCTTTGGCCATAACACTCCGTGAAGCTAAAAATGGGACTATACATAAGATTTCTCTTTATGCAGATAATCTTTTGGTTTATATTTTGAACCCTGAAGAATCTATTCCTAATCTTCTGGAAATTCTAAATGATTTTGGAAAATTTTCAGAACATAAACTTAACTTAAATGAAAGTGAATTGTTTCCATTAAATGCTCCTGTTTTTATATATAACGATAGTCCATTTAGAATTGTTAATTCTTTTAAATATTTAGATATTATATTACTAAAAAAAAGATCTCTATAAAGCTAATATAGTTCCTTTAATGGACTTTATGAAACAATTATTTTCTAGATGGAGTCCATTTACACTTTCTTTAATAGGTCATATCCATGCCGTGAAAATGATTATTTCACTTAGATTTTTATATATTTTTCAAAATATACCCATCTTTTTAACTAAAAATTTTTTTGATCAAATTGACTCCATTATTTTGTCCTTTATTTGGAACAATAAAAGACCAAGAATTAATAAATAGCATTTACAAAAATCTAAAAAAGATGGTGGACTTGCACTTCCTTATTTAAAATTGTATTATTGGGCTGTTAATATTCAACAATTATGTTTTTGGCTATATTGGTTTGACAAGAGCCAAAAACCAGCTTGGATTGATTTGGAACTAAAAGCAATCAAATGATTTCATTTAACATTATTAGGAGCTCCATTACCTTTACAACTCTCTCAAATTTCAAATTTAAATCTCTACCCTGTTATCAGTCTTACAGATTTGGTTTCAGTTTTGCAATTCTTAAAATTTTAAACAATTTAAATGGTCTAGCTTTTTTATAACGAATTTTTTAATTTAAACCTTTAAATAACCGATCCCATTTTTCTCTCATAAGGGGTTCTGTTTTATCACAGATTTATTTGCGATGATCGATTGATGACTTTTGAAGAGTTAATTAGCAAATACTCTCTCTTTTATTCACACTTGTAATATTTTCAGGTTAGAAATTTTTTTACCAAAATTCTTATCTAAGTTTCCATATATGCAAGAATCTGATTTGTTGGATACTATTTTGAATATGAATTCTTTAGTGAGAGGTTCCATTGGTAGAATTTATAATTTATTTTTACTACAAAAAGATAATCTCTTACTAAAGATTAAACAAGATTGGGAGAGAGAACTTAATAAAATCTTTGTTAACGAAGATTGGTTTTGAGTTCTGAAAATGGTCAATTCTTCTTTGATATGTGCCAATCACTGTTTATTTCAATTTAAAATTGTTCACTGTTATTATTTAACCAAGGAGAGACTATCCAAAATATTTCCTAACGTAGACAATTATTGCGATAGGTGAAAAAGTGAAGTAGCCACTTTGTCACATATGTTCTGGTCATGTCCTTCATTAAAGTCTTTTTGAAATTTTTTTTTACAATTTGTAAAGCTCTGAAAATGAATGTACAACCTAACACATTGACTGTTCTATTTTGGAATAGTTCCGCATCATATTCAGAGTATTTCATCTTCAGACTAACATGTAATTGCATTTGTTACATTGTTGGCAAGAAGGGCTATTTTATTAAAATGGAAAGATATCTCTGTCCCTACATTATTTCTTCTCAAGTAATGTTATGTCTTAGTTTGGAAAAAAATTAGAAGTAGAACTTCTGATCCTCGATTCGATTTTGAGAGAAGATGGGGCTCTTTTGCCAAATATTATCATTTAATTTGAATTATTTTATATGGTTTCCTTCCAATGTTATTTAAAGATGAATTGGACGGTTGATGGGGGGGGAGAGGGGGAGAGAGGGGGGGGGGAGAGAGGGGGGGAGAGGGGGGGGAGAGGGGGGGGGAGAGGGGGGGAGAGGGGGGGGGAGACGGGGGGGGAGAGGGGGGAGAGGGGGGAAGAGGGGGGGAGAGGGGGGGAGAGGGGGGAGAGGGGGGGAGGGGGGGGAGAGGGGGGAGGGGGGGGAGAGGGGGGGAGAGGGGGGAGAGGGGGGGGGAGGGGGGGGGAGAGGGGGGAGGGGGGGAGAGGGGGGAGGGGGGGAGAGGGGGGAGGGGGGAGAGGGGGGAGAGGGGGGGGAGGGGGGGAGGGGGAGAGGGGGGGGAGAGGGGGGGAGAGGGGGGAGAGGGGGGAGAGGGGGGGAGAGGGGGGAGAGGGGGGAGAGGGGGGGGGAGAGGGGGGAGAGGGGGGAGAGGGGGGAGAGGGGGAGAGGGGGGAGAGGGGGAGAGGGAGGGAGGGGGGAGAGGGGGGGGGGAGAGGGGGGGAGAGGGGGGGAGAGGGGGAGAGGGGGGGGGAGAGGGGGGAGAGGGGGGGGAGAGGGGGGGGAGAGGGGGGAGGGGGGGAGAGGGGGAGAGGGGGGGAGAGGGGGGGGAGGGGGGGGAGGGGGGAGGGGGGGAGGGGGGGGAGGGGGGGGAGAGGGGGGGGAGAGGGGGGGGGAGAGGGGGGGGAGGGGGGGGAGGGGGGAGAGGGGGAGAGGGGGGAGAGGGGGAGAGGGGGGAGAGGGGGGAGAGGGGGGAGAGGGGGGGAGAGGGGGGAGAGGGGGGAGAGGGGGGAGAGGGGGAGAGGGGGGGAGAGGGGGAGAGGGAGGGAGGGGGGAGAGGGGGGGGAGAGGGGGGAGAGGGGGGGGAGAGGGGGGAGAGGGGGGGGAGAGGGGGGAGAGGGGGGGGGAGAGGGGGGGGAGAGGGGGGAGGGGGGGAGAGGGGGGAGAGGGGGGAGGGGGGAGAGGGGGGAGAGGGGGGGGGAGGGGGGGGAGGGGGGGGGGAGGGGGGAGGGGGGAGAGGGGGGGGGAGAGGGGGGGAGAGGGGGGGAGGGGGGGGGAGGGGGGAGGGGGGGGAGGGGGGGAGAGGGGGGGAGAGGGGGAGAGGGGGGGGAGGGGGGGAGAGGGGGGGGAGGGGGGGGAGGGAGGGGGGGAGAGGGGGGGGAGAGGGGGGGGGTGGAGAGGGGGGGGAGGGGGGGAGAGGGGGGGGAGAGGGGGGGGAGAGGGGGGGGGAGAGGGGGGGAGAGGGGGGGAGAGAGGGGGGGGAGAGGGGGGAGGGAGAGGGGGGAGAGAGGGGGGAGAGAGAGGGGGGGAGAGAGGGGGGAGAGAGGGGGGGAGAGAGGGGGGAGAGAGGGGGGAGAGGGGGGAGAGGGGGGGAGAGGGGGGGAGAGGGGGGGGGAGAGGGGGGGAGAGGGGGGAGAGGGGGGAGGAGAGAGAGAAATAGAAAAAGGGTGGTAAGCTGTATTGCTCCAGGAGTTGATTCCTAATGGGTTTTTCTCTTTTTTTTCTTTTTCTTTCTCTTGTATTTAGTGGGGTTTCTTCCTTTTTAGTAAGTTGGGGTTCTCTTTTTTCCTTCTTTTCTTCATAAAAAAATATTTTTTTCATTATCATATTATCCTTTCTTGATATGTTTTTTTCTTCAGCTTTGTTAATTGTATATATATCTACTTGTTGAAGTTTTGTATCATCTTATAGCTGTAGAAAATTATGTATCAATAAAAAGATTCTAAAAATGATTTAAAAATAAAAGAAAAAGACTGCCTACGGTGCTATTCCACACCCTCATTTCAGGAAGTCTGATCACCTAGTTGTACATCTACTCCCTGAGTACAGGCAGAGACTGAAGACTACAGCACCAGTAGTGAGGACCAAGAAGGTATGGACAAGGGAAGCACAGGAGCACCAACAGGACTGCTTTGAATCGGTGGACTGGACTGTATTCAAGGATTCATCTTCGAACCTGAATGAGTATGCTGCAGTTGTTACTGCCTTTATTAAAACCTGTTTGGATGAGTGTCTGCCTACAATAATTTACTGTGCATTCCGAAACCAAAAGCCGTGGATGAATCAGGAGGTACGTCGTCTGCTGAAGGCTAGGTCTGTGGCATTCAAGTCTAGCAACCCAGGCCAGTACCAGAAAACCAGGTATGATCTGCGGAGGGCTACTTCAAGGGTGAAGAGACAATTTCTAATGAGGTTGGAGGTGACATTGGATGTATGACAACTCTGGCAGGGCTCACAAGACATTACTTCCTACGAAGTGAAACCCAATAGCATGAATAGCAGCAATGCTTCACTACCAGATGAACTCAACACTTTCTATGCCCGCTTTGAAAGGGAGTATACAACTAAAGCTGTGAAGGTCCCTGGTGCACCCGGTGACCCTGTGATCACTGTCCCAGAGGCCAATGTTAGGCTGTTTTTAAAGAGAGTGAACCCTTGCAAAGCAAAAGTGGAGTACCTGGTAAGGCTCTGAAAACCTCTGCCAACCAACTACTGGGAGTATTCAAGGACATTTTCAACCTCTCACTGCTACGGGCGGAAGTTCCCACTCGCTTCAAGCTAACGATTATTCCAGTGCCTAAGAAGAATAATGTGAGCTGCCTTAATGACTATCACCCAACAACACTCACATCTACAGTGATGAAATGCTTTGAGTGGTTGGTCCTGACTAGTATGAACTCCTGCCCATCACCACAATAGATCAATGGCAGATGCAATCTCAATGGCTCTTCACAGAGCTTTAGGCCACCTGGACAACACAAACACCTATGTCAGGATGCTGTTAATCAACTATAGCTCAGCATTTAATACTATCATTCTCACCATTCTGATTGAGAAATTGCAGATCCTGGGCTTCTGTACCTGTCTCTGCAATTGGATCCTCGACTTCCTAATTGGAAGACCACAATCTGTGCGGATTGGTGATAATTTCTCCTCCTCACTGACGATTGACACTGGTGCACCTCAGGGGGTGTGTGCTTAGCCCACTGCTCTACTCTCTATAAACACATGACTGTGTGGCTAGGCATAGCTCAAGTACCATCTATAAAATTGCTGACAAATACAACCACTGTTGGGAGAATCTCAGGTAGTGACGAGAGGGCGTATAGGAGTGAGATATGCCAACTAGTGGAGTGGTGTCACAGCAACAACCTGGCACTCAACATCAGTAAGACGAAAGAGCTGATCTTGGACTTCTGGAAGGGCAAAATGAAGGAACACATACAAATCCTCATAGAGGGATCAGAAGTGGAGTGAGTAGTTTCAAGTTCCTGGGTATCAAGATCTTTGAGGATCTAACCTGGTCCCAACATATCAATGCAGTTATAAAGAAGGCAATACAGTGGCTATACTTCATTAGGAGTTTGAAAAGATTTGGTATATCAACAAAAAACTTCTATAGATTACCGTGGAGAGCATTTTGACAGGCTACATCACTGTTTAGTATGGGGGGGGATGGGGGGGTTACTGCACAGGATCAAAAGAAGCTGCAGAGGGTTGTAAATTTAGTCAGCTCCATCTTGGGTAGGAGTCTACAAAGTACTCAGGACATCTTCAAGGAGCGGTGTCTCAGAAAGGCAGAGTTCATTATTAAGGACCTCCAGCACCCAGAGCATACCTTTTTCTCACTGTTACCATCAGGTAGGAGATACAGAAGCCTGAAGGCATGCACTCAGCAATTCAGGAACAGCTTCTTCCCATCTGCCATCCAATTCCTAAATGGACACTGAACCCTTGGACATTACCTCACGTCTTTTAATATATAGTATTTCTGATTTTTACACGATTTTTAATCTATTCAATATAGGTATACTGTAATTGATTTACTTAGTTATTATTTTATTTTGTGTTTTCTTTTCTTCTTCATTATGTATTGCATTGAACTGCTGCTGCTAAGTTAACACATTTCATGCCACACGCCGGTGATAATAAGCCTGATTCCAATTCTGATTCCCCTTTTAACATAAGTGCCAATTTTCTTTTCTTGGGTATAAGAGAAAGATGTTGATTTTGTTCCTGAAATAAGTGAGAAGTGGGGAGAAATAAAAGACGATATACATCTATCTAGTCTAGGAGTTCCCAATCTCATTTTAGTCACTAGGCTTCCGGCTGGTGGTGCCATGACATCAGCACCAGACTCCGGAATGGAGGTTCCCAGGTTCGAATCCAGTCGGGCTGGTCCCAAGTATGCTTTCCATCCATGTCAAGTTGAGTAAAATTTTTTAAAAACTGCGAAATGTCTGTGTGAGGAGTGGTGCACCACACAGTCTTTCGTTCTGCGCCTTGTAAGGCATGAAAATCTCAGGCCTGAGTTGACGTTATCATCATCATAAGGCTGCACAACCACCATCTTAAGCCAGAAGCAATTAAATGATTCTTCAGGTTGACCATGTTTCCTGATGTACCCTCTTGGTATCAACTCGAACCTTTATTTCTTAAATATTATTTCCTCATTTTATTACTGAGAGATTCATCCCTTCTGCCCTGTCTCACTTTGGTGGTCTCATTCGTATCCACACTGTTCAGAAGTTCCACAAACTCCTTCCTGTGCTTTGCATAAATGACCATTCTGTGCGCAATATCTTAGATAGTGAATCCCAGCCAAATTGTTCCTTTGCAAGGACTGTTAAATCAGGCTGCATTTATGTAACATTCACATAAAATATTCTGGCAGGAATACCCAAGCAGGCATCAGAAGCAAAAATGATGGCTGGGTTTTTGCATTCCTATCTTCTAATTCTGGCTATAAACCAACTAAATCAGCACAATTTGGTCTTGATCCTCGGATCGCTGGTCAACGCTGCTCAGTTAGGAAGACCAAGTGAGCTAAGAGTTATTGAATTATAATAGAAGAGTCAAATTAATTCAGTTCAAGAATCCAAATAAAGGTTTTTGGTAGAGGCATCCTTCTTGAAATAACTATTAATAAAGTATTGTGGTACGTAAGAAAAAAATAGTCCTGGGGACTTCTTATTCCTACCAGTCATCAGGAACTGTTCCCTTAACCAATATCATCCAAACTTTTCTGTGAACTTGAGATGTTCTTTTACATTCAAAAACAATTCTTGTCACCCTGCTACTTGAAGGTGTGACGGAAACCACAAATTATAGACCAATTATCTAACATCAGTTATTAGGAAATTAACAA
The DNA here is from genome assembly GCF_030144855.1 of Hypanus sabinus. NCBI lineage: Eukaryota > Metazoa > Chordata > Chondrichthyes > Myliobatiformes > Dasyatidae > Hypanus > Hypanus sabinus. The sequence goes on along the minus strand of NC_082726.1, from coordinate 47,893,876 downwards.
AACATGTTATTAAGTAAAGAGAGATTGAACATTTAAAAATAATTGCATTTGATCAGAATCTGTACGGATTTGTAATGGGTTGGGTTTGACTGATGAACATGGCTACATTTTTCAAACCTATGACTAAATATCAATGGGCAGCAGAGAGCTGCAGCTAGTAGCAATGCTGGCTCACAGAAAGAGCAACCCGTTTTCAATCTTGATCCCTGGTGCTGCACATTCAACCTGTGACTGAGAGGGTTTTATACAGTTCCTCCAGTTTTCTCCCCATCCCAAAAGCAAACAGATTAGTATGTTAATTGGCCACTGGACATTTCCCACAATGTGTAGGTGAGCAGAAGAATGAAGGGAGGATAAAATGAAATAGTGTAAATGGGCGTTTGACAGTGAATACCGATTCAAGAAGCTTTTTCCCCCCCCCCCCCGTGCTGTAACTCTACGATGCACTAACGTTATCAACCACAATCTTCCAAAGAGCACTTGATAGAAGTCCTTCAGAGGAGACTGTTAGCAGACACTGGAATTATATAATCAACACTCATTATTAACATGGCAAGGGTCAGTAGCTTTAATTCTTGGCGTTGACATTTCAGAGGATCTGTCCTGGGACCAGTACATTAGTGTCAAGACAAAGAAGACACAAAACCACCTCTACTTTACTCAGATTTTGCATAGATTCTGCATGTCACCAAAACATTTGACAAACTTCTTTAGATGCACAGTGGACAGTATCCTAACTGGTTACATTAGAGCCTGGTATGGAAACACCAATGCTCATGAATACAAACTGTGACAGAAAGTGGGGCAGATAGCTCAGTTCATCACAGGCAAAGCTATCCCCACCATTGAGCACACTTATATGGGAGCACTGCCACAAAAAAAGCAGTTTCCATCATTCAGGACTCCACTATACAGGCCGTGCCTTCCTCTTACTACTACCACCATCGGGCAAGAAGCCTTGGGTCACACACCATCAGGTTCAGGAACAGTTATTACCCCTCAACCATCAGGCTCCTGAGCCAGTGTCGATAACATCACTCACCACTGAACTCATTCTGTGACATAAAGACACACTTTCACAGACTCTACAATTAATCTTCTCAGTATTTTATAACTTGTATGGCTTGTTGTCTTGAACGATGGCCAAGCCAGGACACCACGTAAAAAATCTGCTCCCCTTCAAATAATGCCATAGGAAACTCTACACCCACCCATTTGGGAAGATGGAGCCTCTGTTGAACATCCCTTTTGAAAGACAGTTCCTCTGACAGGGCAGTGGTATCTCAGCATTGCACTCAAGTACGAATGTCAAAGTTTTGTTTCAGCAAGAAACTCAAAGCCTAAACCTTTTTGAATGGTAAAGCACCGAAACAGACTCTACTATCCATTATGATGTCAGGCTAAACTAATCCCACATGCATAAGGTCCATATCCACCCCTGCCCCTCCCCCCCCCCCCCCCCGTTACCTGCCTGCTCATGTATCTGTCAATGTCTTTTGCCTCAGATGAAACTGCCATCAACTGAACAAAGGCAGAGAAAAGCCTATAAGATATGAGACTCCAAAATTCTGATTACAACCCTAGTGATGTCTTCAACGGCTGAGATATTAAGTTTGAAATAGTGCTCTCATTAAAACAGGAGAAAGTGAATTTTCTACACCGAAGCCCTAACCACTAATCTTGTTGGGCTTTGAAATTGCACCATGCAAATAATGAATTACAAGGATGTTAAGCTTCTGTGTGCTTGTTCTCTGAACAGCCGTACCAAGGTAGATTGACTCAGGGGATCCATGATCCAGCTCTAAGGTCGCTGTTTATTCTACCAAGCTTCATGTACTCTTTTAATGCTGTTATTTTTGCCTGTTTGATCATCCTCAAAGGAAACAGCCAGGCTATGACAGCACTTAAAAAGAGAGGTACAAAAGCACAATCTAACTCCAATTCTTCTCAACTAAAAGAAATTGTCTGCAATGGTTATTCTTTGCACTGATTTCAGACAGGGACAGATAGTGTATCATGGCAACCCATCCATCGGTGTCCTAAAAGCTTCTTGTCTCTATTTCAAACTCTCAACAACACAAACACTAAACTTTTAAGTATCACTGATGCTGCAGCCTACAGCATCCAAATAATTTGTCTGAACTGACAAGAGGCCGATGAGACTTCATACTCTGTCATACCACAGAAAGGAAAGAATAAAAGACTTGTTAGAGGGTCTCATCACATCTCAGCCAGAACTCACTTCACACGTACTAAATTACTTTGGAGTGCAAGGGCTCATCTTGGCTGTGGTGATAGCCTTATGCTAGTTTGAGGAAATCTGCAGATGCTGGAAATTTCCAGCATCTGTCCGCCAGAGAAAGCAGGATCTCCCAGTGGCCATACATTTTAATTCCACAACCCATTTCCATTTTGATATGTCTATCTATCACCTCCTCTACTGTCAAGTTGAAGCCACACCCAGGCTGGAGGAACAACACCTTATATTCTGTCCAGGTAGCCTCCAACCTGATGGCATGAACATTGATTTCTCTAACTTCATTCATTCAATCCCTCTGTCCCTTTTTTCTCTTTTCTTCTCTCTGTCCCTCTCACAATCTCTCCTTGCCTGCTCTCCATCTTCCTCTGGTGCTCCCCTCCCCCTTTCTTTCTCCCTGGGCCTCTCGTCCCATGATCCTCTCCTCTCTCTAGCTCTGTATTCCTTTTGCCAATCACTTTTCCAGATCTTAACTTCATCCCTTCCCCTCCTGTCTTCTCCTATCATTTTGGATCTCCCCCTCCCTCTCTCAAATCTCTTACTATCTCTTCTTTCAGTTAGTCCTGACAAAGGGTCTCGGCCCGAAACATCGACTGTACTTCTTCCTATAGATGCTGCCTAGCCTGCTGCGTTCCACCAGCATTTTGTGTGTGTTGCCTTATGCTAGTTTCAAGCTTCCCAAAAGCAGACAAGTCATGATCATAATGCAGCAGGTACTGGAATTTGAGGAGTGAACAGAAAACGATGGAAGCAGTCAGCAAATCAAGAGGGGATTTGCAGCGTGAAAGATTTAACATCGCAAGTCAACAACTTTATCAGATTTTGTTTTTAACTACAGTATTCTGAAATACTGCACAGGCATATGAAAGTTCACTGAACAGAAACGTTAATATCCACAGGAGTTATCTACTGAGCTTTTTCTGGCACTGTAAAGATTTAGTCCAGTCATTCCTCTGGTCCTGATTCTGACAAGGATATACAAGGCCCTTTTGGAACAATGCCATTGATATTTGAACATTGATATATTCCTTCATTCAATGCCTTAGCTAAAGTGCATCACCTCTGATGCAGCGCTCTTGCATCACTGCACAAGATGTTAACAGTTTGTGCAATTAAGACCTGGAGTACAGTTTTAATTCATAAGTTGAGTTTCAATGTGAGAGGCATAAATGATAATGTTTATGGGAATAAAGAAATGCCAATGATAGAAATGAAGAATTCTGCAGTCTGTAGGTAGACGTCAATGAGAGTGTTTAAATGAACCATGGAATGGAAACTGGAATTAACACAGCTGTGTTGGGGACAGAATAAGTGAGACAAGGGATTTCAAAATACAATATAGAGTCATGGAGTGATACAACATAGAAAAATGCCCTCTGGCTCAATTTCATCCACGGTGCCTAACGAGCTTGTCCTATTTGCCTTTTAAAACCCTCCTATCCACATACATATCCTACTGTCTTTTAAATGCTGTTATTTACCTTTTAAATGTTGTTATTAAATGATATCAAGAGTGTGGCTACTAATTCCTGAAGGCAAGGAAAAGACAAGACATGGCAATGGGAAAGAACAGTAGATTCTGGCCTTTATTAATCAAAGATTAAAATGAGTAAAGACAGATCATGTCAAAACTGCTTAAAATATTCATCAGACCAAAGCTACATTACAGGGAGAATGTGACAGCAAGGAAGATGTTGCAGATGATAGCTGCAAGAATGGAGAGATCCCCATTCCAGGGAAACATCTAGCTGGTTGATATCACTTTATTTAGAACAGAGGAGATTGAAGGGTATAATAATATAATATCCAATATACAAGGGGCTGCAGACCAAGAATTTAAACGTGAGATGAGGGGTGATAATACATTTTTCTGCAGGCTGATTCAATGGGACAAATGGGTTCTTCTTGTGTTTGCAAATTTAAAATGATCACTGAAAGTTCTGACCCTGAGTGCCGGTTTGTGCTCCTATTTGTGCACGCCGATGATCTTAAATTAACCAACAACAGTCAAAGGGAGCCTTGCAACTTGTCCTTTTGGGTTGAACTCTTAAAACCCAATTAGCAAATACAGTAAATCTTTGGGAGCAGGAAACTCTAAATTAGGTTACAATTCATTACCATATTGAGACTGCTAAAAAAACATCCTGATTTCCACATTTAAATGTAATTCTCTGGTTTCTCAAGTAAGTCATAAATATCAGAATTTAACTAAACCCATCTATTCTCTACTGTGAAAAAAGTGCCACTGACAAGGCCAATCCAGATAGGGTCACCTCACTGCATCTTGTATGGGAAAAGATCTCAGACTTAACACTGGAACGTTGTTCCAGAATTTAGACTGTGCAGTGAAGGAACAGTTGAGGTAATATTCAGGTCATATGAGGGTTCATCAGTGGGGTAGGGTCATAAACTGAGAGGCAATCTTGATGTAACCTTGATGTATAACTGCAGAGCATTATGGAGGTGGTGTATATTCTACCCATGGTGCTGAGGAGATGGAGGGAACAAGTATTTACACAGGTGAATGCAGAAAAGACCAATGGTTCTTTTGTTCTGAATGATGTGAGACTTGGAATATTTTTCGATCTGGACTCTTCAAGACATATTTCATCACGCACTCAACTCTCTCCTTGTATATAGTGAAAAGTCTGGTCAAGCACTAGATGACAAGCTGGTTCACATGAGAAATAGTTCGCTGTTATGGAAATAAACCTGCAGTGGGAAACAATGAAGTTGGTATTCTTGAAGATTACAATCAAGTTTATGAAAGGATCATTCTTCATTGAAACATCTAATTGGAATACCACTTTAAGTCTTATAGTCTTGAGCATTGTAGCTGAACTTCAAATAAAGTAAATGAATGCAATTCTTTTGTGCTAAACTGACTCTGGAGGCTTTGCAGAGGAGTTTCAACAGGTTGATTCTGGAGATGGAGTTAACCAATGAGGAGGGATTGAGTTGTCTGAGACTATACCCACTGGAATTCAGGAGAGTGAGAGAGGATCTGACTGAAACATATAAAATTATGGAAGGGATAAATAAGATAGAGGCAGGAAAGTGGCTTCCACTGGTAAGAAAGACTAGAACTACAAGATATACCTGCACGATTCAGGGGAATAGGTATAGGATAATGAGAAGAAACTGCTTTTCCCAGAGAGTCATTGTGGAATTCTCTGCCCAGGGAAGCAGTCGTGGCTACCTCATTAAATACTTATATTTAATCCACAGTCAGATAATTTCTAATTAGAAGGGGAATTAAGAGCAATTGAGAAAAGTCGGGTAGATAAAGAGCACTCCACAACCAGTTCTTATTGAATGGTGTAGCAGGCCAAATAGTCTATTCCTGTTTCTGTTTCTAACTATGTGAGTATATTCAATGGCCACATTTTTTCCCCCAGGCACACCTGCTCATTATTTACAACAGAGGAGATTAACAGGTGTAAAATTGTGGGAGTCCAGATAGGAGAGTAGATTGTTCTAGGAGAGCCATCTTAGCAGCAACTTCATCCATAAAAGCATCCAAACATGATCAAGAGGTTCAGTTGTTCTTCAGACCAAATATCAGAATGGACAAGAAATGTGAACCAAATGACTCAACTGTGAAATGATGCTGGCACAAGTAGTAGTTTGTGCATCTTAGAAACAGCTGATCCCCTGGGATTTTCAAGCACACCAGTCTCAAGGGTTGACAGATAATAGAGTCAAAATGGTGTGAAAAACAAAAGAACATCCAGTGAGCAGCAGTTCTGTGGGCAAAACTGCCTTTTTAATGTGAGAGGTCAGAAGAGAATGGTCAGACTGGTTGGAGCTGACAGGAAGGCACCAGAAGCTCAAGTAACCACACATTACAACAGTGATGTGCAGTAGAGCATCTCTGAATGCAGAGCAAGCAGAACCTTGAGCTGGATGGATTACAGCAACAGATTCCACACCAGGTTCCACTCCCATAGCCAGTTTATTAGGTACACTCTAGTACCTAATAAAGTGTCAACTAAATGTAGACTGCTTTACTGACTGAGATTTTGCAAGACAAGCTGAACTTTAGGCAACCAGCAGCAAATGTCCCCATTTCTGATCTCATGCTGGGAGGGAGGACACAATGGAGAAGCTGAGATGATTAAGTCAAAGACACCCTCGACTAACTTCAACAACTGCCCTGGCTTTAAAATGAGTGGCCTCTGCAAACACAATCCTCTTTCACTGATCTGCTTTAAAATACCACGTAACATTTAATCTTATCTAATTACACTTATTTATGCAGTTATGTTGTTGTTGTTTAGTCATTAAGTGCAACTCATGGACTCCTGCACTCCAAGCCTTCTTGTTGGAAACTGCCTCTCTAAGATCCCCAAGTATGTATGCATTGTCCGAGAAATATTATCTATCCATCGTAGCCTCTTTCATCCTCTCCTTCTTTTACTTTCCATTTTACCTACCATGAGACTCTTCTCCAAGGAGTCCTGTCTTCTCGTGATGTGGCCTAAATATTTGACCTTTTGTCTCATAATCAAGCCTTCCCATGAGCAGTCTGGCTGCATTTCTTCAGGTACTGACTTGCTGGATCTTCTTGATGTCCAACGAACTGTTAACAATTTCCTCCAGCAACCAAGTTCAAAGGCACTGACTCTTTTGTACTCAGCCTTACTCAGCCTGCACTCACAGCCATACATCACAGCTGGAAATACCACAGACTTGACTATATGGATCTTCGTAGACAATGTTATGTCTCTGCTTATCAGTATTTTATCTAAATTTGGTATTGCTGCCCTTCCCAAAAGTAGGTACTGTTTAATTTCATGGCTGCAGTTATCATACTTAACTTATTTTCAAGGCACCTGCAATAAATATAACCAATATTAAACATTATTTGGTATACACGTTTGGTTACAAGACAGCATGTTGATAAGATGAATAAACTATTGGAGAGTTATGCATGTTTAATATGTGAATAAGTAATGGTGAGTAAACTAGCTTGATGATAAAGCCAGTGTTGAGCTCAACCAATATTTACCTTCCGAAAACTCTGGATCAGATTAGTGATACTTAAATTCAATTCAGTCAGCTGCCTCATAGGCACTGCCGTCCCCATAATCAAGAACATCTTCCCAGTTCCTAAGGTGGCATCCATCATTAAGTACCCTCACCACCCAGGACATGCCCTCTTCCCATGACTACAATCAGGGAAGAGGTACAAGAGGTAAAAGAGCTTAAAAACACACAATGTTTTAGGAATGTCATCTTCCCCTTTGCCATCAGATTACTGCACGGTTCATAAACACTGCCTCACCATTTCCCTTCTACATTTTTCTATTTTAATTTTTCATTGAAATTTATAGTAATTTTTTAATGTCTCGCACTGTACTGCTGCCACAAAACAGAAACATTTGACAGCATATGTCAGTGATAATAAAGCTGAGCAACACATACAAAAAGCTGCAGCAATTCCTCAGGTCAGCAGCAACTATGGCATGATAGGGTCAATTTTTTGGGCTGAGACCATTCATCCAAAAAACCTGATCCTGACTGTCTTTCTTAATGATGTTGGATCTAGACAGAGATGTTGTTCTGAAAGACTTTCATGATGGATTTGACAACTACACTATGGACAATTTAATGGATAACAAGAGGAGGAAATTGCAAAAGCATATCCATCCTCAACCATAACAGGACCTACCTTATATACTAAATAAAAGGTGGAACCATTCACAACCATCTCAAACCAAAAGTGCCGAATGGATGATGCCTCACTGCTTTTAGCATCACAGAAGCCAGTCTCTAATCAATTTCATTCACTCCACATAATATCAAAATAATAGCTGGTTAAAGCAAACAGGACCTGAGAACACTCTACACTTAGTTATTTATTTATTGAAATACAGCATGGAATAGGTCCTACCAGCCCTCTGAGCTATGCTGCCCAGCAACCCCTGATTTAACCATAACCTAATTACCGGACAACTTACAGTGACCAATTAACCTACTAACCAGTACATCTTTGGTGGAAACTGGAGCATCTGGGGGAAATCCACACATTCACAGCGGAGAATGTACAAATACCTTATGGATGGCGCTGGAATTGAACTCCAAACTCCAATGCCCAGAGCTGTAACAGCGTCACTCTAAGTGTTACACTACAGTGGCACCCTAACTTCCTAATTCCCTGTGCCGTCACAGTTCCAGAACCAGCACATCTGTCCAGCAATGTAGAATATTGCCAAACATCCTCTCCATACAAAATAAAACAGGCTAAATCCAGTCAGGCTAATTACCATTAATTCAGGCCACTCTCAATTTTAGATCAGCCACTGTCACACTGAATAGCAGGGTACACTTGAGGGGTCTGGTGGAATTTTCTTGCTCCTATTTTCTTGTGTGCTATCATTAAATATGATGGAAGATGTTTGCAACAATACCTACATGATCTGAATAACTACACCAGGGTCATTACAGACTTTATTAAAACAGTTGTGGGTGAGTGTGACCCCATGAAATCTTTCAGGACTTTCCCCAATCAGAAGCCCTGAATGAACAATGAAATCCAGAATCTATTGAGAGCCAGGTCAAAGGCATTCAAGTCTGGAGATCAAGAATGCTACAGGAAGTGTAGGTATGATCTCTGGAAAGCCATCCCAGGGGTGAAGCAGAGATTCCAGACTGGAGTGGAATTAACAAGGGACGCTTGACAGTTGTAGCAGACTTTGAATGCTATAACCTCCTATAAAGTTAAATCTATGTCAAAGAGGACAGCAGAGCTTCACTTCCAGATGAGCTCAATACCTTTCTATGCTCACTTTAATCACCAGAACAGGGCAGAAACATTGCGGTCCCATGATCGCAATGAACAAATGATCAAGTTACTGAGGACCAAATGATCCTTTGGTCTCAGTAGCTGAAGATGACATGCCTTTAAGAGAGTGAATCCAAGGAAAGCATCTTTTTACCAACTGGCTGGTGTACTCACAGATATTTTCAACCTCTCACTCTGGATGTTTGGGGTACCCACCTGTTTCAAGCAGATTTCAATCATACTGGTCCTCAAGAAGAGAGTGGTAACCTGTCTAAGTGACTATCACCCAGTGGCACACATCCACAGTGATGAAGTGCTTTGAGAGGCTGGTGTTGAAGCGTATTAGCTCCTGTCTGAGTGGCAACTTGAATCCACTTCATTTCACCAACTAAAGCAACAGGTCTACAGCAGATGCTATCTCGTTGGTTCTCCATCCAACTGTGGAACATCTGGAGAACAAAGATGCATACATCAGGGTGCTCTTTATCAATTCCAGTTCAGCATTCATGTCACAAGACTACTTAGCAATGGCCATTTCAAACAAGAAAATCAAACCACCTACTCTTCATATTCAATGACTTTTAACATTAATGAAGCTAAATGCATTAGTATTTGGGAGGGGGGTTCACCTTTGACCAAAAACTCAAATGGACAAAGTCCAACTCAAGGTCATCTGGCATGGGCAATACAACATTGGACTTACCAGTGATGGCAAGATCACAAAAAGGAAGAAGGATAATCACAATCAGTCTCTGTTCCTGCACCTTAGAACTTGCACTTCAGAAAAAGGCCAACCCAAAACATTAAACCTGTTACTCAAAACAAATGCCTCCTGACCTCCTGAATACAGTGTACCCCTGTGTTACAGCAGTACACGTGAAGGAATTTTGACCTTGCTGAATTCACAAATCACTACCAAAACATTGGAGAAATGGAATAAAAATTCAATTTTACGGATTTACGTCAAAAACTAAACATAAAATGCATGCAGAGCAGTGAACTAGTTTATCAAGGACAAGGATCGCAGGCTGCTAGCTCACAGTGGGATACCGCATATGGGATTTGCTTTGGAAACATACAAGCTGAGCTCTTCTACAAATACTCAAGTGAGTCAAATTCATTCTTAAAAGTTTTACTGCATGGGGATGGCATATTCATTTTTCCTCAATAAAACTGCATTCAGGTCTATTTATTTTCTGGTCATAAACTTTGTTATGGATGGTGGATTGGTTCAGAATGCAAAAGTGATATTATTTAAAGTATACGTTTTATTTTATGCATGCTAATAAAAAGAAATGACTTAAGGTTTTCACTGGTTTTATGCAGTATGGAAATAAAAAATTACTATCACTTAATCTTCCCAAGCAAACAAACTCAAATCATTTTTGTAAATTTTATTTACAGTACTGCATAGGTTGGGACTTGGTTCATTAGAGTCTAAGGGATGACATTATAGAAATATATCACGAAGAACACAGATAAAGTAAATTATCATAGATTCCACACCACCCCCCAAGGTCTGGAGTCCAAAACTAATGGGTAGGAGTCTCAGGTGAGAGAGGAAAGACTTAACGGGGCCAGAGGAACAACCTTTTCTACCAGAGGGTGCTGAGTATGTGGAACATGCTGCCAGAGGAAGTTGAAGTGTCAAGTATAATTACAATGATTAAAGGACATTTAGAGAAGTAAATGGATTGAAAAGGTTTAGAGGGATATGCGCCAAACACAGGTTAATGGGAATAGTTCAGAGAAGAATTAACTTCGTCAGCATGGATGAGTTTGGCCATAGGATCTTTTCCTATGCTGTAAAATTCTACATCTCTACTGTGGGCATAATACACATCATTTATACACAGCATTGAGTTATGGTTCTCATTTATTGAGGGACCAGGAACTAATATATTTGGTGGGTTTTTCTTTTAATAAAAGTTTCATTAACAAAAAAAAGAACCAATTGCATGCTGTCAGTTCTCAGTGGAAGCCTACCTAGGAGATTTGCTTTGAAAACTAACAAGGCAATCATCTTCAAACAAGAGAAAATCTGCAGAGGCTGGAAATCCAAGCAACATACAGTATTCTGGAGGAACTCAGCAGGCCAGGCAGCATCAGTGGAAAAGAGTACAGACAACATTTCAGGCTGACAGTCTTCAGCAGTGTCCTGCAGAAGGCTCTTGGCCCAAAATGTCAATTGTACTTTTTTCCATAGATGCTGCCTGGCCTGCTGAGTTCCTCCAACATTTTGTGTGTGTTGCAAAGCAATCATATTTCCAAATGGTATTTGTGCAATGTAATATCTAACCACCCTTTCTTTCTCTTCTGCTCATAATAGAATCAGAATTTCGTTGCCTAATGAGGAGAGAAAAGCTTTGCCAGAATGCAGCTTCACTTATCGTATGGGATTCTAAGGGGAAGTAAGTGTATATTACAGAAGATCATGATACGAGCGCAACCCTTCCATAACACAGGAGTGCAAGACAGTTGTAACATTTTCTGCAGATTTAAAGTTCTGCAGTTCTTTGCTTTATTAGCAACCCAGTCTACACTTGTTATTTATCATATCCAAAGTAATGGGGAGGGGTGAATGGATCAGCACAGTACAGTTCATCTACAAATATGGTGGAACAGTTATTATCCTTCAACTGTCAGGCTCCTGAACCAGTGCAGACAACTTCACTTACCATAACACTGAGCTGATCACTAAACACTACTTAAGGACTCACTTTCAAGGACACTACAACTTACGTTCTCAGTATCATTTATTCGGTTATTTATAAAATATTAAAATCTGTTTTTCTTTTCTCTAGATTTGCACAGTGATGCTCTTGTTATTTTTCTGTTCTACCCTGAATGATTGCGCCAGCCGGTAGTGCAGTAGCTTCCGCAGCAGAGTTCAAGGTAAGTGGTCTCAATTTGGATCCAGCCGGCCCCTTGCACAATTTCCATTTGTGCTGGGTTAACTGTCGAGCTAGCAACTCAGCCTCGTAAAAACAGACTAAAGTGCTGAAGACACAGCAAAGTTGCCGCTCGATGCACCACAATGACCACCACCAATAACAACTCTGAATGCCTGCAAGAAAATGAATCTTTGCATAGCATTTGGTGACACACAGAGTATGTACTTTGATAATAAATTTACTTTTAACTTTGACATAGTTGAGCAAGGGAATCAGTTCTCTCAGATCTCAAACTCAAAAACAACCAAAACATCTGGTGGCAATCAAGGTATCCCATTAGCTGCAGTGGTTCAAGATGCCTCTTCTCCAGCATCTTCTCAATCGTTCTGAGAATGGACAACAATTTGTTCTTGTCAGGGACACCCACTCTCACTGAAAGAATAAAATCATGAAAGCTATCGATATCCAAGAGCAACAGGAACATATGAATATGGTGTTAACTTGAGATTGCTTCAATTGATTATTTCAGAACTCTCTCTCTCAATATTTTTTTTGCTCTGCAAATGCCCAGGGAGCGGCAGAAAATGCAGGAGTTTGCTTGCATATTTAATGGAATGCCTGGAAGCAGTCTGCTGTCAGTCCTTGCGGAACATGATTAACCAGACTAACACATCGAGAAATACTGCACAGTGGAACCTCACATTTTCATCTAACAGCAAAATTGGTTCAGGGCCACAGAACAAAGACGCAATCTTTTCTGTTTGTTCATTACTTCCAACAGTTGACTAAGGCTGATGCCAATGAATTTATCACTCAACCATCTTTCTTTTTGATATGCTTTGATCCTAGACAAGAATTGTCAGTACTGCCAATCTCTGTAGTTTGGCCTCTGGTGAAATATAATTCAAAATTTACCCCAGCTCAAATCAGAGTTCAAAATTTAATTATTTGATGTTGATGAACCTTTTGAAATGAATAAACAGTCAATATTTCAGACTGACACCCTTCCTCAGGACTGAAAGGAAAGGGGGAAGATCCCAGAATTAAAAGTGGGGGGAGGGGAGGAGGAAAGCTTGAAGTTCATAGGTGCAGCCAGCTTGGTAGGAAAGGTAAAGGGCTAGGGAGGAAGAGATCTGATAGGAGATGAGAGTGGACCACAGGAGAAACGGACGGAGAAGCAAACCCAATGGAAAGTGATAGGCAGCTGAGAAGAGGTAAAAGGCCAGAGTAGGGAATAGAAGTAGGTGGTGGGGGGGTGGATTTTCTTTTCCCAGAACGAGAAATTTACATTCATGCCATCAGGTTGGAGGCTACCCAGACAGAATACAAGGGATTGCTCCTCCACACTGAGGGTGACTTCCTTGTGACAGAAGAGTAGACTATGAACTGACATGTTGGAATGGGAATTGCAATTAAAATGTTTGGCCACCGGGAAGTTCCACTTACAGCAGATGAAGCAGAGGTGCTCGATGAAATGATCCCTCAATTTACGACAGGTCTCACCAGTGTAAAGCAGGTTGCAATGGGAGCACCAGACACAATAGACAAATCCAGCAGATTCGCACTCACCTAAATGGACTGTTTGGTGAGGAAGCAGTTGAAAGGGCTGGTGTAGCACTTTGGTGATTATTATTTCTTTAATTACTTGATCATTTGCAAGTGCCACTAACAAGGGTCAATGTTACTTGATTAAGGATACAGCAGCCCAATGGTTAACATAATGGTGTCTTGTCCAAAGTTTATACTATTCATCCTGATACACATACAAATCCCAAGCTGCTGCTGGGAAATTTACATTTAAGTAATTTATTAATTCTGCAGTAACAGACTAGCATCAGTAATGGTAAACTGTAGCTAAAATTCTCTTGGATAACTACTGTCATTTAGGGAAGGACTTAGAGTCAGAGTGATATAGCACAGAAACAGGTTCTATGGCCCACGAAGTCCACATCATCAAACAACCAAAGCTCAAAGTAAACTTATTATCAAAGCACATACATGTTTCAATAGGTACAATTAATGTCAGAGGAATGTATACAATTTACATCCTGAAATTCTTTTTCTGTTACCAAATACTACCTGGACATTCACTTTCTTGCAGGCATTCACATCAGATACAAAGAAACATAAACAAGTCAATGAAAACCAACTTACAAAAGACAATAAGTTGTGCCAAAAGAAAAATTAAAAACAAAACAGTAATTAGTAAGTAAATAAATATAGATGAATAAATATTGAAAACACGAGTTGTAGAATCTTTGAAAGGAAATCCATAGATTGTGAAATCAGTTACTAAAAGCAGTAATCCCATTTTATTCTCCCACATTCCCATCAACTCCCCAGACTATCATATTTAAAACGCAGTTAAAGGCCAAGATCAGCCATGGCAGAACAGGCTCAACAGGCCAGATGGCTGACTCCTGCTTCAATTTCTTATGTTCCTATGTACACACCAGGAGCTAATTTACAGTGGCTAATTAACCCATTAATCTGCACATTTAGGGACATAGCAATACATGAGGTCCCAGGTAGAACACGTAAACTCCACACAGACAGCACCACAGGTCAGGATTCAAACCAGAATGTTTGAGCTAGGAAGAAGCAGCTCTGTACTGCCAACAATCTGCTATCTTTACCCAATCTAACATTTGACTCCATACACACTCAATTAATTCACTTCCCTCTGAAATCACAGAGCAAACTACTCGAGTTTGATCCAGTTAGGGTTGAACAATATACGTTTGCTTTGCTAGCAGCTTCTACCTCCAGGGAAATAATGATACTATTGTCCCACCTTCATAGCTACTGAATTTAGTGTCATTCCAAAGTCCTGCTCAGCACCAGCCACAATGTTGTGGATCTGAAGTTATATTCATTGAATGAACAGTTTGCAACATATTTAAGCTTTTGCAGATATGGCAAGTCAGGTATGTTCAGACAGAGGCCAATGAAGACCTCTCATACTGTAGTAACCCAGAGTATCAGGCCTATCAGATAGTCAGATATCCTTCCCCCTCAGTTTCAGATCCATCAGGAAGTGGCAGGAAGTTTGTCAGTGCTCAGTGCCAGCAAGATGCCCATCTTTCATTTGCTACTATCGATGTGGCAGTCCAAAATCCTGTTAGGAACTAGTTGATTGAGTTCAGCCTAAGGGGTACATTCGACAGGGAGCGTGTGATCCATGCTGGTGGCCGGCTTGATCAAACAGCACAGGAACAGGCCCTTTGGCTCATGATGTCTGTGCTGATCTGGATGTTGAATTAAACAGCATCTCTTCTGCCTGCATGTGAAACATGGTGATTGTTTATGCATTATCTAATATCTTAAAATGTGCAGTTCCAGCAAAGACAGCAGAGAAAATCATTCTGGGGAACCATAATCTTTATCAGTGGCTCTGAGCACCACGTTAAGTCCCAAAAGCATGAGGTGAATGATGTAGAACAGAGGAACAACTTTGTTGTTTTCAGTATTAATGCCCCATCCACCTGCCTACAATTGTAATGACAATATCCTCCCATTCATTCCTACCTCATCTACCTTCTCACCTCCCCTTCAACATGTAAACAATTTACCTTAACCACTCTATGGAAGCAAGCTTCACATTCATCATGTACTGCCTGAAGAAGTCTCTCCTGAATTCCCTGCTGGATTTACTAGCTACAGCCTTATATTTTTAGGCCCTAGACTTTGGCTTTCCAGGTGAAATATCTTTGTCAGGTTCAAATTATCAAAAATGCCTCAGAATCTTATAAACCTTTCAGGTCACCTGGCAGCCCCCTCATTTCTGGAGAAGAGACCTACTGCTTGTTCAATGTTTCTTGACAGGTAGTACCTCTCAGTTCCAGTATCATCTTTGTAAATCTTTAATGCACCTTCTCCAGTGCCTCAATATCAAAAACGGCTCTTTCAGGGGAAAGAGAAAATGCAACTGACAATTACCAGCCTACCTCTTGCTTTTCAAGGCTTTTGAAAATGCTGTGCTCTAACACAATCCCCAGACTCACTGACACCTTGGATCTTTCAAACTTTCACCTTGCTAATCATCTGGTTCTCCCAGTGCTGCTGAGTTAGCCAGTGTTGTCAGATGCACCATATTTTTCACATTTGTAAAGTAACTCAAATGACATGGTGAATAATGCAGTGTCCAAAACCTAAGGTAATATTGTCAGCCAACCAAACTTGGGCACGCTTGACATTTGATTGACAACCACCTTGACAAATCACTAGCCCTCATACATACCTTTAGGCAAATGGGCATAGAGCAATGAGGAGGGCAGGGCCAAGTGAGAACCATCAAACTAATGAAAGCAGGCACATTTCCAAGCTTCATTTACAGACCCCACCCCATGCATCATCTCATGTTTGGCATTTCACTATTCGAAGGCAAGAAAATAATAGCAGGCTAATAATAATCACTGGTGCATGCTTAACTGGTATATTCTGCAGCCAGCAACATTAAGAAACTGTTGCACGTACAGTGACTGATAACTAAATACGTTACATTCAGTTACATTAAGCATTTGATCCAGTAACTGGGCAACCTCATCAAAACTGAACAACAAAGAAAATTTCAAATGCATCATCATAATCAATAATCATTAGCAGAGCATTCTGGAGAAACAAAAAATTAAAATGTGATAGTGGCTGGCATCAATCAGAATAGCAAAGCACCGTGATGATATAGAAGGCAATATAGCAACAGGTCAAAGCAATTTGTAGCTCATATAAAAAGATACTGCGATTGACACACTGAATATTTGCAGTGCATATATTTTTAATTATATTTTAATGTTTCTTGTATGACTTTAAATAAGACTGCTTCTCATCTGTACAACACTAACAATGAAAGGATCTGCCAGCTGTCCCCAAGACCATCTGCCTGTGCAGCAACACACCAGGCTGTGCACAAGGAGAATCAGTGTTGCTTTGTGTGTGATCTGCTTTACAGTCTTTGCAAAGACAACAGAGCTGGTTTGCAAAATCGAATCCAGACACGAAGGCATTCATTTGCTCTGCGCCTCCCATGTGCCTTTTGAAGTTCAAAGGTTTCAATTATCATCAAAATATATATGCAGTACACAACTCTGAGATCTGTCTTCTCCAGATAGCCACAAAACAAAGAAAACTATGGCAGTCATTCAAACGAAATCCTCAACCATTTCCACACAAAAAAAGTACGGCAAATCAATCGTCAACCCCAAACCCCTCCCTGCAGAAAAAACTAACAAAAATGCACCAAGCAGCAATAAGAACATCAACCTCCAACCCCCCCCCCTCCCCACACGCAAAAAGACTAGCAACACGGCAATAAGAATGAACAGGCAAAAGGACAGAATATAAAAATCATAACACTGAAAAGGTTCACTGTCCATAGTCTAATCCATAAACACAGAGCTTCATTAACATCCTCCGACAACATTTCGAGGGAGAGATACCATTTGAGAGCACAGGCCTATCCTCCAAAGCAGCAATAGACCCTTCTTTGGCAGCAGAGAGAGATCCCTTTGCAGCAGCAATCAAAAAGGCAGGCAGTCGGCACTGAACCCTCACTCCTTTTCTGCTTTTGCCTCAATGTTTCAATCTTTCTCAATGTTTTAATCAGTGATTTGAAGTGCATTCAAAGCAGCATTCAGGGACAGTAAATAGCTGTGTTAGAGCGATCTGGAAATCTGCTGGTTAATACTGGCCGGGATACCCATGTCCGTGCCTCTTTGAATAAGATCACAGGATATTCTTATTCCAGGAGATGAAACCTGCTTCAAGATTCAAAAACTTTATTGTCATTCTAACCGTACATCAGCTCTGCAGGGCAGAATGAGACAGCATTTCCCAGGGGCAAGTGCAATCATAACATAACAAACTCAGCACTAAATAATAAACACAACAATAAATCTAATTTTAAAAAGATGCAATAAATCTAGCTTTGGCACAAGGAACAACTATTTTTACTGCAAAGCTATGCATGATTGCTCTTTTCTATAGGAGTCCATATTAATTACATTGACCCGCACTTTCTATGAGCCAAATGATTAGTTGCCTCATGGATCCAAGATATCTCATAATTACTCACTAGAGTTTAAAAGTATGAGGTGAGACCTCAATGAAACCATGGAAAGGCCTGGATAGAGTGGGCATGGAGAGGATATTTCCAGTAGTGGGAGAATCTGCGATTGGAACCAACCTCAATTAAGGGACATTCCTTTAGAAAAGAGATGAGGAGAAATTCCTTTAGTCATAAGGCAGTGGGTCTGTAGAATTCACTGGCATATACAGCTGAGGAAGCCATTTCATTGTGTATATTCAAAGCTGAGGTTGATAGATATTTGATTAATAAGGGTGTCAAAAGGTTATAGGGAGAAGGCAGAATAATGGAATAAATATATCCCCGAGCAGAGGTGATGAGCCAAATGGCCTAATTGTGCTCCTGTCTTATAGTATCAGTAAGATGCTCTCTCATCCTTCTGAGCTTCAATTAGATCGACTCTGTCCCTCATTGTTCAGCATTACCTGTGCTCCCCAGATTACAGACGACCTGAATTACCAAAAAATGATTTTTACGCAAATTCTCCGCTTCTACAAACAATGCCTCCATGAAAACAAACCTGTCAATTGTACCTGAATATTGAGGTTTGTTACAGACTGTTTAATGTTTAAAATAATATTGAATAATTTAAGCTAAAGATCTCTACATGGGCAAACATCCAGCTGTTTAAACTGTAGCTTGATTACAAAGAAACATCCTGTTCTAATTTCATTGCCTCTGCTGGCTCTTTGACTCTATGACTGTATCTACAGTCACTGTTTGCAAATGAGTGGACTTTTGATGCTATTTTCATTGCCCACTTGCTTTCATTTCCATTGTTCATTTCTAACTTATTTGCATGAGTTTATAGACAAATTGGATCTGGAAATAATATTGTCCAGACAGTTCTTCTGAAGTCAAGAATAAGGCTCAAATCTTGTGGTTACAGGCATTTTATTAGTTGTTCATAACAAAGAAACTAATGTAAAGCACAGGAGCTGGTAACTAAGTGTAACCAGCTTAACCAACTTACTCTAACTGTAACAACAAACTTACCTCACTGTCAATCCTTATACTGAAAACTAGTTCAAACTCGATAGACAAGGGAGTTCTCTGACTAAAACAGCCTATGAGTCAACAAGGACAGCTTTGACTTAGGCTGCCATGACATCTCAAACTTATGCTTTGTAACTCCAAAACATAAAACCCATTGCAAGAAATAGACGGAAACTCAGGAAAACATGCCTTAATTTCATTTTTACTTCAAGTGAAACATGCACATATGATGTGGTGGCATGATAACGTATGCCATTCACGTATTTTTACTTAGTTATTTGAGTGAAGGCTTAATCAAATATATTTACAATATTACTCAAATATTAAATACACAAGACTCCTCCTTGCTTAGCTACAAACTCCAACTCAATATAGAATATATCTCAATTTTTGCACATACATATATAAAACATCTTTCCTGACAAGGGGGATCACTCTTCTTGGCAGGTGAGACTTGGGGCTGTGAAACAATCTCATGTTCTGGAACCTCTTCCACAGTAATTGTAGGAGTTAATTCTGAGATTGCAGTTAGTGGTTCTGACAGTTCTGGAGACTTTTCTTCAGGATGTCTTGTCACTCCCAAACAGTGCATGACAAGTTAATTATACAATGTGGATCATAATGCGCGAGTACAGTGTCTGGTGTCACCAATTACTTTCTCTTTAGGAAAGCCACCTCACATTGCTTTCGCCATTGTCATTTCTTCTCAATATGTAGTAATGCGTTCAAGGGGTGGCAGGAACCTGTTGTTGTAATTCCTTAAAAGGACCGAACTGTGACACGTTCTTTGATCTTGGGGCATCCAGCTTGCTTAAGTTTTCTCGGCACACTTGTGTATTACTTGTGTGTCAAGGGAAACCACTATACATGCTATTTGGTTTAAAGAATTCAAATTTCATAATCTTCTAATCTTTTTAACACATTCTTGAAATTATGGATGACGCCACACTCAGGTTGGTGGAGCAACACGTTGTTTTCCATGTGGGTGGTCTCTAACTTAATGGCATGAACATTGATTTCTCAAACTTACAGTAATTTCCCACCTCTGTTCCTTCACCATTCCCCATTCTTGTTTCCCTCTCACACCTTCTCTTCTTACCTGCCCATCACCTCCCTCTGGTGCTCCTCCCCCTTCCCTTTCTTCCTTGGTCTTCTGTCCTCTCGTATCAGATTCCCTTCTCTCCAGCCCTTTATCTCTTTCACCAATCAACTTCCCAGTTCTTTACCATTCTCTCCCTCTCTCCAGGTTTCACCTATCACCTTGTACCTTCTTCCTCCCCTCCCCCCACCTTACTCTAACTTCTCCCTTTCCTTTCCAGTCCTGATGAAGGGTCTCAGCCCAAAATACCAACTGTTTATTCTTTGCTATAGATGCTGCTTGCTCTGCTGAGTTTCTCCAGCATTTTGTGTGTGTGTTGCCTTGAAATTATGGAGATGCTCCTTGCCATCCTTACTGGTAACAATGATGTCATTCAAGTAAGATTGAGCGCCTAGTCACCCTTCCAGCACCTGGTCCAGAGTACAGGTGCAGATGCTACTCTAAAAATAAGTAGATAAGCTCTTTGTTAGTGTTAATGGTGAGAAACACTTTGTGCTCCTCTTCTATTTCTATCTGTATCTAGGCCTCAGCTAAGTCCGCTTTTCTGCAGTGTTTTCCACCACAGACATTTGCAAAGATACTTTCTGTCCAGGGCAGAGGGTATCAATCTGCTCCCAGTACTGGGTTGATGGTGACCTTAAAATTACAATGGATTGTGATCGCCCCATTCTTCTAGGCTACTGGCTTCACTGGCATTTCCTATGGGATCCACTCAACCTTGGAAATAATTCCTTCAGCCTCCATGTAATCTAGCTCATTGGCTACTTTATCACAGCTGGTATAAAGAATCAGATGGGTTTAGTAAAACTTGGGTGTGACATTTTCATCAAACACAAATTTTCCCTTGATATGTTTGAGTTTTACAACACTGTTGTGGCATCATCAAGTACCTTACTTAATTTGCTTTCAGTTGCCTCTATTGCAGGGATGTGGCATGCAAATTCTGCTTGGATTTCCAATCGAGCTGCAGTTGTCTCAGCCAATCATGACCCCACAATGCTGGCTCTCCTGTTTTTACCCCATACAAGCCCAATATAGCTTCTTGTATTTTCACTTTTACGAATGTCATTCCCACATTCTCCAATCCAAGTTCTTCATTGGATATTTGCAGTATCTTAGAAATGCTGTTCAAACACATTTTGAGGAAGGACTAAAATATCTGAGCCATTTCCAATTCCATTTTATTTAACTTGCAGCTCACTTCTGGTGTAAGTCATATTGCTTGTCTATTGCTGGCATTTGCATTGTAAATCTCAAGGCCTGTGTCACCCTGATCATTATCAGATTTTGCATCAACAACATGCAGATTAGTGCTTTTTTAAAGACCACAACTTAACTTTTTTATCCTTAACTCTTCCCTGAGCAGCCCACTTATTTTTGTCTGCTTGAAACACTCTTTGTATAGGTTCTACTTTGTAGCATTTTCTGCAAGTTTTGTATTTAAACCTGCATTGGCCTGGTATATGTGAATCCTTGTCACAATAGTAATACTATTTGTTCAGCCAAGTTGGTTTCTGTCTGGATGCTGCAATTTTGTTCCTCCTCATTTGCATTCCTGACTGGAACTCAATTGCATCTCTGTCTACTATTTCCATTGATACAGCAATTTCAACTGTATTTTTAAATTTAGGTCATGCTTCAGTTAGGAGCCATTCTTGAATGTTTTCTTATAAACTTCCACAAACTAAACAAGCTCTCAGTACATCATCAGGTCCATTACTAAAATGACAATGCTCAGACAACTTCTTCAATTCAGCCACATATGCCGAAATGGATTCCCTTCCTTTTGATTCTACTTATGAAACTTAAAGTGTTCTTCAGTCAGCAACAGCCTCAGTACCAAAAGTTCCTGTATTACTGTCTTGATATCAGCAAAGTTAATTCCAGCTGGTTTGGTTGGAGCAGTCAGATAGCATGCCTTTAAATCCACTGCAATCAGCAAAACTACCACTCGCTTTTCATGGAACCAGCCATTTCTGCTTTCTTTATTTATGATTTTTATCACCTGCATCTCTCTATTTATGAAACTGTGAACTGGTCCGCTTTCTGCCGTTTAAAAAAAAATCTTGACCATCTTCTCATCTTGCAAAGAAAAAATATGTGCTGTGACTTTTTTTAAAAATATAACTCTAACGCCTCACTGTGCAGTTTTTAAACTGGAAAATGTTGCTGCACTTCAACAGGTAAGCAGTTGTCTTGGGTTCATTTAAAACATACTCACTGCCACTGTTGTGTTGTGTAACTATGAAACATAAAACTAATTGCAAGATAAAGATGAGAGCCCAGGAGAAACTGTCTTAGTTTCATTTCTACTTTAAGTGAGATGTGTGCACATGATGTGGTGGTGCAATAACGTATAGCATTCACATACTTTTACATAAGATTTATTGATTTATTTATCGAATTTTCAAATAGGTTACAGAAGGAAAAAAATTAATAACCCTTTCCCCCTAACATATCCCTGTAGAAAGAGGAAAAAAAAGAGAACAAAAAAGAAAGAAAGAAAGAATGCCTGGATATTGGAAGATCCCCACATACTCCATGGAGTTCATAATAGCTTTAGTATATATATTTATTTTTTTCCCCAGATAACCAATAATTTTATCTTCGGAGCACCTATATATTTAATCCTATCTTTTGTAAATAAGGGCGCCAAATTTTCAGAAATATTTCATATTTATCTCTTAAATTATAAGTAATTTTTTCAAGTGGAATGCAGCTAAAAATTTCACTCTTCCAATGATCTATACTTAAGTATGAATCCGATTTCCAAGTAACTGCAATAGCCATTTTGGCTACTGCCAATGCAATTTTTATTAATTCTTTCTGCTATTTATTCAGTTTGGATTTTGGTTTTATCGTAATGAATTATTTAAATGAACAGTAATGCTTAGTCAGACAATACATTTACAAAATTACTCAAATCTTACTGAAATATTAAATACACAACAACATACAAATAAATTCAGAAATACAAACCTGAGTTTACTACAGTTTGCTGAAAATCCACTGAATATTTACAGACAGGTATTATATAAATGTATAACCAGGATAAAGGATGTTAACCTAAATGAAAAATAACAATTTTGACCATAATCCAACAGACTGTTCTCAGGGATGGAATCTCTACCAACCCAGGGGGTGCCTGTATTGAAAATTACCAGGAGTGTTAAAAGACAAAGTACTGGAGAGACTAAGATGTGACATTTGTGTGTGTGATTCGGAGAAGTAGGCCAGAGCGTAGGATGTCACAGCAAACTGGACAGCTCTTTCAATGAGCCAACACTTACATTGTGGAGTAAATCTCCTTCTATAGTTCTCTTTTAATTGTGCATCATATCAATGTTGCTGTAGATAAAAAAGTTCATCTTGTCTGCTTTCTCCATCCAGCAAAACTGGGTGAAAATAGCCAAATTTCATTTGCTCCTCTACAACAAACCCAAGTAGTCACTTCTCCTATCGATTCCACTTCTGGCATCCACTTGACACAGCTATGTTCTCTAATGGATTGCGTGTCTACTATTGATATGAATTTAAAGCCCAATCTGGTCATGGCTGATCCAAACCTTCTCAAAACCCCAGGAAGTATAATAAACTATCACCATAAATATAACAAACTGAAATATTACTTTATTTGAACATGAAGAACCACATATTAAACAGGAGCAGGGGAGAGGGACACCAATACTCCGCAAATGACCATGACCAAATATCAGAATTGTACCACACAGAAACAGGCCCCTTAATCCACTAAATGCACGCTGCCAATCAAATGTCCCTCTATATTAATCCAATTAACAGCCCATGGACCTAGATAAAGTGCTGGCAGAACACTAACCTGACCATGATCAGATATAGTCAGGAACTGTCAGGATAGGGTGAGGTAGTCAGGACAAGTGCCTTAAAAATCTGCATTACTGTCATGCACATTACATATAACTCGTAGTATCCACAGAAACATACTAATGGAAGGATACATTTTCTCATGATTCTAGTATCCAGAATAGCCAATTGGAACAACACACACAAAATGCTGGTGGAACACAGCAGGCCAGGCAGCATCTATAGGGAGAAGTGCTGTCGACGTTTCGGGCCGAGACCCTTCATCAGAACTCAGTCCTTCGACAGTCCTGAAGAAGGGTCTCAGCCCGAAACGTCGACAGTGCTTCTCCCTATAGATGCTGCCTGGCCTGCTGTGTTCCATCAGCATTTTGTGTGTGTTGTTTGAATTTTCAGCATCTGCAGATGTCTTCGTGATAGCCAATTGGAAGTAGGTTTGCAAAATATATCTTCAACACTAAAAAGCTTTTGTGCAGATACATATCTGTAGTGTTACTATCTAACCAGATGGCAACTATAGAAGGCAAACTTGCTGTGCTTAGGCAGGTGTTGGGTAGCTTACTTAGAACAGCACATTTTGCTGGGTTTAACCTGTGTTGTTATAGGTGTATGGCCACTGAGAGGTTGATAAAAATCTCTGACGCATTAACTGCTATATTCAAAGTACTTGCAATATGAATAACTACAAAACTTAAGATATACAATGCAGTTCATCTATTCCTCACACTTCAAACAAGATCTTACAAACATGGACAAGAGTTTAAGGTCCAACCTGTCATCTTCAGTTAAACAAAAACTGAAAATGATGAAAGCATTCGGCAGGTCAGGCAGAATCTGCTGAATGAGAAATCGTTAATATTCCAGATCAAATCTCCTTCTGTCAGGATAAAAGTCAAATATCAAGTAATAATGATTATATTAAAAAGGACAGGAGTTCACTTGTGATGCTACACTGAATCTACCTGGTGTGTTTCTGGGTAGACCAGTTCTTATGGAGGGTTTCCAACAACCTGAAATGTCAATGTTGTTCCTCAAAATCAGATGCTGTCTGACTGAGTATTTCCAGCATTTTTGTGTTTTTATTTCAGATTTCCAGCATCTGCAGTTTTCATTATTCTCAACTGGCTGATATTTCTATCAGTTTAGTACAATGTTAAAGATCACAGAGTGCTCCACACAGAGCAGGTCTTCTGGACTATATCCCCCCCCCCTCAAACACCACGGGAGCAGATCAACTAGTCCATTTTGAAAACTGGTTTAAGTACTTCGGATAAATTCCCTTCCATTTCTATTTTAAGTCAGGTTAAGCAGTGAATTTAAAACTGCCCACAGCAGTTACTTCAGTAAAGCTTATTTTCCAATTTTGGTCCAACTCAATTAGTACACTATTATTTCTGTTTTGCTCAGCTAGCTTAATGAGGTTTAAAGTGGGAGCTCATTTATCTTCCATGGAGCAGCTGTGGCCAAGGCACTCTCGTGGAAAGAAGAATCTTTTAAAACCTAAAGAATTCTATCACTAAAGAGCCTCATTTGCACAAGGTAAATATATTAATGAGGTTTTAGTCACCTTGAAGTCAAAAAGGACAGGAGCTCAAGATATTCTTAAGTACTTGTGCATATAGCCCATGTATCCACATCGATTAGAAAATGGGACAACCAGCAAAATGGCATCAGCCAGATACATCCCGATCTGCAGTGAAAATATAACCACCATAACTGGATTACTGTAAGGAATTTTTACATACTCCCTGTGACTCTGAGTTTCTATCAGGTGCTCTGGTTTCCTTCCAGAGCCTAAAGATGTACAGGTTGGAGTTAGTGAGTTGCGGGCATGTTATGTTGGTGCTGGAAGCACAGCGACACTTGTGGGCTGCTCCAGTGCAATCCTCACTGATTTGATTTGACACAAATAACACTTTTCACTGTAAGTTTTGATGTACATATGATAAATAAGGCTAACATTTTAAAAGAAATCCTGGAACTCCTTTGACAACAGCAGTTTGCTTTCACATCATGGATTTCAATGGTTCGTGAAAGCAGTTCACACCAAATGGCAACCATACCATTAGCAATCAACCCGGGGTGGGGGAGGGGGGAAGGCGGGAAAGAAAGTAAAAGAAGATGTCTGATGATATACAATGATACGTACATAATTCACAACTACAATAATTTGGGGTTTCATTTTAAGAGGCTGGTCTGGCGTGACGACATCATTACGTAAAGGTTTTCAGTGTGCTTCTGTGATTAGGTTTGGAGTTCAATAAAATGTGCTACAGGTTTCATTAAACCTAAAAAAGCTTCACTTCGTTTTATTTGCCAAAACATACAGATACAACAAAATAAAAAGCATTTGTTGCATACAAATCTAACCTTATACACTGTCTGAGTCTCATGTACAAAGTGCATTTCCCACAAAGCTTCATTTACTAACTGCATTTATTGACTATGAACATGAAAGTGCTTTCAATTACAGCTGATTTTTATTTGACTGCAAGCTAATCGGTTCACATCACAATGGCCTTCGAGCATGTTGCTCTAATTTGGAAACACATCAATGCTCATTTTGTAAAAGAGAGTAACTTCATAATTGTGAGAACCTGTGTACGGCTTGTAAACTAGCAAGTTGTCTGAGCGAATATATTATCATTCTTCACAAGAAAATAATATTATTCTCTCAAGATCTGATCAATGGCATGAATATATATTGTCCTTGGAGCTAAAGCTTGAGCTGGCAAGCACATTCTTGTGATAGAACAGCATGGGGTTCCAATCTAGCCAACATCAAAACTCTGGTCATACCCTTGAAAGTTCAATAAACCCATGGACAGAACATGAGGTGGTACTACTCAGTGGTTGTGTGGTATAAGCCACGTCAGCGATATTGAATGGCAATCTTTCTGATGAACACAGGGAAGAAATAATATCTCGGATATTATTACATTATTAAGAAATAATAAGTAGTAATTATAGTAACATATCAATAAGAGGCAATATTAAGAAATAATAATGTTTTCCACTGTACTTTGTGAGTGTTGCTCAGATTTCCAGCATCTGCGGATTTTCTCTTGCGTAAGAAAAAATATCTCAACCTGCTCTTATCAAAAGTTGGACTTGCAAATGGCAAAGTTTTAACAAAACAGGTGCCTTGCTCAAGTTTTGCTGCTGGTTAACCCCAGCGACCATGCAATTAATATCAATGGAACTACTCAGTCTCCAAACTGCTGCATCTTGAGGAAGACCAAAGACCAAAAAGATCATCAGTAGTCAAGGGAACACAAGACAAGAGCAAAACTATCCAACACCTCCCTAGCCACAATATCAAAATTGCTCTTGTGACAAAATCTTCTCTCTGAACATCAGTGAACCACTTCTTTCATTTCCAATACTAACTCAAAATCTGCTTGTTCAACAACAATTACTTTAATCCATTTTTTAAATTCTCAGCTTGTTGTTCAAAATGGAAGCAATGTTAAACAGCTTTTGAAAAATCTTCCTGCACACAAGTAACTATTGAAAAATGGGACAATGAAAGACATAAGGTTGAAGGAATTAGGGCAAAAGGGGTGAAGGTGATAAATCTGCATCCATCACAGCAGTTCTCAGTGCAAGAGCTTTAGGTGTATTCTGTGAATCTTTCTGGCACGTTAGTTATATTCGGGCAACTGGCCGAATCTGGATCAGCAACTGGATAAAAGTTGCTGCAACTAATGTCTTTACCCTCAAGGCGAAGGCAATAATCAATGTCTCAATGCCCAGATTTTCCAGGATAAAGATTCAATTTATACCTGCAGAATTCATTACTCAAACAGCATGGGTTTCAGTCAGATAAATTTAAAAGTAGCTCGAAACTCACAGAGCAACTCAAGAATCTCACGCAGTTCCATGTGCACTTAAGATGCAATAGACAATCAGAAAACATTTCATAAAGTGCAAAATTAGAGTCAGTCCATCTTCATAACATGGAAAGGGAATGTTATGTCTGAATATTATGCGGTAATGTAGACTTCCTCAGAGGATGTTCTCCAGCCAATAACATGGCACAGAATCCAGGAGCTGAATTTTATGGGGTTTCAAGAGACCACTGACAAGTCACATTTTCAAGGCCTAGGTGACTTAGGAGCAATCCTACAAAGAAGATGAAAAAAGTTCTGATAACATCCAGTGCGACTGATTTTGAAATTTGTTGCATGGCATTACAATCTAAAGGCTACCCAATTAAAAACAATTGGGCTAACAAGCTACAGAACCTAAAACTTGACAAATGTAACACACACAACACGCTGGAGGAACTTAACAGGTCAGGCAGCATCTATGGAAAAGAGTAAACGGTTGACATTTCGGGATGAGACCCTTCATCAGGACCGAGGCTCATAGATGCTGCCTGATCAGCTGAGCTCCTACAGCATTTTGTGTGTGTTGCTTTGGATTTCTAGCATCTGCGGATTTTCTCATGTTCTTAATATATGCAGTTAAACTCTCCTTGCACTGTACAGCCCTTCAGTTTTTATGATTTTATCACCCAATACACTATCCAATCCTATTCCGCCACTGCCATATACATGATGGCATGAACATTGATTTCTCTAACTTCCGTTAATGCCCCCCTCCCCTTCTTACCGCCATCTCTTATTTATTATTCCTCCCCTTCCCCTTTTTTCTTCTTTTCTCTTTCTTTTTTTCCCTCTCTCTGTCCCTCACACAATCACTCCTTGCTTGCTCACCATCTCCCTCTGGTGCTCCTCTCTCTCTTTCTTTCTCTCAGCCTCCCGTCCCATGATCCTCTTCCTTCTCCAGCTCTGTATCCCTTTTGCCAATCATCTTTCCAGCTCTTAGCTTCACCCTTCCCCCTCCTGTCTTTTCCTATCATTTCAGATTTCCCCCTCCCCCTCCTACTTTCATATCTCTTACTATCTCTTCTTTCAGTTAGTCCTGATGAAGGGTCTCGGCCCAAAACATCAACTGTACTTCTTCCTATAGATGCTGCCTGGCCTGCTGTGTTCCACCAGCATTTTGAGCGCATTGCTTGAATTTTCAGCATCTGCAGATTTCTTCGTGTTTACATATTCTAATTGTCAGTTTGTCTATCTTACCATTGTGAATAATCAACCTCTCTGCTCATAAGCTCCATATTTTCCATCCCAAATTTATTTCCTTTCAATCAAAAGAGGCAGCGTAACAAGATAAGCTTCACAGGGGAGGTACCGTAAACTTGCAAGGTAATGCTGTCAGCAAATAAGGGTACCCTGAACAGATGAAATGCAGTCAATGGAAGGCATTATTAACGCACAGGTTCCACTTACTGAGTTCTGTAGGATGCTTGCACTTCTGTTAATTATTTGTTAATTACAAGCTGTCGTACAGATCAATACTCTGCATCAAGCATGCAGAACTGCTCTAAAGACGAGGCACTGTGAAATCAAGAACATGCTCTTCCTGTAAGGAGTCTGACTTCACCGGATTCTGCAGTCAGAAAAATTCCTCCCCTTTTAAACTGTAAGAGTACAAAAACAATATATCTCCAACAAGGCACACAGGAGAAACGATCTTCTCCAGATTAAGGGCAAAATCTCAAAGGAGTGGCCAAGGTTAATAGCATTTAAAGGGTAGTTGTTTGGTATCTGGTAGAAATAAATTCAAATAGAAAAATTTAGGAGAGTAAAGCATAAACCATTTTAGGCCAGTTATAATGAACACTCATTTATTTTAGACTTAATGTAACATACAAACCATTTACAGCCCCTGCAGATATATGACTCTCACTACAGTAAAACTCCCAATAACCTAATATCCAATCATAGAACATAGAGCACTACAACATAGTTCAAAATTCAAACTAATATCTAAGTAACATATACTACCGAGGTTCATTTTCTTGCAGCATTCATAGTAGAACAAAACAATTACAGAATCAATGAAAAACTACAAAGATTGACAAATAATATACAAAAATCTGTGCAAAAACAAAAAAAGGATAATAATAAAACTAAAGGCCCTTCAGTCCATGATGTTCTACTGAACTTTTAACCTATTCTAAGATCAATCTAGCCCTTCCCCTCAACAGAGCCCTCCATTTTCATATAGTTTGGAAATCCTATTGACCCGGAATCTGGCTCACACACTAGTCTGGAATAATAGTCAGAGTGTGGCCAGAGCCTGGAATGTGGACCTTGGGTTGGGTGTGTACCCAACTAGAACACCAGGGATCAAGAATTTGAGAATATTTGCAATCAGAACCAGGTGCAGTGTGCTTGTATCTTTCCTGCTCCCCTTAAACTTCGCTGGAGAATTTATTGGATGGATGGACGGCATCCGTTAGACTCACGAGACCATGGATCTGCACCTGGAAGGTCTTGCTTCAGGCTCTCCAGGGCACAGGCCTGGGCAAGGTTGCATGGAAGACCGACAGTTGCCCAAGCAGCAAGTCTCCCCTCTCCACGCCGCTGATTGGATTATTAATACCAAAACACAGCAGTATAAAGTTCAAAACTTCAAAGTAAATTGATTATCAGTGTATGTACACCACATATAACCTTGAGATTCATCTTCTTGCAGGCAGCCACAAAACAAAGAAATACAATAGATCACATGAAAATTCCCACCACAGCAAAGACCAACCAACATGCTATGTACAAGAAGAGAGCAAATAATAGGACACAAATAATACATAGACCATGAAATGCAGAGTCCCCAAAAGCAAGTGCACAGCACCAGTTCAGCACTGAGGGGAGTCTAGGAGCCCAACGGCTACACGCCACAACACCAATTCAGTGCTGAGGGTAGCCCAGGAGCCTGACGGCTGCATACCATGGCACCAATTCAGTGCTGAGGGTAGCCCAGGAGCCTGACGGCTGCATACCATGGCACCAATTCAGTGCTGAGGGTAGCCCAGGAGCCTGACGGCTGCATGCGACAGCTGCAGAGTCAGTTCAGCACCGAGTCAACTGAAGATGGTCCAGGAGACCGACAACTGCATAGCAGTAACTACTCCTGAACCTGCTGGCATATTATTGGATGCAACTCTATGGAAAAACTGCTTGTCCTGCAGGGGATACCAATTATTGATTTCTACCGCAACTGTCAACACTAATAACCAGCCCTGATTCTTGGGAAAGGAAGTAGGAATTTCTGGAGGCACAATCTTATGACAATATTGATGCTCAGATCAGGATTGGAGCTCTTCATTAGCCTAGGCACAGGAGCAAGCCATTCAACCCTTCAATCTATCAACTTTATTCATAAAGTTTACCTCCATATCCCAATTTTCTGGTCCCCAATAGCCAGAAAGACTGACAAACATCTCAGTTTGGAAAATCTCATTACTTCCATAACATTCTAGGAAAAGAGTTCCTTCTTTCAAATTCAAAACTGAGTTTCAAAGTCGAAATCAGGCTTATTGTTATTTCCATATTTGCAATGAAAAACTTACTAGAAGCTTTATGTGCACATAGTAACAGATAAGCAACGTCCAAGAGAAAAACATACAGTACATTAAACACAATTTTTACAGAAAAGAGCAATTAGACCAAACAGGAAGTCCATCATAGTGCAAAGTGATCAAAGTGGTCATTATGTTGTTATACTGAGGTAGTGATTATGTATGTTGGGCCAGTTGGTTCAAGAACTGAATGGTTTAAGGGAAGCATTTGTTTTTGACCAAGTGCTCTGAGAGTTAGGCCGTCCTGGCTGACAACCTTTTCTTGATGAAATTCAGCGTAAAGATTAGGTTTTAGCAAAAGTAGAGTAAGTTTGGGATATAGCTGACATACTGCAAATGCATGCACAATCTAGACCGATTAAATACTGCACAATACATTCACAGTCCACTTTGGCACAGTCTGCGTGCATTCAATGCAAAATTTTCCATAGCAGAAAGGATTTGGGGGAATATGCTTGTTGTAAAGTAAGTTAGAGAATTAACCATAGTATTGAATGCCAAAGGGCCCCAAGGGGCTCAACATCCCATCCTGCTTTGATTCCTGATATTCAGCTACTTCCCTCAGCAATTTGCTTGGTAATTAATGCAGTTCGCTGATACAACTGATGCTCCAATCAGTCTTATGTATCGTATGGCAGACCCAATCCATTAATAATGAAACAAAAACTGTAATGTTTTTATACCTTGATGTGGCACACTCATTCTGGTATAGCAATTCAATGTCACTAAGAAAGGTAATGATCTGTTCTCTTCAACTTGACAACTTAGAGAATAAAATCATGCTCTCAAATTGAAAACGGGAGCTTAAAAACTTTGCAACTAATGAGCAAAAGAGTTGTATCTATTAAATCTTAAAGATTTTTTATTTCAGGAAATATAAACATACCTTTGATAAAAAATCAAGTTCTCAAGTCTTTTTCCAGAGACACATTCTGAAGGCTATATTGACATGGGCCAGAGGGGATCGGAGTAGGAGAATACAGAAGGGTAGAGAGTGGGACAAAGAACTTGATAGTGGTGGGGGGGGGGGAGAAACAGTAGAGAAGAATATTAGTAGGGAATGGAAAGGGTTACTGTGGTAAACTATGTACACCTATCTGGACATGCCCCTCTGCTGACTGTTCCTGTGGCTCCTCCCACAGACCCCTGTATAAAGGCGATTGGGGCACTGCTCCTCCCTCAGTCTTCCACACGTCGTGCTCCCTTTTCACTGTTAATAAAAGCCTGTCATTCACTTCCAGTCTCCTAGAGTTATTGATGGTGCATCAGTTACCAAATTGGTTAAGAGGAGGGAAAAAAAAAGTTGAACAAAAACAGGGTTGAAAAGAGTTGAATAAAGAAAGGGAAGGTGTGCTTATCAGAATCAGGTTTAGTATCCCTGGCATATGTTGTGAAATATAGACAAGAGATACTGCAAATGCTAGAAATATAGAGCAATACACCCAATGTGTTGGAGGAGCTCAGCGGGTCAGGCAGCATCTATAGATGCGAATAAACAGTCAATGTTTCGGGCTGAGGCCCTTCATTAGGATTGGCCTCCAGCATTTTGTGTATTGTGAAATATGTTGTTCTGCAGTAGCAATACATTGGAATACAAAATAAAACTATTACAATAGTATATATATATATATATATATATATATATAAAGTTAAATTAGTAGTGCAAAATTAGACTAAAAAATTTAAGAAAGAAATACTGAAATAGTCTACAGTGTTTATCATTCATTCAGAAATCTGATGGCAGTGGGGAAGCTGTTCCTGAAAAGTTGAGTGTGGGTCTTCAGGCTCCTGCACCTCCTCCTTGATGGTAGCAATGAGAAGAAGACATGTCCTGGGTGATGGGGGTCCTTGATGACAGATGCCATCTTTTAGAAGCATTATCTTTTGAAGATGTCCTCAATGCTGGTGCCCATGATGGAGCTGACTGAGTTTGTAACTTTTTGCAGCTTCTTCCCCCAATCCTGTGCAATGAATCTTCCATATCAGAGATTGATGCAACTAGTTAGAATGCTCTCCATGAAACACCTGTAGAAATTTGCAAGATTTTTTTGCTGACATAACAAGTCTCCTCAGATTGCTAAAGAAATATAGTTGATGTTGTGCTTTTTTTTTGTAATTGTAAAGATTAGATCTTCAGCAATGTTGACATCCTGGAACTTAAAACAGCTCACCATTTCCACTGCTTATTCCCTCAATAAGGACTGCTGTGTATTCCCCTGACTTCCGCAAGTCCACAATCAATTCCTTGGTCTTACCGCTATTGAGTGTAGGGTTCTTGTGACACCACTCAACCAGCTGATCTATCTCACTCCTATACCCTTCTAAGCATCATCTGAAATTCTGTCAACAACAGTTTGTCATTGATAAACTGATACATGGCTTTTGATCTGTGCCTAGCCACACAGTCATGGGTGTAGAGAGAATAGACCAGTGGGCTAAGCAATAATGCCTCTTATGTGCCAGTGCTGATTGTCAGAGTGGAAGAGATGTTATTTCCAATCTGCAATGACTGTCATCTGCTGATGAGGAAGTCAAGGATGCAGTTGCAGAGAGATTTACAGAGGCTCAGGTTTTGGTGCTTATTGATTGGTACTGAAGGAATGATTATGTTGAACGCTGAGCTGTACTCAATAAGCAGCAAACTGACGTAGGTATTGTTATTGCCCAGGTGATCCAAGTTGAGAGCCAGTGAGACTGCATCTGCAGTAGGCCTATTGTGGCAATAGGTAAATCACAGCAGGTCTCGGCCCTGCTCAGGCAAGAGTTGATTGCAGCCATGACCAACCTCTCAAAGCTCTTCATCACACAGATGTGAGTGCATCTGGGTGACAGTCATGAGGCAGCTCACCCTGCCCTTCCTTGGCACTGGTATGTTTGTCGTCCTTTTGAAGAAGGTGGGAACCTCTGACTACAGAAGTGAGAGATTAAAGATGTCCTTGAACAATTCAGCCAACTGAATGGCACAGGTATTCACTGCCCTACCAGGTACACCAACAGGGTCCGACGCCTTGAGAGGGTTCACCTTCTTGAAGATGTTCTGACATTGACCTCCAATTCACACAAGTGCAGTTTGGTTCTCTCAAAAGGTAGTTAGCTCATCTAGGAGTGAAGAATCGCAACCACTCATGATGCTAGGAAGTAGGAACTTCAACTTGTAGGAAGTAATGGTCTGCAAAGCTGGCCAGAGCTGACATGCATGCGATTCGGTCTCTAACTTCAATAGGAATTGTTTTTCACTTTTAAAGTAGTCGTCTGTAGGTCAAACCTGAACTTGCTGCTTGTGAGAAGCAAACTACACTTGTAGTAATCTGGTGACGCTGCAATTTCTGTCTTGGATCACCAGTCTTGAATGCCACAGATCTAGCCCTTGGCAGACTATGGATTTCCTGGTTCATCCACGGCTTTTGAATTAGGTATATCTGCTACATTATCAAAGGCACACGCTCATCCTCACAGGTCTTGATGAAGTCAGCAACCACTGCCACATATTCACTCAAATCTGACGATGAATCTCTGACTATCGTCCAGTCCATTGACTCAAAGAAGTCCTGTGCTACTCTGCGTCCTGTGCTACTCTTGTCCATACCTTCTTGGTCCTCACCACTGGTGCTGCAGTCTATAGTCTCTGCCTATTATTGGGAGCAGAAGTACAGCCAGGTGATCAACCTTTCCAAATGGCAGGCAAGGAATGTCACAGCAAACATTTCTGACGGCATTATAATGGTGGTCAAGTGTGTTGGCTCCTCTGGTTCCACAGATGATCTGTTCAGAGACTTCTGGTTGAAATCCCCCTCAGTGATACAGAAGGCATCAGGGAGAGCTGTTTCATGACTGCTGATCATGGTGCTCAGTTCCTATCTGTTGGCCTGAGGTGGAGTGTACACCACTACCAGGGTAACAGCAGAAAACTTACTTGGCAGTTAAAATGACTACTAGATGTTTCAGCTCAGGTGAGCAGGACTGAGACAAAACATCTGTGCACCATAGTAAGTTAATCATGAACCACAGTCCTGTACACTGCCGGGAGAGAAAATCAGAACAAACAGAGAGATGGGAAGAGGAACAGGGAATGAGCAATAAGATGATAACAGACAGGGAATAAGCGAGGGCACTGACACTGGGGGAGTGGGAAGTGGATCAACAAAGGTGTGAAGTAGAAGGCTGAGACAGACACAGGGGAAATGAGAAGCTGATAGAAAGGAGAAAGGATAAAAATGGCGATGGAGGCGAGAGAGAGGGACATGCACAGAAGGGGGAAGCGTGGGAAAAAAAAGAAAATTAACAAATTTTTACTGAAGATTTGAACAGCAAGCAAGGCTTATTTTGAAAATCACATGTGAATGGTTATATATCCTTTTGAATGGCAATGAAGTACATGGTTGTAATTTTGCAGTTATGTTAGGTTTATCTGTTATGACAGGGGAACAGCCCTTTGTGGTGTTGGTTGATTTAATTAACATAAAGGATCGTTCTGTGATTAACTGTAACATACAAGCCCTGAAGGGGTTTCTGTGATGAATAATACAGTATTAGCCAAGAATATATGCTATCAACCGATGTTGAGAGCTTTGATTACATCAGGAACAGGATTCAAACCTCAAGACTGGAGACCCTCACTAGTTAGCTGCAATTGCTCTGGATTTCAAAATCCTGTCCAGGACCAACAACAGTGAGGCTTCCTATACTTAATTATATCTCTCAGTGACATCTGTCTCCAAGCAGATGAGTGAAGAGAAACTCCAGTTGAAGTAATGTTATGCATGGTAGCAGGAGAGAAGGGAGGAGCAATAAAGAGCACTTAATTCAGTAGGACTTAGTTCCAGAAAATGAATTTTTAGTGAAGTAATCTAGAGGTGATACAAAATGTTAAATGGAAATAAAAATTATCTTTTTGAACATGAGAATATAACAACGTTATTGTGCCACTCTTCCTGGGTTGGACACCAGCAAATGGTATTTTCTCTGGAATGGAGAATCAGAGTGAGATAGGCGGCAGGATAGCTTCGTGGTTAGCACAATTCTTTACAGTACAGGCAAACTGGATTCAATTCCTGTAGCTGCCTGTAAGGAGTTTGTACATTTTCATTCCCCCTGTGACCACGTGGGTTTCCTCTGGGTGCTCTGGTTTCTCCCGCAGTCTAAAGATGTAAGTAGGCCAATTGGTCATTGTAAATTGTCCCAGTGATGAGGGGCAGAGGAATGGATGGACTGGGGTGGGCAAGAGAGACAGGGAGGGAAGGAGAGGGGGAGAGGGAGAGTGAGAGGGGGAGACGGGGAGTGAGAGGGGAAATGAGAGAAAAAGATGGGGAGTTCTGATATCGCTTTATTTTACTTCCTTGATACAGCTTCAAAAGGTGATGCATCAAGAAGGCAGAATCCATCATTAGGACCCGCCAGCACCCAAGACATGCCGCCTTCTCGTTGCTACCATCAGGGAAAAGGTACAGGAGCCTGAAGGTACATACACAATATTGATGAACAGCTCCTTTCCCTTTACCATCAGATTTCTGAATGGACAATGAATCAACCCATGAACGCTACCTCACTATTTTTGCTCTTTATTTGCACTTATTTCATTTAATATTTTTATATTTCTTATTGTAATGTACAGTTTGTTTTTATGTATTACATGGTACTGCTGCCACAAAATGCCAGGGAGTGTAATGGTTAGCGCAACGCTATTAAAGTTATGGGTGTAGGAGCTCGGAGTCAATTCTGGCATTCTCTGTAAGAAGCTTTGTACGTTCTTCCCTTGTGCACATGGTTTTCCTCTAGGTGCTCAGGTTTCCTCCTAAGTTAGACAGTACATTTGTCATACAAATTGTCCTGTGAGTGGGCTAGGGTTAAATCAGTAGGTTACTGGCGTGACAAATCAGTGGACCGCAGGGCCTATTCCACGCCATATCTCTGAAGAAAAAAAAAAGTAAATTTCACAACATATGTCAGTGATAATAAACCGGATTTTGATTCTACTATTTGCATGGTGAAGTCAATGTCAGCTCTCTGAGCAACCCCATTCAGTACAATGGTGCTTCAGGTAATGCATCTGTCACAACAGTTCCAGCAAACCTCAGACTAGCAGTACTGTTTGTGAGGAACACACCACCCTGTGATCCTATGGGTTCCCTCCGGGGGTCCAATGCTCCATTTTCCTCCCACATCGCAAAGATATTCTGGTTGTCAGATTAAATAGCTATTTTATATAATCCCTCAGTAAGTGGGTAATGTTAGAGTCAGGGCAGTATTAATGGCAACTGGGAGAATAGATTACAATGAAAATTAGTAGTAGAATAATATTGATAAGAACACTCTGGGAGCTTCTAGAAATTTGATGGGCTGAATGGCCTCATTTTAGCTCATGTTGAAAGTTTGAAATGGAATTCCCCCCACATACTTCATAATCTATTCTCTCCCACATAACCATCAACATCCTGCCCATTAACAATCAGTAATGTATTTTGTATTCATCTATGCAAGTGATTAATAAAAATATTGAAAAAAAACAATCAGTAATATACTCTCAGTGGCTGCTTTATTAGCTAAGTCCTGTATCTAATAAAGTGGCCACTGAGCGCATGTTTGTGGTCTTCTGCTGCTGTAGCCCATCCTCTTCAAGGTTCAATGTGGCATGCATTCAAAGACATTCTTTTGCACACCACTGTCGCAACACAATGGTTATTTGAGGTACTGTCACCTTCCTGTCATCCTGAACCAGACTGGCCATACTCCTCTGACCTCTCTCATTAACAAGGCATTTTCACCCAGAGTTGCCGCTCACTGGATTTCTTTTTTTTGTTTCTTGCACCATTCTCTGTAAACTCTTGGGACTGTTGTGGATGAAAATCCCAGGACGTCAACAGTTTCTGAGATACTCTATAAATACATCTGGCACCAACAATCAATCCACAGATAAAATTGCTCAGATCACATTTCTTCCCCACTCTGATGTCCAGTCTGAACAACAACTGAACCTCTTGACCACGTCTGCATGGTTTTATGCAGTGAGTTGCTGCTGCTGCATGGTTAGATACAGCGTCTATAAAAGGTTTTCACCACCCTCCAACTCCTGGAGGTTTTCATGTTTTATTGTTTTACAACACTGATTCACAGTGGATTTAATTTGGCTTGTTTTGACACTGATCAACAGGAAAAGACTCTTTCGTGTCATAGTGAAAACAGATCTCTACAAATTGGTGTATTCTGATTGCATAATTACTCATCCCCTTCACATCAGTATTAGTAGATGCTCCTTTGGAAGCAATTACAGCCTTCAGTCTGTGTCGATAGGTCTCCATCAGCTTTGCGCATCTAGACACTGCAATTTTTCCCCATTCTTCTTTACAAAACTGCTCAAGCTCTGTCTGAACGCCAGGGGATCGTGAGTGAATAGTTCTTTCCAAGTCCACCCACAAATTCTCAATTAGATTGAAGTCTGGACACCAACTTAGCCAATCCAGGACATTAACTTTGTTGTTTTTAAGCCATTCCTGTGTACCTTTGGCTTTATGCTTGCGTCATTGTCTTGCTGGAAAACAAATCTCACTACATCAGGTTTTCCTCCAGGATTACCCTGTATATTGCTGCATTTATTTTACCGTCAACCTTCACAAAACTTCCAGGGCCTGTTGCAGTGAAGCATCCCCACAGCGTAATGCAGCCTCCACCATGCTTCACAGTAGGGATGATGTGTTTTTGATGTGCGGTATTTGGCTTATGCCACACATAGCATTTAGTCTCATAGCATAAAAGCTCAGATTTGGTTTCATCAGACCATACACCCTTCTCCCAGCTGCCTTCAGAGTCTCCCACATGCCTTCTGGAGAACTCTAGCTCAGATTTCATGGGAGTTTTTTTTTCCAACAGTGGTTTTCTCTTTGCCACTCTGCCATAAAGCTGAGACTGGTGAAGCACCGAGGTGGCAGTTGAATGTGCAGTCTATCCCACCTCAACCACTGAAGCTTGTAACTCCTCCAGAGATGTCATAGCTTTCTTGGTGGCCTCCCGCACTAATCCCCTTCTTACATGGTCAACAAGAGGAAATCTGCAGATGCTGGAAATTCAAGCAAAACACCCAAAATGCTGGTGGAATGCAGCAGGCCAGGCAGCATCTATAGGGAGAAGTGCTGTCGACGTTTTGGGCCGAGACCCTTTGTTAGGACTAACTGAAAGGAAAGATAGTAAAAGATTTGAAAGTAGGGGGGAGGGGAAAATGCAAAATGATAGAAGACTGGAGGGTCTCTTACTATCTTTCCTTTCAGTTTGTCCTGACGAATGGTCTTGGCCTGAAACGTCGACAGCACTTTTTTTTGTTGATCAGTGCCAAAAAAGCCAAAGTAAATCTACTGTGATTCAATGTTGTAAAACAATAAAACATGAAGAATTCCAAAGGGGGTGTGAATACTTTTTATAGGCACTGTATTTGCATTAATGAACAGGTGCACAGATGTTCTAAATAAAGTAGCCAATCAACAAGCTTGCATGCATTTGGAATGTGGAAGGAAATGGGAACATAGAGAAGAAACTCACATGGTCACAGGGGAAATGTGCCAGATTGTGTCTGTCAGGGACAAGCACTGTTTTTTTAAATTATTTATTTCAACATACAGCGTGGAACAAGCTCTTCTAGCCCAAAAAGCCAGGCAACCCACCTATTTGTCACTAGCCTAATCACAGGGCAACATACAATGATCAAGTAACCCAATAACCTGTACATCTTTGCACAGCAGGAGGAGACTGGAGTACTCACAGCAAACCCATGTGGTTCACTAGAGAAGACACAAACTCTTTAAGGATGGCACCTGAATTGAACTATGATCTCCATAAGACCTTGAACTGTAATCGTGGTGCCCAGTATGGAAACATATTATGGCTAGGATCATAATGTACTGTATACTGTGAACTTATATTCCTTCAGCATAATTTAGAAACATAACCCAAAGGATTTCACCATCCTAATGAAAGTGATGTGGTTTGCAGTCCCCTCATGCTATTATGGCTGGGTGGCACTCATGATGGGCATGTGACAAATATTTGAGAGATAACACGTTTCTGCACCACTGAACCTTCAGGAAGAGTTATTGTACAATCAACTTAACAGCATTCCATCTCATTGCTTCAGTCATCACATAGACACCAGTGTCTAGTCTTAGAACACTGCCATGGAGAACATTTAACATTAGTTCAAATAAAGTATATTTTGATTTAATGCATAGATCATTACCAAATTAAATGCATTTTACTAAAACAAAATATTCCATTTCCATCTGTCTCTTTAAATTGGGTCTTAAATTGCCTGTTTATAATGAACTGCTGGAAATGATTTCCTCGCAAACATCAGAAATGGAATCAGCTTGCAACAGAGTACTGGAGCTCACTGTCTGCATGCATAATCAGGCAATGGGCAGGAGTGTACAACACCGGCAGGTGCCCCTCAAAGAAAGTCATTGTGCATTTGCAGCAGAGACAGGGCGCAGTGGGCGCAGCTGGTGGAACTACTGCTCCTAGACCCCATGCTCCGATTTCAACCTTGCCCACTGTGTGGAGTTTCTACATTCACTCTGTGCCTGTTAAGGCTTCCCTCCCACCCCAAGGGCTCTCAAAGATGTGCGGTTTGGTGGGTTGATTGGCTGCCGTATGTTGTCCCTGGTGTTCACTCATTAGGTACAGTTGTAAACCTGTTCATGTACAAATATCTAGTCAGCCAATCGGATGCCAGCAATTCAATGCATAAAAGCATGCTGACATGGTCAAGAGGTTCATGGTTAAGAGTCCTGCCAAAACGTCAACTGTACTTTTTTCCATAAATGCTGCCTGGTGAGGAAATGAGTGTGGTAGTTGCCTTAGATGCAGA
The DNA here is from genome assembly GCF_030144855.1 of Hypanus sabinus. NCBI lineage: Eukaryota > Metazoa > Chordata > Chondrichthyes > Myliobatiformes > Dasyatidae > Hypanus > Hypanus sabinus. The sequence continues at coordinate 47,852,636 of NC_082726.1, read as the reverse complement.
AAAAGTGTTTGATAGATTGGAATGGGATTTTTTATTTAAGGTATTGGAAAAATATGGATTAGGAGTATCTTTTATAAAATGGATTACCTTAAATTCATTAATACTTAAATCCATTTAAAAAACCTTAAATACTAATCCCAAAGCTAATGGTCAAATTTCAACATCATTTCAGTTAACAAGGTCAACTAGACATTATCCACCTGCTTTATTTGTGTTGGCGATAGAACCATTAGCTGAATTATTTAGAACGGACCCAGATATTATGGGTTTCAGGGTTAACCAGGAGGAATATAAGATTAATATATTTGCTGACGATGTTTTGTTTTATTTAACAAATCCATTGTATTCGCTGCATAAATTATCTTCTAGATTGGAAGAATATTGGAAAATATCAGGCTACAAAATAAATTGGGATAGAAGTGAAATTCTACCCCTTACTAAATGAGATTATAGTCAATGTCGATTAATAACTCAATTTAGATGGCCGATAAATGGTATAAAATATTTAGGTACAAGAGTTGATAATGATATAAAGAATTTATATAAATTAAATTATTTACCATTATTGAAAAAAAATTCAAGAAGATCTTGATAAATGGATGATGTTACCAATAACATTAGTAGGCAGAGTAAATGCTGTAAAAATGAATATATTCCCTAGATTACAATATTTATTCCAAACACTACCAATACAATTACCGTAGAAGTTTTTTCAAGAGTTCCAAACTTCCAGACTTTAAGCATTATTATAAAGCAAATCAACTTAGATTTATTGCATCTTTTTTTGATGAAGATAAACCGGCATGGATTAGAATAGAACGAGATAAAATAGGAGAAAATATACCAGAAGATTTTATATATAAGTGGGAATCTAAATGGATACGGGAAAAGAAAGAACCTCCGATATTAAAACATCTGATTGATTTATGGGATAACATAAATGTTGATGATGAGATAAAGAAATCTTTATTAGCAAAGAGACCTTTAATTCAAAATAAACTTATTCCTTTTACAATGGATAACCAACTTCTATACAATTGATTTCAAAAAGGGATTAGATATATAGGAGATTGTTTTGAAGGAGGTATATTAATGTCATTTGATCAATTAAAGAATAAATACAAAATATCAAACAACACTCTTTTTTGTTATTTCCTATTAAGGGCTTATTTAAGTGATAAACTGGGTCAAACAATGTTATTGCCGAAACCTAATGAAATAGAAACTTTAATTCAAAAAGGAAAAACTAAAATATTTATTTATTGTATGTATAGTTTGATTCAAAAACAGGCAATTAAACAAGGAATTCATAAATCAAGAGAAAAGTGGGAAACTGATTTGAACATTAAAATTGAAGAAACAGGTTGGTCAAGTCTATATCTTGACAGTATGACAAATACAACAAATGTCCGGTTAAGATTAGTGCAATATAATTTTTTACATCAATTATATATCACACCACAAAAAAAATAAATTAAACCCAAATTTATTTGATCAATGTTTCCGATGTAATCAAGAAATTGGTACTTTTTTTACGCTCTATTTGGTCTTGTTTGAAAATTCAACCTTTTTGGACAAATTTAAGAGTTTTATTGGAACACAACTTCCACATAATCCAACATTATTTTTACCAGGCAATATTGAAGGGATAAAATCGAAATCCAAATTGAATAAATATCAGAAAGAATTCATAAAAATTGCATTGGCAGTAGCCAAAAAGGCTATTGCAGTTACTTGAAAATCGGATTCATACTTAAGTATAGATCGTTGGAAGAATGAAATTTTCAGCTACATTCCACTTGAAAAAATTACATAATTTAAGAGATAAATATGAAATATTTCTGGAAATTTGGCACCCTTACTTACAAAAGATAGGATTAAATATATAGGTGCTCCGAAGATAAAATTATTGGTTATCTGGGGAAAAGAATATATATACTAAAGCTATTATGAACTCCATGGAGTATGTGGGGATCTTCCGATATCCAGGCATTCTTTCTTTCTTTCTTTTTTCTTCTCTCTTTTTTTTCCTTTTTCTATAGGGATATGTTGGGGGGGGAGGGGTTAAGGGGGGGAAGGGTTGATAAATTTTTTTCCACTTTCTGTAACCTATTTGAAAATTCAAAAAATGCTGCCTGGCCTGCTGAGTTCCTCCAGCATTGTGTGTGTGTGTTACTTAGATTTCCAGCATCTGCTGATTTTCTCTTGTTTGTAAGAGGTTCAGTTGTCGTTCAGACCAAATATCACATGATCTATGTGAATTGGACTGTGGAATGATTATTGGTGCCAGATGGGGTGGTTTGAGAATCTCAGGAACTGCTGATCCACTGGGACTTTTCATGCACAACTGTCTCAAGGGTTTACAGAGAATGGTGGAAAAACAAGCAAAAAAATCCTGTGAGTAGCAGTTCTGTGGACAAAAGCACTTTGTTAATGAGAGAGGTCAGAGGGGAATGGGAAAACTGGTTCAAACTGATAGTAACTCAAATAACCACGTGTTACAACAGTGGTTGAGTAGACGAGCATCTCTGAATGCACAGCACGTGAAACCTTGAAGTGGATGGTACTCAATAGCTGCCTAATAAAGTGGCCACTAAATGTACACATGTGCATGGAGAACTGGGAGTGCTGATGGGAGTAAGTTCAGGGAAATAAGTGGGGAATGGTGCTAATGGAATTGCTCTGAGGACTGGCATAGACTTGACGAGCTGAATGGCCACTTAATTTATGTGAAATGTGAAAAACTCTGTACAAATCTCACTCCTTGCTGTTAAAATTAATAGCACAGCAAGAGGCCACGTGCTCCAAATGATCTTCACCCTAAATGCTCACATAAGTTCATATCCCTACTGCTCCCATCCAATCCCATTGATACATCCCCTATTTTGATCTTCTCTCAAGCATGAATCTAACCCCCCTCTCTGCCCCTATTCTTCATCTCTTCTGAAAAGCATTTAATCTCGTATCTCAATTATGCAACAAGTTCCAAGTCCTCACCATTCCCTATTTTATGGAGGCTTGATCTTTCCCCTCTCCAATAGGTTTAAATTGATTTAATTTTGTCTAAATCTAAGACCATTGGGAACAAAATGGTTGTGACTACCTTGCTTAATCAGGTGATTTGCATAACTAAAAAGTCCTCTGCATGGCCTACAGAAGCAGCTCACCAGGTAGAATCACAATATTAACTAAGGCTACGTCCACACTACACCGGATAAATCCGTAACCGAAGCTTTTTCTCTTTGTTTTTACCCTCCGGCCACACTAAAGCAGCATTTTCGTCCCCCCAAAATGGAGATTTTCAGAAACGCTGTCCAGAGTGTGTAATTTTGAAAACGTCGCTTAGGCAGAGCAGTGTGGACAGGGTAACCAGAGAAATCTAAAATTGCTGTCATGACGTGCCAGAACTGATGGTGACGGCAGTGCGGAATTTCATTGTTTCCATGAATGCAACAGAACAATGCCGCAGCAGAAACGGAAATAGTAAACCGCTTCCTCTTCGGTTGTTTTCTGTAGATGTGTCCTGCGCTTGCCCAGGAAGAGGAGATTCACCCAAATATCCGTTTTAATGTGGACAGAGATATTTTTAAAAACTCTTAGTGTGGACACCTATCGTTTTTATGCAAAACTGGCGTTTTCAAAATTATCTGGTCTAGTGTGGACGTAGCCTAAGTCAATGGAACAGCTGTTCCGGAATGTAACCTCTGAACACAAAGCTGCACAAGTTTTTTATTGTCCACAAAGATTCTCTTGAACAACAAATATTTCAGGAACCATTCTATCAGGGTGCATCCCAGCCTATTTTGCAACTGCTCTGTACAGGACTGTCAGAACCTGCCAGGAATGTTAAGCAATGCCCAGCCCACCACAGGCTCATTACATCCTTCCACCCAGTCTATCTTCACAGCGCATTGTTTCAGGAAAGCTAATAGTATCGTCAAGGATGCCTGGCACCCCAGGCGTTCCCTTTACTCTATTTTCTTCCGGAAGGCAGAAGAAAGGATTTTGAAAGCTCAGATGACTAGACTCAAGAACAGCTTTTTCCAGACTGCAATAAGAATTCTAAAGAAATCACCTCTTCCATATTCCCTTCCTATTGGGTTGTTCCCACAATCAATCTCACTTTAAGTACTTTTATCTTGTTATTTATTTCTATTTACAGTATTTTTGCATTTGCACAGTCTGTTGTCTTCTATGCTCTATTTGATCTTTCTCTGATCCTGTTATAGTTACTATCCTATAGATTTGCTGAGAATGCTCACAAGAAGAAGAATCTCAGGGTTGTACAGTCAGCCCTCTTTATCCGCGAGCAATTGGTTCCAGGACCCCTCGTGGGTACCAAATAACGCGGATGCTCAAGTCCCTTATTCAACCTGTCTCAATGCGATGACCTTACGACCCAGCGGAACCCCAGACCTTACTTAATCTGTCCCAGTGCGGTGGACATTAGAACCCGGCGGCAAGCTCTGAATCCACAGTGTTTCTGTTCACGAAAATAATCATGATCACATTTGAAAATAAAGTGGAAATAAAGTGATCAGAAAGAAGTGAAACACCATCGGTCATTGGAAAAGCGTTAGGCTGCAGTCGGTCAACGATCGGAACAATTTTAAAGGATAAAGTGAGAAAGGCCCTGCCCCGATGAAAGCTACAATTATTACTAAGCAGCACAGTGGTTTAATTATTGGGTTTTGGGGTTTTGATCCTCCACATCAACCAGGCACGGATGGAAAGCGTGCCCAGAAGTGCTCCGTCACTGGATCAAACTCAGGAACTTCCCGAGCCCGGTGCTGAAACATACGTTCTTAAATGTTTTATAGGCATAGAAAGGTAAAATATACACTATATACGAAGACAAACGTTTGACTGACGCTAAATAATACAGGATGTACCTGTTCCAACTTACATAGTAAGACAACTTCCAATGTTTTTTCAATCCCGATCCAGGGTAACCTACGCACATCCCTCCCGTATACTTTAAATCATCTCTAGATTACTTATAATACCTAATACAATGTAAATACTATGTAAAATAGTTGTTATACTGCATTGTTTATGGAACAATGACAAGAAAAAAATCTGTACACACTCAAACGCAGTGCTGGAACAGCACTTCCAGGTTTTCTTGATTCGCAGTTAGTTGAATTTGCGCATGCGGAACTCACGGATAAGGAGGGCCGACTGTATGTGATAATATATATGTACTCTGATAATAAAATTTATTTTTCACTTTGAATCCTTAACTCTATCTCTTCTGTTACTGTCATTTGTTTTTGCACTAACTCAGTTTGCACGAATATCTTTACATCAATCTGCTGCTTTGTATTATTGCTACAGTTGTACTGTTTATTTAGTGTCTTTCGCACAAACAAATAATTTCATTGCACCTGGTGTTTTTACCAATAAACTAACTTGAATCTGAATCTGAAAATACAACACTGCAATTCTAATGCAAAAGTACTGGCTTGTGTTTGGCAAATAGCCAGTGTAGATTCAACAGACCAAATGGTTCTAATTTGTGCTGGAAAACCTGTGGCTTCATGGAGAAGACAACAAGAATGAGCCAAAATCTTTCTGTTGCAAAACTGTGTTACGAGCAAAGTTGGTGAAATGAGTGAAACACTCTGGTTCTGCCAGCTGCCCAAGTCTAGGAAGACAATCTCCGGCCCCACCAAACATGGGAAATTGGAGCACAAGACCCCCAAACCCACCGTTTGTGTGGATGCTGCGCGATTCGTTACCCTTTTGCAAAGAAGTACCATGAAATAACAGACAGCAGACTGCCTACAATTAAAAGATTTAGCTTTATAATTCTTAATTTGACTAAAGGGTTAGTAAAGAAAAAGCAAAAAGAGAAGGGTCCATTTTAATGAAACAGTCTAATTGTAGCTCAGTTTCCCCTTCACTGATCCTCCTTCGATCTCCCTGGGCTTCATCGGCTCACAGCCCCAGAGCAGGTTGACTCTTACGACCTCTTCTCTCCAGCGTCTTCTCTCTTCTCCCCCAACAAAAGCCCCAAGCCCAACCTTAGTGTCCCTCACCAGAGAATCCTCCCCTTAATCTGACCATCCTAATTAGACGGCACAAAATTCTATCTCTTATCTTCAACAGTTATCGAAACAAGCAGTTTGCACAGATCCAAACAGCATAAAGGAGAAAAACATATGAACCAGGGCATTGCATAAGAAAAGAAACTGATTGCAATAGTTAGGCCAGGCTAAATCTGTGGGAGAAAAACAGGGTTATTATTGCAGACTGCTGCTTTCACCTCCCAAAACATTATTTCTGCTTGTTCCTCCATTGACACCGTCTAGCCTGCTGAATATTTCCCATTTCTGCAGTCTTTTACTTTTCAAGTAAATTGCTGAATTTCTCTTTGCTAAAAGCTCAACAAGTACAACATCATATGTTGCTTCATGTCAGATTGTGTACTCTGAAGGGTTCAGACTAATGGACCAGTAACCATTTTGCAATATTTCTGTATTCGGATCAAGGGTAATGGTTTAGAAACCAACACTTGGTTTCAATTTAACTGAAGTCTTCAAGCTCTGTTTCACACTAAGTATGGGTTGTTACATTCCATCCCAGACAGCTCAATATTTTCAAATGACTGCACCGGCAAAGTAAGGAGTTATATTTGCAACAAATATAAAACTTCAACTACTATTTATAAGAAAATAAAAACAAAAATTAAAAAAAACAGCACATAAAAATAAAGTATCGCCAAATGTAATGCTTTTGTAAAGAGAAATGAGTGGGTGAATGATGTTCCAAACTCTAACCACCAGCCACCTATTCCAACCCCAAGACAAACATAGGAATATTTTTAGCAAACTCTCTGGGTCAATGATGGGAATTAAAAGTTAAATCACCTGCACTGAAGACTCATCAATCATTGCTTCATATCATCACCAGAAAGTCATTTACAGTTTTCACCAAGAGTTTCCTATAAACCATGCTATAGGATATTTAACATCCAGTTCGGACAATACAATTAATTTTCTCTATCAAAAGCTAGACCTCTAACTCTGGGAAAGACGGGAGGGGTCTTTGACAATGCCAAGGGCTCTGTGAGTGCAGCCCTTCGGGTATATGTTTTAGATTGGGGGGTATGTGAAGAGTCCCCCTAATGATTCTCTCAGCAGTCTTCACAATCCATTGTGAGGTCTTATGGTCAGATACTTTGCAATTCCCATACCAGAAGGTGATGTAGCTGGTCAGGCCCCTCTCGATGGTGCTTTGGCAGAATGTGGTCAGAATAGGGGTCGGGAGCCTCGCTGCTTTCTTTACCAAAGAGGTGGTGTCAAGGGACCAGGTGAGTTCATTCTCGGTACTTTTCTGGAGCAGCAACATTTATTGGGAGGTCAAGTGTCTGGAACCCAAGACCTTCAGAGTCAAAACAAGAATGTTACATGTGAGCCAGTGCTGATGACTGGATTGAAGTCTTTCACCAAGAATGCAGTGCTTGCAAGAAACAAGTTTCAGGATTCATTTCCAGGCACATTGACCGTGACATTTTAACTAAAGAATTACCTTTGTCCGACAAGATAATGTGTTATCTTAACCACTTTACAACAGTTGTAAAGCCATTGTTTCAGTGTTCCTAGATCACAGGCAAGCTCTCTCTCTGGAGCACTATATTTTCTTTTCAATTCCTGCACGACTACTCTGCGTGCACATCTGAATGCACAAAAGACATTGTTTGGAATCTAGAGGATACTGAGTTTAAGACATTCATAATATACAGTGTGCTGTGCAAATCTGCAGAATATTCTTGCCTTTACACTTCAGACTCACCATGAAACAAAAAATAATTGAGTAAAAATATGACAATGCAGTTTTCTTTCTCTGGTGACTTCTGGACTGCACGGTAGCTTAGTGGTTCGCACAATCTGCTTTATAGCGCCAACTATCAATGATTGGGGGTTCGATCACCCCTGCTGTCTGTAAGGTGTTTGTACCATCTCCCTGTGACTGCATGGGTTTCCTCTGGCTGCCATGGTCTCTTACCATATTCCAAAGATGAACGATCAGCGTTAGGGTTAGTAAGTTTATAGGCATGCTATGTTGGCGATGGAAGCACGGTGACACTTGTGGGCTGCTTCCAGCACAATCCTCGCTGACTTGATTTGACACAGACAACACATTTCACTTTATGTTTTGACATACATGTGACAGATCAAAATTGTTCTGTTTCTCTTTTATCTTTCTTAGTCTGTAAAGAGGCAACACAGATATGTTGACTATAAAGTAGCCCCGAGTCAAGTGTTATAATACACAAGCAGACATCCAAATTATAGCTAATCAGCAGACTCAGCATTCAGCAGGATAAATATTTCATCAAAATCACAGTGGTTGTACAGTGAGAGTGAACATATAGAACATAGAATAGTACAGCACATTACAGGCCCTTCAGCCCACAATGTTGTGCCGACCCTCAAACCCTGCCTCCCATATAAACCCCCACCTTAAATTCCTCCATATACCTGTCCAGTAGTCTCTTAAACTTCACTAGTGTATCTGCCTCCACCACTGACTCAGGCAGTGCATTCCACGCACCAACTACTCTCTGAGTGAGAAACCTTCCTCTAATATCCCCCTTGAACTTCCCTCCCCTTACCTTAAAGCCATGTACTGAGCAGTGGTGCCCTGGGGAAGAGGCACTGGCTGTCCACTCTGTCTATTCCTCTTAATATCTTGTATACCTCTATCATGTCTCCTCTCATCCTCCTTCTCTCCAAAGAGTAAAACCCTAGCTCCCTTAATCTCTGAGAAGGCTAAACAGTAAAGATTGTTCCTGATTTATTTTCATCATCACAACATGGCCTCTTTATTAGGTACACCTATATACATGTGCGTTAACACAAATATAGAGATTCCAGATTGTTTAATGTCAATCAGCCAATCATGTGGCAGCAACTCAAAGCATAAAAGCATGCAGACATGGTCAAGAGGTTCAGATGCTGTTCAATCCAAACATCGGAATGGGGAAGAAATGTGATCTCAGTGACATTGAATGTGGAATGATTCCTGGTGCCAGATGGGACAGTTTGAGTATCTCAGAAACTGCTGATCTCCTGAGATTTTCACATACAACTGTCTCGAGAGTTTACAAAGAATGGTGCGAGAAACAAAAAAAAAATCCATTGAGTGGCAGCTCTGTGGGTGAAAATGCCTTATTATTGAGCAAGGTCAGAAGAGAATGGCCAGACTGGTTCAAGCTGACAATAATTCTTAATAACCACATGTTACAACAGTGGTGTGCAGACAAGTACCTCCAAATGCACACATATTGAAGCTTGAAGTGGATGAGCTACAACTGCAAAAGATTACATACATACATTCAGGACTTGCCTAATAAAGTGGCCACCTGGTGTAGAATATCATTATCAAGAGTTGATCTGTGAATTAAGTATACAGTCCCAAAGTAAGAATGTTGATGGTGAGTTAGTAATTGCTGCTGCCAAAAAAAATTATTTTAAGACTTATGATCCCTCCACAAATACACAGAAGCTGCAAGATGCACAGGCAGTGCACTGAAAATGGTGCAGTGAGGATGAAGTTTAGAATGCAATTCCCCAAGGACACATTAATGAGTCAAGAACAGTTTGTGAAGAATTGGAGGTTAGAAGTGAGAATGCAAAAAGAAATAGTGTGATCTACAAATTGGTTCCTTTGATCCCGATACCTGAATCCCTAATGTTCATCCTTGTGGCATGTGCTAGGAGCATTAAACCACAAAAATTGATGTGGTAATATCCAAACTCGGAGGACAATTAAAAATAATTTCACTCTCAGCTTGCAACTTCTTTCGCGCTTTCAACCTGTGCTTTGAAATCACTCCCAGGCAATATTGCTCTTCCCACATGCATTATAAATAGAAGACATGGTCAAATCTTTGATTTGATTTTTCCATTATTGTTTGCATGGCAAGTATATTCCACAAGATTAAAGTGAACAACTTTGAAACAGAACATCGGAGCACCTCCCAGTGAGCAGGTTCTGCCGTTTAACATCACAGCCAGTGTGTTAACCCCATAAACACACTATTTTCTCAGTATCGTGGGAAACTAAAAGCAACAATAGTTATTCATGGAAGTGATCCAAAAGATCACAAACATACATTCAGGACTTGCCTAATAAAGTGGCCATTGAGTGTAGAAACTCATTATCAAGAGTTGATCTGTGAATTAAGAATACAGACCAAAAGTAAGAATGTTGATGTTGAGTTAATAATTCCTGCTGCCAACATGTAACTGAGTTGCAGGAAGTATGGGATACAGAGAGAGATAATGAGAATTAATCTAAGGGAATGGGGAGGGGGGGTGCAGGAATTCACATTAAAAGGGTTACTGGGCACAGGTGAAAGGACACAGGTCAGGGTGCTTTTAGCTTTCTTAAGGGATATAGGGTTTTTTTTTCATAGGATATGATAGATAAGCCGGAATAGGGTACTAGGATGGCCAGAGAGGGAAGGATAAAGTGCAGGGGGGGGGGGGGTGTGTGTGTAAATGGGTGAAGGGATTTTGAATGTAAGTCTATCGTCTGATCCACACTCCGGAGCAGAAGGTTGCAGTAATGCACCATTAAGCTGGGTGCCAACCGCTGTAAAACATGCAGGAGGAAGGAAGTGATCCAAATTCTGATAACCTGTGTGGAAGTGTTTGCTAAATTCATTGCCAAAAGTCCAGTTCCAATTTAAATTAAAGCTTTCTGAAACCAGCCCTAACCAACAGCAACGATTGATTGCCCACCAAACATCTTGTCAACTTGATCCAAAACCCCAAAATGCAAGGAATGCAGCCTGAGATTGAATAATCTTGTAAATTATTCCTTTGGGGACAAACTACCCTGTTGTTTGAACCCTGAAACTCCAAGCACTTTTTTTTTTGAAGTGCAAGAAAAGATTTATTGAAGATTGAGGTGGAAGAAAGAATTCTCTGAAGCCAAGATTTTAAATATCAGAACACCCATAGATTGTGGTGTCTGCTTTATAATTGAGAGCAATATTAGACTCACCTCTTTTGCATTATAATTATGACCTTTGGTTTAGAATTTACCAGACTTTCGCTCTACCACCATTTGTTAACTACAAAAATGACAAGTTACATATTGTATATACATATGAAGACTTCTTTGTCAGGCAGCAGGTATATGCATACATTTTTTGAGCACCCAATGCTTTCAAAAATTAAATAGTTTGGCATGGATCACGATAACACTAGTTTGCATGTCAACAATGAGTGAGCTGCATGTCATAACATGACATGAAATTAAAGTCATAAGGCATGGAAGTAAGCCAATCACATCCATACCAATCAATGTGGATCAATCGATAATTAATCCCATCTGCCAGCACATGCCCCATTTCCTTCAATGCTGAGTGTTTCAAATACACATCTTCACACTGATTAATGTTGCCAGTACTCTGACTCATACAACACCAAAACAGATAAAGATTAGCTTTATTTGTCACATGTATAGCAAGACATTGAACATACACCGAAATAGATTGTTTTGGCTCAACGACTGACAAAATCCAAGATGTCACCCACAAAATGCTGGTGGAACACAGCAAGCCAGGCAGCATCTATAGGGAGAAGCACTGTCGACGTTTCGGGCCGAGACCCTTCGTCAGTCCTGAACATACAAGTGGCAAGATGAGGAAAGCACAGCCTGGAAGCAGATTCAATGGCAGTTTTCCAAAAAAAAATTAAATGTGCAAGGAAGAAAATAAATTGCAGAGACGTAGTGCACGAAGTAGGAGTGGGACCAACTGCACTTGTCTTTTCATGCTTCTTAAAGACTTAAAGATTAGCTTTGTTTCTCACATGCAACATTGAAACATACAATTAAATGCGTCATTTGGGTCAACAACAAAAACAGTCCAAAGATTGTGCTGGGGAACTCCATGCTTCAGGTACCGACATATTATGTCCATAACTCACTAACCTTTTTAACTCGTATGTCTTTGGGGTGTGGGATTAAACTGGAGCACCCAGAGGAAACCCACACAGTGATGGGGTGTTTGAATCCCTTAAGACAGCAATAGGAATTGAACCCAGGTTGCTGGTCCTGTAAGGAGTTATGTGAACTACTACACTACCTAACTTCTGTGCCTCGCTTAAAACTTTAATTCTATCAATGCGGACTTTCTGGAAGGTGCCAAAGTAAGAAAGACAATTTGGTGGGAGCTTCAGGAAACAGATCAAAGCAGTGTTCAATCAGGATTACCACTTTAAAGCCTATTTATCATTTCACTGGAGGGAAAATTGGTGACATGCTGCTTGTTCTGGAAATGCAAGTACAGAAGCATACAAGAAAAAAATCTCTTTTGAAGATGACATATTATGTGAAAATTATTGTCCAAAGGTGCCTTACTTTTCAACCACACTCACATACAAATAGGACAACGAACCTGGAGGTCGAGAATATTAATTTTGCAGATTTATAGCAAATTCAGTCATGGATGGGGAGTTTGTATTTTTCCCCAAAAGACTTGCTTGAAGGTCACGTCCTCGGTGAGATGCAATGAACATTATTAAAGCTCCATTTTGTCAGTAAGCCTACATTACAATTAGATAGCCAGTATCACCATGAAGGCTGCATTTCCAGTCAAACATTACAGTCGTGCTTGTATCCAGCAGAATCCTGGACACACATTCTTTACTAAGCACCAAAAATAAGTAATGCCCAAGGCAGTAAGACTCCAGTTAAGACTCCAAGCTTTAAGCAGCTAATGTGTCAGTGACTATAAATGCTGCAGATGGAATTCAAATTTCTATCACACCATGGGGTCCATAGGACTACAGAACATAGAATTCTACAGCATAGTACAGGCCCTTTGGCCCACAATGCTGTGCCAACCCACTTTTAGATCAATCTAATCCTTCTCTCTTGCATAACCCTCCACTTTTCTATTATCCATGTGTCTATCTAAGAGTTTCTTAAATGTCCCTAATGCATCTGACTCTTATCAACACCCCTGACAGGGTGTTCCATTCACAAACCTGTGTAAAGAACTTAATTCTGACATCACCCCTATACTTTCCTCCAATTATCTTAAAATTATGTCCTTTGTGTTAGCCATTTCTGCTTTGGGGAAAGTCTCTGGCTATCCACTCAATCTATACCTCTTAGCTTGTACACCTGTCAAGTCTTTTCTCATCCTCCTTTGTTCCAAACAGAAAACTCAGAGATTCTGCAGATGCTGGAAGTCTTGAGCAACACACACAAAATGCAGAAAGAATTCACCAGCGTCTAAGGAGGGAATAAACAGTTGATAACTCGAGTATGAAGTCCTGCTACGTTTTCCTGTCGCAACCAAAGTAAGCTGTATGCAGATATCAAAACATCCACTACAAATTCTGCAAGTATGTAATAACTTACATATATGACCTAAAAGAAGCTCTGCAATTACTGTGCTTGAGCAGACTAATACAACAGTACTTCCTAAACCTTTGACCTCTACCATCAAAGAGGAAGAGGACCACAGGTACATAAAAAGATGACTACCTGATGGACCCTTCACATCCTGCAATGTCCTTAGAAATACGTCACCGTACATCATTGTTCAGTTGAAATCCTGGTTCTTCTCCAACAGATCTGTGGGAGTACTGCCACCAGTTCAAGGTTTTGACTCATGACCAACTTTTCAAGTGAAATCAGGGAGTCATGGTCCTGATTGTTAATCCCCTATTTTGCCCCTAATCTCCTTTGATTATGCCTTTATTCCAATCATTAATTTCCCATTTACTGCTAATTTGTTTAATGACAGCACACCTGGTATCCATCAAGAACTGTAGTATAAGAACTCTGGCATCACAACTACTGGTTGCCAGTTTGTTGGTCTATTTTTGGGTGATAACTTTGTTTCCTGACTACTGAGAACTGTTAGTTCTAAGTTCAGCTCCAGTTTCAAGATATTTCATGAAAACCCCATCCCCGTGTCAAGACTCCATTTCAGAGCTCTGTGTCAAGATTCCTCCTGTTTGCTGTTCAACGTTCATGTCTACGCCAGCATCCCCAACTCAATCTCCATGCCTGTGTCCTGCACTTGGGTTCTCCTCAGTCACTCCATGCAACACAGGGATAAATATGCTGGCAATGGTCACATATCAATAGTTTTCAGCAAAGAAATGCAAAGCGTTTTCCTCCATGGGTGTGTGCAGATTGCTAACAAGGCAAACATTTGTTGCTCAGTACTGACAGCTTTTGAGAAAGTTACGGTAAGCTGCCTTCCTGATAAATGAATGGCTTGCTAGACCATGCCCAGGTGTCAACTCTTTCTATCACATTCTTGGGCTGGAGTCACATATTGTCCTGTTCAATAAGTGATAGGAGTTTTCATGTTCTAAGCAGCACGAGTGAACCAGCTGGGTTTTTGGTAAGTTGGAACATTGACAATCTCCAAGAAAACTACAGTATGGCCTTGGTTGTCGATGTATGCTTGAAATTGCCTGTTGAATGAACATCCATGCAAGAACCTACATAGGAACTTGTACACCCCCTGATGAGTTAGTTTATGAAAGCCAAAAACTGTAGACTAGTAATCAAATACTGTGGCTTCTGGATATTTGGAACACATTGGGACCGGTACATGTTGACTCAATTAAGTGGCTGCCCCAACTAGATAAAGTTTCATGGAACTAGTTAAGAAGGTATTTTAAAAAAAAGACAAACTACACTTAACTGAGTAACAAATTGTGTCTTCAAATGAAATATAGAACAAATTAGAATACTGTTAATACTACTGCAGTACTATAGAACTGTGCATTAGTTCCTCATAGTCATTGACAGAGGAATTCATCCAGTTTATGCTGGTGTGATCTTTTGATTAAATGAACAAAATAAATGCAGACACCTAGTGCATATGATGGACTGCTTCATTCACTGCTTTTGAAGACTACATTCTCTAAAACTTCATTTTCATTGTAACATTCATGATTGTTGATACCTACAAATTTTTCATAGTTCCTAACCTGCTAAAATAGGGAAATAGTTTCATTTTCACTCTCGGCCATTTCTGGTATCTCCAAGCAAAACGCTTGAAGCTGCAGTGCACAAAACAGTTCTGACTTGTCTTATTGCTTATTTCTCACTAACAGTGACAAAAATCAATGCCCTTTGAACAAAAACATGCACAACCGACGCTATTTAAAAACTGTTCACTCTAAGAACGGCGCAGTGTCTAATGGCCACACAAGACCGATGGTAGTTAGAAACTGCTCAGCAACAGTCCCTTGTCTCAATTAAGTTGTACAGTGTCCCAAACAAATAATGGGAATCCCAGCTATTTTCTTGATGTTTTCATTCTTTAAGAGTCGCCCCAAATAAGTGACAGTCTTAATTAACCGATGGCAAACAGGAATCCACTGTACAAGAGGAGAAAATTCTGGAATCACCTAGGTTAGGCAGCATCGATGGAAACAAAAACAGAGTTAATGTTTTTGCCCTTATTTTGCATCCATTTCTAGGAGGGATGTCATGGTGTGAATCTATTTTCTTTCTACACACAGCAAGAAATGCATCAAAACCAGATTTGATCTATAATATACATCATGTTGGAAATGTGCAGCAATAACATCTGTATAAAGAGAAACAAAGGCAATGTTTCATAGAATATACAACAGTACAACATAGCCACAATGTTTGCGTTGAACAGAATGCCAAATTAAACTAAATCAATTCTGTCTGTACGTGATCCTCCATTTCCAGCATATTCATCCATCTACTAAAAGCCTCTTAAATGCCACCATCTTTTGCACTTCCACCACCGCCCCTGGCAGCTGAATCCAAGCACCAGCAACTAATCCCACACATCCCCACTAAACTTTTCCTCTCACCTTTAATGCATCACCTCTATTATTAGACATTTCTCTCCTGGGTGTTATGCTTTGTAACTTCAAAACATTAAACTAATTCAAAGTAAGACTTGAGAGTCGGAAATTTTAGTCTGACTTTGTGTTTCCTTTAAGCAAGGTGCACACGTATCACATGGTAGTTTGATAACGTATGCAATTCATGTATTTAGCATAAATTGAATGATTTAAACAAACAAGAATGCCTAATCAAACAACATACATGCAATGCCCTGGTTAAGATTTTAACTGCTAATGAGGGTATTTCATTGAGTAGCCTCCTGTAAAAGCAGTACGTCTTGCTGGTGGAATGTTTTGGTTTCGGCTGAAGATAAGGGGCTATGATGTTCAACTTAGGAATATTGAGTCAGCCAATCAGGATGGTGGAATTGGGAGAAGGTTCGAGAGAAAGCTGAGCAGAGAGATTGGTGACAGATACTTCTGGTGTTCATGGCCTTTTTGGCGGAAGCCGCAGAATGGACAGGAGGGAAGATGCTGCGGGAAGAAGCAGCCCCATTGCAAAAAGTGTTTTGTGCAGATGAGTGGCTCTAAGGAGGAAGGGCCAATACTCACATGGGAGAACCCATTTGTGTGAGATGGATTTTGCGCAAAGTTGAGAATGTGGTGTCTGCTTTCATGCTGTGGGACCAGCATGCATGTAAAAAGGACAATTTCAAGATGAGTTCCACCTTCATGTCCACATTTGGACCGGGTTACTGAAATAGGCCCTAGTATTTTCTTTTCCTACACAAACATACATACAAGACTACTCAATTATTACTGAAATATTAAAAACACAGCACTGGGGAAGAAAATTCGCACTGTCCTTTTAATCTATGCATCATATATTTCTATAAACTCTAACAGATCTGATGCTCCAGTGCGAACGAATCAAGTTTATCCAACCTCCCCTTAAAACACTAGATTGTTTTTCACTCCTCTTATAGTTAGTACCCTCTAATCAAGGCAGCATCCTGGCAAAATTCTTCTGTACTTTATCCAAAGTCTCTGCGTCCTTCCTGTAATGGGATGACCAAAACTACACACAAACATCTATGAGCAGACTAAGTTAGCTCAAGATTCACAGTCAGAGTTAAAAGAACCTATTGCAGGTGCTATCCTTCCTTTGGGGAGTTGAACTGAATTGACCTGTTGTGTTGAAGAGTAGGAGTAGAGGTGGCTCAGGGTAGATCAGTTCTTTGACCTGAAATATCAACTTTGTTCCTCTTTCCACAAATATTGGTGCACCTGCTGTTTCCAGCATTTTACTTCACATTTTCCAGTATCTACATTTTAAAAGTATCTAATACATTAAATGAACTGGACTTTTTGGTGTTACAGCTTAAAGCAAAATATGAGGCTGCTTCCATCAAAGCAGAACTGGTACAGTGACCATATCTTCAATTTTATTCGTTTGCTTCATCAGGCAGCATGATTCACACAGTGCCAGCTGTTCTATAATCTGGCCATATGTGCCTGTTGATCTTCCCTACTGCCTCTCACTGATACAGTTAATTATTTTCACACTGAAACAAATTGACATCAGGAGGCTTTATAGTCAAAGCAGAGAGGCATTGCTTTTAATATTTAGCGATAAAGGCATGTTTTACATGTTTTAAAAAACACAGGAGCCAACAAAACAGTTGAATTTTATGGACAAACAGCTTAATTTTCTGGATTATAAATAAACTAATTAGATACAAGATTCATTAGCTGGAGGGTTTAATTAGAAACAAAAATATCCGTTTCGATATAATGATATCAACTACCTCGGGCAAAAAAATGCCAATTCTGACGTTCACAATCTTATACTAACTAGCTGGCATGCAAACAAACTCACACTTGGAACGGGAAGCTGCTCCAAGTCGGTGGACATTGTCATTAACAAGTGTCAATGAAGCATGGCTTGGCTGTACTGTGATATATACTGCCTCCCAAATGCATTGAAATGGAGGTCTCTGTTCCTCCGTGTGAGACCTTAAATGAAATTATTCCCAAATAAACTGGAGAATCATGAATTGCACATTTGGCTGAGATTATGGCTGTAGCTCTCATCACTAATGAAAATTATGAGCCCAATTAAGACACATCTCCACAATTCTATCAGCTATCTGGGCTATGTCAACCTTTCAACGGAGCTAAGTAATGCTAAAAGAAGAAATTAAGTCTTGCACTAAAGCAGGATGATCCAAAATGTTCAGAGCCAATAAAACACATTTGAACAATAGTCACCATTACAACACAGTCGGTTAGTGCGATTCGACTCCAGAAACAGCATTAAAATAAATAACCAGCTATTTTCTGTGTTGCTTGTGGGACGAAGGTTGGCAAGGACACTGAGGGCACTCCTGATCATTTGTCTTACACGATAGGTTATGTATTACGTCTGTGCATAATATATGAAGCAAAGTCAGAGACTGGACGTCCTGCAGTGACCGACTCGTCTTACTCCCCTGAGTTTTTCATCAGCTTTGAGGCAAAAGGCAGCTGAGTGATAGAATACTCTCCACCAATCTAGGTGCATGCAGCTTCTCACTATGCAGGCAGGACGAAGTAGCTCGCTTCAGTGGCAATTCACCCACCGCCTTCTCCCACTGCATATTACAACTGTAGCATGTACACTATTAAACGTGCTGTGGTTGCTTATACAGACCACAGTACCTCGACAAACCGTAACCTTTACCACCAAGGCAGACAAGGCAGTAAGAGCACAAGGATACCCCAATCTTCTCATTTCCCTTCAAGGTCACACACCAGCTGAACATCTTCAGTATTTAGGTCAGATCGTAGGAGAGTCTAGGACAAGAGGGCACAGCCTTGGAACAGAAGGATTCATTTTAGAACTTCCCATTCCCATTCTGAAATGTCTATTCATGGCCTCCTCCACTGTCATGACCAGGCCACACTGAGGTGGGAGGAACAACACCTTATATTCCGTTTGGGTAGCCTTCAGCCTGATGGCATGAACATCAATTTCTCGATCTTCTGTTAGTGTCCCCCTTCACCATTCCCTTTTTCCTTACCTGCCCATCTCATCCCCCTGGTGTTCCTTCCCCTCTTCTTTCATCCATGGCCTTCTGTCCTATCCTGTCAGGTTCCCCCCATCTCCAGCCCTGTTTCTCTTTCACCAATCAACTTCCCAGCTCTTTACTTTACCCTTCCCCTCCTCCTGGTTTCATCTATCACCTTGTCTTTCTTCCTCTCCACCCCCACCTTCTAACTCATCTTTTTTTTCTCCAGTCCTGATGAAGGGTCTCAACCCGAAATGTCGACTGTACTCTTTTCCATAGATGCTGCCTGGCCTACTGAGTTCCTCCAGCATTTTGTGTGAGTTGCTTGGTTTTCCAGCATCTTCAGATAATCTTTTGCTTGTGATTGAACTGTTAGCAATACCAACTGCTAGTGTGTACCCTTGGTTTATTTTAATATGACAAGATTGTGTAAAATGCATCGACAATCACATTAAAATAAACAGGAGCATAGTGAGAAAAAAGGTGGCTCTGCTGGGCCAAGATTTGTGGCCCTTTTTCTTCACTAAGGCAGCACTGCTTGGGTGCAATGATAGCTTATTGAATAAAGAAGACATGAGGATCTGAAGGAGTCACAAGCATCTGGGTCACCAGGGTCAGAGATCCATGCAAATCCAGAAGTTCAAAACCATCCTGGGGTGTCTAGAGTTGGAGGCCTGATAATTTCTGAATCTGAGAAAATGGGGCCAAGGGCTGGAGGCGGCCTATTCCAAGGTTGGAGGCCTGTCTGGCTGTGTATGTAGTTGGGAAGGTGGGTTGAATGTGAACATAGTGAGCATGCTAGGTTGACTCTGGAATGACTGGTGCCCCTCCCAATCCCTATTAGTGCAAATGACACATTTCGCTGTATGTTTCAAATACCTGTGATAAATAAATCTGAATCTGAAATCTGAATGTTCCCTGCACTGAGTGAAGAGACATTCTTCAAATTCCACATGATCATATTCGGTCTCTTCCGAGGATTTCACAAATGTTCTGACAGAGATGTAAATGGTGCTATGTAAATGCAAGCCATTCTTTTCCATCAAGGGAACTTTAATGCAGCAGTTTGACTTTGTGGAGAGGTTTTGATTAACTGCACATCTTCTGTTGGAAAGATCAAGGAGGTTCTCAAAGATTCCTTGAAAAGTTAAAACATCCCAATCCAATCTTGTGAATCCCTGTTAGAGTGGTGAATCTGTGGAATTAATTACCACAGATGGCTGCGGAAGTCAGATCATTGGGCATATTTAAAGCAGAGGTTGATTGGTTCTTGATTAGTAAGTTGTCAATGGTTACAGAATGAAGGCAGGAGAATAGGTTTGAGAAGGTTAATAAATCGGCCATGATGGAATGGTGGAGCAGACTTGATGGGACGGGTGGCCTAATTCTACACCTATGTCTTGTATGACTTCTCAAAGTGGAGAAGCACCATTCCAGATGGTAGTGTGAACCTCTAGTCCAGGGATGGCCAACCTGTGGCGCATTGGATGATCAGAAGTGGCGCACTGCACCCCAGTGATAATAATAAGTAAGCCTACTCATGCAAAAAGTATTAACCAAAAACCGATTTGTAGAAAAAAAATCTACAACAGGAATTCAAGTAGCTTAGAGCTAGAAATGGGTTTCACTGAGAATAAATCTAAAACTTAGCAATTATTTTTAGCAATTTTATTATTTCATGCACATCTTTTGGCAAATGTTATCTTCTTTCACATTAATCTGTTTTCAATTTTAAGAAAAAGTTCAATGAGTCAAACTAGGAAAGAAGGACTTCTGTTCTGCAGTCGTTCCGTAACAGTTCAATACACATTTGATACTTGTTTGATCCTGAGGTGCCAGGGATCTACACCAGTGGTGTGCCGCAGGTTTTTGCCTCTCAGTTTACAATTGACACTCGTGCGCTAGAGTTGTGCTTTGTTCGTTCTTTGTGTACATTTGCAATTTTGTACTTTTTCAAAAATTAAGCCTTGTTTTTACATTCAGTTACCCATCACAGTGCAAAAGAAGATGAGCAAAAGAAAAGCAGAAAGTGATAGTAAGAGTGAATTCAATGCACAGTGGGGAAAATGAGTTCTTATTTATAGCAGGTCCATCAGGAAAACCGTTGTGCATTGTTTGTGAAAACACTTTCTCACATAATAGAAGACATGATCTTAATAGACACTATAAAACACAACATCACATTGCAATAGAAGGAAATCTGAAGCTAGTACTTGGGTCTGAGTTACGCAAAGAATATGTGATTAAGAAAAAGGAAGAAATCAAAAGACGACAAAATATATTTGTTAAAAGTCTCATTAAGGTAAGTAATATTTATCTTGTTTTTATAGTAAATCAATATATCATGTAAAAATGCTAAATATGTCTAAATTAACATATTTTTACAAGAATTGAATGGGGGTACAAGAGTTGTATGATGCATCTGAACTCGTGCGTGAAAAAATTGACGCATGGAATGTAAAAGATTGGCCAGCCCTGCTCTAGCCCATGCATTGCAAACACATAGCTCAACATAATAATCAGGGGTATCCCATATCACAACATTCAAGTAGCACCTAGATGAGTACTTGAATCACAAAGGCAGAGAGCTCTACAGATCAAGTGCTGATTAAATAGGATTAATATAGATAGATCCTTGTTGGTCAGCATGGACATGTGGACTGAATGGCCTATTTCTCTGCTGTTGACTCTGAGATGTAACCAGCATGTTGCTGTAGAGAAATTGTATAGAAATGAATGGCAACATTGCAACAACTTGGTTTCACTCCTACGAAGAAAGCAAAATATGCCAACATTTATAAACTAATCTACCCCAGCAATTTTGAAGAGGTGAGAGTTCAGAGGGCAGTGGGTAGATTTAGAAAAAGTGAGATATTCAACATCACGGAAAGAAGACATCTACAACAAACAAGAGACTGGAAGGCACTTGATAACATGCAACATTTGATACGTAAGAACATAAGCAAACAACGAAGTAAAACACTCAGCCAGAAATCTAGCTTTTAAATTTACTCATTCAAGACAGGCAATATATATGGGGTGTATGGGGTGTCTAGGGAAGGGTAGCACCGCCGTGCCCTTTCTCAGGGCAGCTCGTCCACCTTTGGTCCGCACTTGGTGCTCAGCTCTCACCTGCGGCTCCAAATAGCTATAACACACGTAGTGGCCACACCCCGGTAAACCATCTCGGCAGACGGGCCAAACCAGGTGAAGGTAGCTGATGGGACTTCGACCCTCGGTGAGGTAGGGGATCTGCCTTTCCCAACACGTGAAGACTGGCCATGGCAGATGAGCAGAGGAGGCCGATTAATGGTCCAACGGTCAAGAAGGCAGGCCAGCAGGCATTTGTGGAGTGTTAAGAGCACGCCAAAGCACTTAGACGTCCTGGTTATCCACTGCAAGAGGTGGTGGTCTCTTTAAACTCCCCCAGCAGAAGGCAAAGCCAAACCACAGCTGTAACCTGCTGAGTACATGATATCCCAATGTGTCAGAGCGGCGTGGAGGGAAATTGTCCGTCATCTTGAAATTCCAGATGTGACCTAGCAACGAATATATATATAATATCCTGACATGTAATTAATGTGAAATATTCCTGTGATCTTCCCAGATATTTTCAAAACTCCTCTCGTTTAGGGAAGAGCACTGATCAGGACACGAAGAAACTTAATTACCCCTCATCACAATCAATAACTACCCATCTTTGTTCTTGACTCTACCTTCGCCCATGTTACAGCAATCAGTGTACAGAAAAACTTACTTATTGTTTGAAATCCCAATTCAGTTACACAGCAAATTGCCATTAAAACAATTTGCTTAAAAACTCACATCAAATCAAAAAACGCAGCGATCATCTGACTTCTGAGCTTAGTTTCAGTAATATTTCTAGGTGTAACATTTAACCAAAGTAGAACATTGAAACTAATTACATTGGTAGCCAGAAATGTAGACAGAGAAGTCTTTAAAAACACAGATATAAAAGACATACATCTGTTGGAAAATAATGCAGAAAGGCAGGACACAAATACTTATTCTGTCCATTCCAGGTTGCTATTGTGTAAAAAAATTACAATGCGAATTGTAAAAAAGAATTACAAGGTGAGTTTACAATTCATAAAGTCGAGTCACTTTTATTGTCATTTCGACCATAACTGCTCTGCACAGTACATAATAAAAATGAGACAATGTTCTTCAGGACCATGGTGTTACATGACACATTACAAAAACTAGACTGGACTACGTAAAAAAAACAGAGAAAGCTACACTAGACTACAGACTTACCCAGGACTGCATAAAGTGCACAAAACAGTGCAGGCATTACAATAAATAATAAACAGGACAACAGGACAGTAAGGTGTCAGTCCAGGCTCTGGCTATTGAGGAGTCTGATAGCTTGGGGGGAAGAAACTGTTACATAACCTGGTCGTGAGAGCCCAAATGCTTCAGTGCCTTTTCCCAGATGGTAGGAGGGAGAAGAGTTTTTATGAGGGGTGCGTGGGGTCCTTCATAACGCTGTTTGCTTTGCGGATGCAGTATGTAGTGTAAATGTCCATGATGGCGGGAAGAGAGACCCCGATGATCTTCTCAGCTGACCTCACTATCAGCTGCAGGGTCTTGCGATCCAAGCTGGTGCAATTTCAAACCAGGCAGTGATGCAGCTGCTCAGGACGCTCTCAATACAACCCCTGTAGAATTTGATGAGGATGGGGGGTGGGAGATGGACTTTCCTCAGCTTTCGCAGAAAGTAGAGATGATGCTGCTATGGAGCTGGTGTTGAGGGACCAGGTGCAATTCTCCGCCAGGTGAACACCAAGAAATTTGGTGCTCTTAACGATCTCTACAGAGGAACCATCAATGTTCAGGGGGAGTGGGCACTCTGTGCCCTCCTGAAGTCAACAACAATCTCTTTTGTTTTGTTCGCATTCAGAGATAATTTCCAAGGATGCTGCCAGGGACTTGAGGATAAGAGCTACAGGGAAATGTTGAATAGATTAGGACTTTATTCCCTGGGAGTGTGGGAGAACTTCAAGACATTTTGACCCCAGTCATTATCAATACTCCTCAGAGATTGTCCACCTGGTGTCAGTGGTCACATAAACCAGGCCTTGTGATTTGTACCAGCTGCTTAGCCCACTGCTCTACTCCCTCTACATCCATGACTGTGTGGCTAGGCATAGCTCAAACAGCATCTATAAATTTGCTGATGATACAACCATTGTTGGCAGAATTGCAGACTTTGATGAAAGGGTGTACAGGACTGAAATATATCAATTAGTTGAGTGGTGTCACAACAACAACCTTGCACTCAACATCAGCATGACTGAAGAGCTGATTGTGGACTTCAGTAAGACGAGAGAACACAAACCAAACCTTTTTGAGGGATCTTAAATGGAGAGAGTGAGCAACTTCAAGTTCCTGGGTGTCACTATCTGAGGACCTAACCTTGATGCCATGTATTGATGCAGGTATAAAGAAGGCAAGACAGTGGCTGTATTTCATTAGGAGTTTGAGGAGCTTTGGTTTGTTAATTAAATGAAATAAGTTGCAGAAACTTGTAAAATTAGTCAGCTCCATCATGGGTAGAAGCCTTGCTAGTATCCAAGACATTTTCAAGGAGCAGTGCCTTCGGAAGGTGGCGTCCATCATTAAGGATCCCCACCACCCAGGACATGCCCTCCTCATACTGCTACTATCAGGAAGGAGGTACAGAAGCCTGAAGGCACACACTCAGCGATTCAGGAACAGCCTCTTCCCACCTGCCATCGGATTTCTAAATGATCATTGAACCCATGAACACTACCTCACTACTTTTTGAATAACCATATAACAATTACAGCACGGTAACTGGTAATCTCAGCCCTTCTAGTCCATGCTGAACGCTTACTCTCACCTAGTCCCACTGACCCGCACTCAGCCCATAACCCTTCATTCCTTTTCTGTCCATATACCTATACAATTTTACTTTAAATGACAATATCGAACCTGCCTCTACCACTTCCACTGGAAGCTCGTTCCACACAGCTACCACTTTCTGAGTAAAGATATTCTCCCTCATGTTACCCTTAAACTTTTGCCCCCAACTTTCAACTCAAGTCCCCTTGCTTGAATCTCCCCTACCCTCAATGGAAAATGCCTATCCATATCAACTGTATCTATCCCCCTCATAATTTTAAATACCTCTATCAAGTCCCCCCTCAACCTTCTACGCCCCAAAGAATAAAGACCTAACTTGTTCAACCTTTCTCTACAAATTAGCTGCTGAAACCCAGGTAACATTCTGGTAAATCTTTTCTGTACTCTATTTTATTTCTGTTACTTTGCACTACTTATTTTAAATTTTAAGTTAATTATATATACACACGCGCACACATATATACACATATTTAATATAACAGTTTTTTTACTATATTTATCATGTATTGCATTGTACTGCTGCAGTAAATTTAACACATATACCAATAACACATATAACAACATATACCAATGATATTAAATCTGATTCTGATTCATACGACCATCCACCACCACCTGCTCCCATGATTTCATGTGACCCTGATCCGGGGGTTAAGCAGGTGTTACACATTTCCCAAGGGTGACCTGCAGGCTAGCGGAGGGTATCAGTGCCTTGCACCTCCTTTGGTAGAGACGCTCTTCCATCCCGTCACCCCAACACAATACTATTGAGTCGAATTCTGGTTGCCACATTGCAAGAAGGATGTGGTTGTACTGAAGAGATTGAAGAGGCTCGATTTCTGTTATGGGGGGTGGAATTAAATACACCGAATTGAAGTGTGACCTGATAGAGGTAGGTAAGGTGGATTATCCGAATGTTTACCCTTAAAAGAGGTATCAAAAACAATAAGGCTGAGGTCTGCAGTGAGAGATATGAGTCTTAAAGGATGTTTGAAGGAGTAAATTTTTTAAAAAGCACCATGGTTGATTGATATCTGGAACTCACCATCAGTAGAGGTGGTGGAATAAGATCCAGTCACTATGTTTAAAAGGCATTTAAGCAGGCGTCTGCATAATAAAGGCATACAAGGATACAGATCAAATACTGACAAATGGGATTATGCAGATGGACAAAAAGGTCAATTTGGAAGTAGGTAGCCTAAGGGACAACTCAATGACTCTCAATGTAACAGCAAAAGGCAATCCTTGTCAAATCACCGAATGTAACAGATCCATTCAACACAGGAATCACAGCAACAATGATTTCCACAACAATGAGCTTGGCTGCCTTAATCAAAGATACTGGGTTAACACATCCCAAAGGCAACAAACATAGCAGACAGACGAAGCAAAGTGCTTTTAAGAAGCTGTCAATTTTGGCATATTATTGAAGCCGGTGACAATGCTCTTCATTCTGCCTCAAGCATCAGAGTACCTGTCCCTCACTGATCAACAGCGACTCCAGCAGCACCAAACTACTGTATTCCACCCCTCCAAGACACCCAGCAGAGAATTAAAGAGAAACTCACAGATCTGGAATGGGGACTAAATTTTGCATGTTCAAGCAAACAGTAAAACTCTCCTCCTCCAATACTCACTTCACAAAGTTTGAGGTTTGTCCTCTAAACCCCACAGCTCTTTCACTGTGCAAAATTTAGTCCCCATTCCAGATCTGTGAGAATCACACAGCTCTCTGATTTCATCTGAAATAAACACAAAACTTAATGTTTTGCTCTAGATTTCAATCTACACCAACTGTACTTACCCTAATTTGGTGCCAAAACATCCTTGATAATCATTCCCATGTAACTCCTTGGAATAGTTTGCTTTGCTTAGTCCTGATGAAGGGCCCAAAATATTGAATGTATACTCTTTCCCATTGATGCTGCCCAACCTGCTGAATTCCTCCAGCATTTTGTGTGCATTGCTTTCCTTTGTTAAAGCTGCTGTCCAAGGGTTTCATTAATTACACCTTTCTTACTCAGGAAGCTCAGAAACATTTCAAAATTTCCATGCAGCCACACAAAAGACACAGGAGAAACTCAATGGGCCAGGCAGCATGGAGGAAAATGGACAGCTGAGGTTCAGGTTTCTGTAATTAATTAATTGGATCTGTAATTAATGCAGCTGCTGCTCCAATGTAGAAAAGAAGATCGTGAACTTATGTATGGGGGGGGGGGGAATTAAAGCAACAAGAAAATACAATAATGAACAATCTAGTAAGAAGCTGTTCAAAGGCTAACTGGTTGCCAGGTAAATTATTTTTTATTAAATATTAACTTTATTGGTCAAATAACATCAACACATTCAGTGAAATGTGTCCTTTGCATCAATAACCATCAAATCTGAGGATGTGCAGGGGCAGCCTGTGAGTTAAGATGGCGCTAGCGAACAATGATTCCTCAGGCGACATCTTCCAAGTAGTCAATCTTTTCAATTTTTCTTCATGTTCTACTTATTCTATTTATCTTAATTTTGTTTTTGAAACTGGTGGAGCCTGTGACTTACAGACTGTAGTTCAATTGAGTGAGCTAGCACTCTGCTGTCCCGCAGCACACTCCAGGAGAGAAATGCGAGCACAAACTACCACGAGGTGAATCTCAGGGCTGAAACAAGGGGCCATGATGGACTACATTTCTCAGCACGTACAGTGTCAAGTAAGATTGAAACATTGAGGCAAATGTGGAGGAGAGCAAGCTGCTTTCGGAGGGGCCACTGGCTCTCATCGCTACCCTCGGAGGGGCCGCTGGATCCCAATGCTCTCTGAGATGTTATCGAAATTCTGAGATTTATGCATTGGACTGTAGTTCATATTGGCCACTTTCAGTTCTATGTCTTTTTTCATGTTTTGGCCCATCCTTTCTTGTTGCCGATTGGCAGGCTGGGGATTTGGGGCTAGATGTTCTTGTTGTTTCTCCATGTGGGTGATCTGTTAACATTTTTGTGCAAGGGAGGAGTGGGGGTGGTTTTAGGGTTTGTGAGTTTTTGTTTCTTTTTATTTTCATGCGGGGGTGAAGGGGGGATTGATGTCTTTCTTTGGACTACTCCAATTGTTTTCTGTATTTGATGGCTATCCGGAGAAGACAAATCTCGAGTTGTATTCTGCATAATAATAAAATGAACCTTTGAACTTTCGAGTATCACCGTGCTTCCAGCATCCGCATAGGATGCCCATAACTCACAAACCTGTAAGGTCTTTGGAATGTCGGAGGAAACGAGAGCTCCTGGAGGAAACCCCAGAGTCATGGGGAGAACAGACAAACTTCTTACAGATGGTGATGGAATTGAACTCTGATCTATGATTGCTGTCACTGTAAAGTGCCAACTGCAATTTACAGTGCCAATGTCGCCTGATATGGGGGAATATAAAAAAAATGTCTACATGCAAACTGTTTCCAGATGTCTATAGGAAACAACTCCATTAGAAACAAAAACAAGAATTGTTGCAAACTCTCCACTGATCACCTCGGCGATCAAATTATTGGAGGAACTATCCAAAGGCTTTGGCTAATGATCTTGGAGGCACAAATTCAGGCCTTATATCAGTTAGGAAATTTGACTTCAGATCATTGAAGGAAAATTAACCAAAAAAACAAGTAAGCAGTGACAGAGATTGTAGCAACATTAGACTATTCAGTGTTTGCAAAGATCATATAAAGTATATTCACAGCTCAGCAGCTTCTCCACTTGATGCTATTTACAAAGCTACTTTATTCATGTGGATTCATCTAACCACGAGGGAGTTGAATAACAAAATAATAACCATCATGTACCTTAAAGTCACCTTCAGCATATTGCACCCATAAGATATTGGAGCACGATTAGGCCACTTGGCCCATCGAGTCTGCTCTAGCATTTCATCATGGCTGGTCCATTTCCCTCTCAACCCCAATCTCTTATCTTCTCACTGAATCCCTACATGCCCTGTCTAATCAAGAATCTATCAACGTCTGGCCTAAGTACAGGTTTCCCCTGCTATCCGACAGTACAGCGTTCCTATGAAACCCACTGTAAGCCAAAAAGTCATAAAGCGAAGAAGCAATTACCATTATTTATTTGGGAAAAATTTTTGAGTGTTCCCAGACCCAAAAATTAACCTACCAAATCATACCAAATAACATGTAAAACCTAAAATTACATGAACATATAATAAAAGCAGGAATGATATGATAAATATACAGCCTATATAAAGTAGAAATATTGTATGTACGGTGAAGTTACCCTTATCAGAATTGGGAAGACAGCAAGCAAATATCAATTTGGAGAAAAAATATCAGCATATACACACATACGCACGTACACGCATGTGCACGCCACTGCCTGCACAAGGCTTCACACTCATGGTAGTCTTTCTCGGGGTAAACACACGTATAAAGCGGGCATCTTTTTTCGTAAAAGCAAACATCCTCTTTGGTTAGCGAAAACAGGTACTAATGTAGGTCTTTCGTAACAGCGAGCTGTCGTAAAGCAAACATTCGAAAAGTGGCGGCCACCTGTATACCAAATGACTTGGCCTCCACAGCTGCCTGTGGCAACAAATTCCACAGATTCACCACCATCTGGCTAAAGAAATTCCTCCTCATCTCCATTCTAAATGAACATCCCTCTGTTCTGAGGCTGAGTCCTCTGTTCTTACTTAGCTTCTCCCACCACAGGAAACATCCTCTCCACATTCTCTCTATTGAATATTATTTGCTTTCTTTTATTGATTGTATGAGTTATTTTTTTCTCTTTCCGCAAATAGGGTGCTTGACAGTCTTTTTAAAAAATGGGTTATTTTAGGTTTCTTTGTTTTGTGGCTGCCTGTAAGGAGACAAATCTCAAGATTGCATAATGTATACTTCCTTTCATAATAAACACACTTTAAACTTAACATTCAATAGGCTTCAATGTGATTCCCCCCCCCCCCCCCCCCGCCACATTCTCCTGAATTCCAGTGAGTACAGGCCCAGAGCTATCAAATGCTGTTCGTCTGATAAGCCTTTCAATCCTGGAATCATTTTCGTGGACCTCTTTTGTACCCTCTCCAATGTCAGCACATCCTTGCTCCAAAACTGCTCACAGTACTTCAAGTGAGGCCTCACAAATGCTTATAAAGCCACAAAATTACATCCTTGCTTTAATATTTTAGTCTGCTTGAAATGAATGCTAACACTGTATTTGCCTTCCTCATCACAGACTCAACTTACAAATTAACCTTAAGAGAATCCTGTACAAGGACTCCCAAGAACTTTTGCACCTGAGATTTTTAAATCTTCTCTTCACTTAGAAAGTAAGTGCTTTTACTTCTTCTACAAAGTGCATGACCATACACTTCATGACACTGTATTCCATCTGCCACTTCTTTGCCTATTCTCTTAATCTGTCCCAATCCTTCTATAACCTCTCTATTTCCTGAACACTATCTACCCCTCCACCCATCTATGTATCATCCACAAACTTGGCCACAATTCCATCATCCAAATCATTAACATACAATTTTAAAAGAAGCGGTCCCAATACAGACTCCTGTGGAACACCAGAAAAAGTTTGCTTTATCCCCACTCTTTGTCTCCAGCCAATCAGCCAATGCTGTATCCATGTTAGTATATTTCCTATAATATCATGGGCTCTTGTTAAGCAGCTTGTCAAAGGCCTCCTGAAATTCCAAGAACATAACATCCATTGATTCTCCTCTGTATATCCTACTTATTATTTCTTCAAAGTATTTCAAAAGATTTGTCAGACATGATTTTCCCTTAAGGAAACCATGATGACTACGTCCTATTTTATCATGTGCCTCCAAGTACCCCAAAACCACGTCCTTAACAATTGACTCCAATGTCTTCCCAGACTAATTGGCCTTCCTTCTGTCTCCCTCACTCTCTTCTTGGAGTGACATTTGCAAGTTTCCAGTCCTCCAGAACCATGCCAGAACTGACCCATCTGCTTCACTAACGCTTCTTTTGTTGGAAATATCTGTCAGGCCTTTGTGCAACTCCAGAACACTTCAACAATCAGAGAGTGCCGGCCTTGTGAGAAATGTTCAAATACCATACAAGGGACTCACCTTCCACATTCTCGTGCTCTTCAGTTTTCTGAAACAGAAGAGCCAAGATTACTGTTTCCTAATATGTATATTCTCTCAATTCTCACGTCATTCTATGAAATATTTACATTTCACTTTCTCTGTGTTGCTTATTTTTTAAAAAAAGGTCTTCATGGAATGAGGTAACCGATGGCAAGCCCAGCATCACCTGCCTAACACTAATTATGCTTAAACCGATGTGGCTACCTGGATGTTTCAGAATGTAGATCAGAGCCAGTAACATTGCACTGGGCCTGGAGTCACAGGACATACTGGGTAAGGCAGCAACACACACAAAGTTCTGGAGGAACTCAGCGGGTCAGGCAGGATCTATGGAAAAGAGTACAGTCGATTTTTCAGGCCGAGAGACTTCACCAGGACCCTGGGTAAGGCAGATCTCTTTCTCAACGAATAGTATGGATAATCTGTTGGTATCCAAAATTTATTTAATTGAAGTTAAATTTCTCACCTGCTGTGCAGGGATCTGAACTCCCACCTCCAGATCAACTGTCTAGTCCTCTAAGTTGTTAAATCTGTGGATGCTAGCTCTCCCAAGAGCTGCCTTACGATGATGGTTCAACACAGGCTGGAAAGTAAATTATGCTTTTCCATTCTGATTTTTGCAGAGCAATTCCAGAATGCTATTAATATTTTATATTTTATTTGACCAATGTTATATATTTCAATTTTTGCATATGATTACACCAAAACACAGAAAGAAGCTTAAAATGGCTGATATCCAAGTTCAAAGTTCAAGGAAAATTTATTATCAATGTACGTACATGTCACAACATACAAACGTGAGATTCATTTACAAAAGGAGTCCACGAACAAATACTATGTCTCAGGGAGGTCAGTGAGCAGGTCACACACAGAGACCCTAACCCTGAGCATGCATTGGCACAGGCAGATGCTACCAGTCTCATTAGTGGAGCAAACATCTTGAACAGATGTAAACCATTAATCATGCACACCAGCTTTCTTTCACCCTCAAATCGCTAATCCAAACTGAAACGTTGGTGATGGAAGTAGTGGGCATTAGCAAAAACCATTTCATTTTCTCTCCCACATCTCTCCAATGCATAGATCCAAATAAGAAATTAAGACCAATACTTCAGAGCACTAAAACCAGAGCTGGATCGCCCAAAGAGTCATCATTCACATGTAAAACTAACGATTTCTCCTAAATGGACCAGAGAGATCAGAAGTACATCAGTGAAGTCAGCGAGGAGAGAAGTTGGCCCTTTTGCCCATTACATCCATGCCAAGCCACACTGGCACCATTTACCCATATTTGATTCTAGTCTTCTATGCCTTTGTGCTATCAATACACATCTAATTTAATTGCTTATTAAATGGTGTGAGATTATTCACCTCCGCCAGCTCAGGCACTGCAAAACAGATTCCATTCAGTGTGTGAAAAAAATCCCCTTAGAACCCTTCTAAACCTCCCATCTCTCACCTTAATTTTATTCCGTCACTTTATTTTAATTTTATTTAGGGATACAGAACAATAGCGAGCAGTTCTGTCCCAATGAGCCGGCGCTGTTCAATTACACATGATCAATTAATTTACTAATCCTTACATCTTTCAAATGTGGGAGTAAACCAGGGCAGCCAGAAGGAATGGCACAGTTTCTTATGGGAGAACATACAAGCTCCTCACGGCCAACGGCAAAATTGAAACCAGTTTACTGGCACTGTATGCTAACCGCTTCTCTACCATGCTGCTCCTAAGAATCTTCATTAAGGGAATGAAATTCCATCTATCTCCCTTTGCAATTTTGTATACCTCTAATCAGGTTCCCTGTTCTGCAAAAACAAACCCAAGCTATCCAATCTCTCTTTGTAACTGAGCCACACCAAACCAGGAAAAATCCTGGAGAATCTCATCTACACCCCGGCCAGTGTAAACATAACCTCCCTATCGCATCCTGCTCAAAACTGGATCTCATTCATTGTCTGTGAAATCTTGTGTACATAAGAAAGCTGCCAAATTTCCTGCTCTGCAATACCATGATGACATTTCAGAAGCTTTTCCAGTGCTTTGCAATGAGGTCTACAAAGATACTACAAATTTCATCTATTATTTTCTTTTTCCCTCATTGAATAGATTGTGAGGATGTTCTGGAGTCCAGAAGAATAAGAAGCAAGCATATTTAATTTTTTTTGGGGCAGAAGGTTGACAGGATAGATGTTTCCTCTGTTTGGGTGAATTTCACAAGATGACATGTCTCTCAGGATGAGGCTTTTTGTTCCAGAATGAAGGAGATGTCCTCCTTCTTCAAAGAAAGGGTCCTTCCCTCTCTCCACCATTAATGCTACATCTCTTCCATTTCACATGTCTGCTCTCACCCCATCCTCCTGCCACACTACCAGGGATAGAGTTCCTCTTGGCCTCACTTACCGCCCCACTAGCCTCCGGGTTCAGCAGATATTTTCCGCAACTTCTGCCACCTCGAATGGGATCCCATCATTAAGCACATCTTTCCCTCCCCCCACTTCTTGCTTTCTGCAGAGATCGCTCCCCATGCGATTCCCTTGTCCATTCGTCCCTCCCCACTGAGCTCCTGCCTGGCACATAACCTTGTCAGCAGAACAAGTGCTACACCTGCCCTTATGCCTCCTCCCTCACTACCATTCAGTGCTCCAAACAGTCCTTCCAGTTGAGGCAACAAGTCGCCTGGGAGTCTGTTGGGGTCATCTACTGTGTGCTCCTGGTGTGGCCTCCTGTATATCGGTGAGACCCGACGTAGATTCGGAGACCATTTTGCTGAGCACCCATGCTCCATCTGCCAGAAGAAGTGGGATCTCCCAGTGGCCACCCACTTTAATTCCACTTCCCATTCCGATATGTCTATACATGGCCTCCTCTATGCAAAGAAAAAAATATATGCAAACAGGCCACACTCAGGTTGGAGGAACACCACCTTATATACCATTTGGGTAGCCTCCAACCTGATGGCTTGAAATTAGATTTCTCTTACTTCCAGTAATGTCCCTCCCAACCCCCTTCACCATTCCGCATCCTTGTTTCCCTCTCTCACCTTATCTCCTTGCCAGCCCATCACCTCCCTCTGGTGCTCCTCCCTCCTTTTCTTTCTTCCCCAGCCTTCTGTCCTCTCCTATTAGATACCCCCTTCTCCAGCCCTGTATCTCTTTCACCATCAACTTCCCAGCTCTTCACTTCACTCCTCCCCCTCCCGGTTTCACCTTTCACCATGCTTCTCTCTCCACTCCCCTCCACTTTTTAACTCTACTCCTCAACTTTTTTTTCTCCAGTCTTGCTGAAGGGTTTTGGCCTGAAACATTGATTGCACTCTTTTCCATAGATGCTGCCAGGCCTGCTGAGTTCCTCCATCATTTTGTGAGTGTTGCATGTCTCTGATCAAAGGACTTGGTCACTTACAACAGGTGAGGAAGGATTTCTTCACTTATAAATGTTAACCTTTCTCAGTCTCTACACTAGATGCTGCTGATGCAAAGTCATAATGTATATTTATGACTGTGGACCTTTGAAAGTTTCTACACTAGATGCCATTGATGCAAGGTCATAATACACTGTATTTGTGGTTATGGACCTTTGGAAGTCTCTACACTAGATGTTGTCAATGCAAAATCATAATGTATATTTGTTTCTGTCGATCTTTGGAAGTCTCTATGCCTATGCTGTTAATGCTAGGTCATAATGCATACTTACGGCTATGGATTTTTTGAACTCCAGGGATATCAATGGTGATTGTGATTATGCATAAAAATAAACTGTGGGTAAGCTCAAGACAACCCAAAGTGTTAATTTGTTCCATTTCCTTTGTAACACAGAAGGCGCTAGCAAAGTCAACGGTCAGGCAGTTTCTGTAGAGGAAAATAGACTGTTGGTGTTTCAGGTAAAGCCCTGAAATGCTGGCTGCCCTTCCCCCCCCCCCCCCCCCCCCCCAGAGATACTGCCTGGCCTGCTGATTTCCTCCAGCATCTATTGTGTTGCTCCAAATTCCAACATCCGATGTCTATGTTCATTTTCCCGAACAGTTGCTGCTTGACCACTGAGCTGTTCTGGCATCCTGATTGTTGCTTTAGATTCCAGCATCTGCAGCGTTGAGTCTCAGAGCAGCCATGTTCACAGCTAAGTCAGAGCAGCTCAAAGGGACCAAAACCTGATATACAAGGGTATGTTTCTGTTAGCATTTCAGTTGAGAATGGTGCTACAATGCCCACACCTGGTGCAAATGCCAAACATAAGGAATGCATACAGACCTGTAACAGGCAGTATGACAAGTGCACTGCTGAAGGAACACAGAAAATCCTTTTGCGCCCCGGCACAATATATCAGAGCGCGTCTTTAATTGTGGTAACTTTCCTTCAAAGTCAGCTGCGTTTCGACTTTCAGCGTGCTTGAAGTGAAATTTCGAAGGGTTCAGTGAAAGTGGATCGAAGCAAATGAGCTTTCCCAGAATGTGCGCATTTTGAGGAGGAGGAGGAGGAGGAGGGAGGGTCAGTGGGAAAGGTGAATAAAGCAATCAGACTTTTGAACAATTTTCAGGCCCAGATGGGAGAACTGGCTCTCAGCATTCGCATCACGGCAAAGACATTACATCTTTTACATTAACAATAACCAGATTCAATGAGGCTCAAACAGAAAAAAAATCATCACCTACCATGCAGAAATGACTTGCATATTTATATATGCAAATATTGTTTAAATTATTATTTATAATTCATTCCTGCCAGCTGACTCTCTTAAGAATTGATTCCTGGTGCAATGCTGTACAGTACTGTATTCCAGTACCCGCTCGCTGCAGAACTGAGGCTGAAAAGACTGGTCTGTTATTACCTTTCACAGCCACAGGACATCCCAAAGCCAGTGAGATGCTTTTTGTGGTCTTTGCTGCCATTAGGGAAACACTGCAGCCAATTTGCACGTAGCAAATTCCCATAAAGTAACGATGACCGGACAATATGAATTAATGATGCAGTGTGAGGAACCAACCAGCATTGGCCAGAACATCAAGCTCTTTAAAATACTGATACTGTAAGGCTCCAGTAAAAGAAAACGTTTTCTACTTTGTTTCATCTGAAAGGTGGCATCAAGAGTACAGTAGTCAAGTCACTACGCTTGAAAAATAAACACACTATGCTCTCCTTCAGATTCAAGAGTCGTTCTAAGTCACAGCATTACACAGAGTGTAGTCTGCATGCAAACCACAGCAACTTGTTGCAATATCTGTTAATATTTCTGTGCATTTTACCACCACAAACTCTTACTTTTCTTCACTCTTTATGTAACAAGCATAGCAAAAGGAAAACATCCTCGATACCATACAAGACTCTAACATCAATATGCATTCCCTGGCTTCCAAGTAGATCAGATGTCAGCTATTATTCAACAGTTAATGAGTTTATTCTGATGATACACCACCTGACATTCAGCTGACACACTATGCTAAAAAGCATAACAATACTTCATCAAATAATAAAACAAGGCCATTTATACTTTGAACCACTTAGCAATTCAATAACTCACGGGCATGAATAATTTCCTCATTAGAAACACAAATGCTAGCTCAACTTCAATCCCAGCGAAGCATCTGTTGCTCAGTACTGGGAAATGACATCTCCAGTTCAGCATCAGTACTGTGAAAACTGAAGGATAGCATTGGAAGGGCAAGGATCATGCAATCATAATACCTTTCACATCCTCTGCATTCCCCCAAAGAGTTTATGGTATAGCTATTTACTGTTGCCAAGGAAAAAACCTCATATGACCCACTCAGAATCAAGCAAATGCTTCATTTCAAAGTGTATATATTCTCACACCTACCAAAAATTAAACAGAATTCCTTCATTTAGGTATCCCATCAGACATTTTAAATACAGCCTGTGATTTAACTGTATCCCTAATGCAAATGGTCTTAAGGGTCAGATGAAGGGTCTTGATTTGAAGATTTGAAAAGTCAACAATTTTATTATTTCTCTTCATTGATGGTGCCCAACTAGCTGCATTCCTCAAGCATTTTTTGTGTTGCTCCAGCTTCCATCTGCCATCTCTTGTGTCTTCAAGGGTGGGGCTACTTTGAATGACATTGTGCTGAGAATTCATTGTCCATTCCCTTAACAGGCAAATGTGCATCAGACCTTTTCCAATAAAGGCGGAAATGCAGAGTTCAACATAAAGGAAGGTAAGAACTAAAGCCCATAGTAGGACATAACAGTCCGCTCATTCCTGCTTCAGCAACAAGGTTAGGGAAATTTCTATGCGTCAAATTTATTTTCTCTACTTTTTCTCAACAACTTTCAATCCTCTCGCCCCAACCACCTCATTTTCACCATCAATGTCCTGTCCCTATACACATCTATCCTCCATCAAAAAGGCCTTAAAGCTCTCCACTTCTTTCTCAAAAGTCCCAAGCAGTTCCCCTCTACCACTACCCTCCTCCGCCTGGCAGAACCAGTCTTCACCCCCAACAATTTCTCCTTCTGCTCCTCCCACTTCCTCCAAACATTACGGGTAGCCATGCGTCTGCCATTTTGTTGGCTATGTGGAACGGTCTTCATTCCAAGCTTACCAACTCTTTCTGCACTATGTTGATGACTGCATTGGTGCTGCTTCATGCATTTATGCTGAGCTCGTCAACTTCATCAACTTTGCCTCCCACTTCTACCTCGTCCTTAAATTATTTGGTCTATTTCTAACAAATCTCTCCCCTTTCTCAATCTCTCTGTCTCCATCACTGGAGACTGTCTACTGATATCTTTCCTCAAACCACCACCTCCCATGGCCATCTTCACTATTCCTCTTTCCACTTTTCTCTTCTAAAAATACTACCGGTATTCCCTTTTCTCAGATCCTTCATCTCTGCCACATCTGTTCCCAGGATGAGGCTTTCCTCTCCATGACATCAGGGATGTCCTCCTCTTTCAAAGAACAGGGTTGCCTTTCCTCCACCATTGATGCTGCCCTCACATGCATCTCCTCTGTTTCCTGAACATTTGCACTAACACTATCTTCCCACCACTTTAAGAAGATGGTGCTCCTCTTGTTCTCACCTACCATACATGAACATCCACGTCATTCCCCGTAATTTCCACTACCTTCAACGGGACCCTATTACCAAACCTATCTTTACCTCTCCCCACTCTCCATCTTCCACAGGGATCACTCCTCCAGGATTCCCTTGCCAATTTGTCCCTCTCAGCAGAAAACGGCAGAAGTTCTACACCTCCTCCCTCACCTCCATTCAGAACCCTGAAAAGTCCTTCCAGGTGAGGCAACACTTCATATACATATCTGATGGAGGCGCCTACTGTATCTGGTGCTCACAGCGCGTAATTCCCTACACTGGTGAAACTCAATGTAGACTGGAGGACCGTTTTGTCAAGTACCTCTGCTCTATCCGCAAAAAGCAGGCTTTCCCAGTGGCCAACCATTTCAATTCCTGTCCCCATTTGACATGTCGGTCTGTGCGTTCTCAGGTTGGAGGAGCAACACCTGATATTGCGTCTACCTAGCCTCCAACCTGATGGCACGAACACTGATTTCTCTAGCTTCTGGTAACTTCTTCCCTTCCTCCTTCCCTTTTCTTCCGTTTTCCCCTCTCCTCTCCTATCAGATTCCTTCTTCTCCAACCCCTTGACCTTTATACTTCACCTACCAGATTCTTATTCCCCCAACCCCAACCACCTGGCTTGTACTCCTTCTACTCTCCACTTCTTCCCCTTTCTTTTCCCGTCTTGATGCAGGGTCTCGGCCCAAAACATCAAACGTTTCTTTATTTCCATAGTTGCCTACTGACCTGTAGTGTTCCACCAGCTTTTGTGTGTGTTGCTCTGGATTTCCAGCATCTTGTGTTTATTACCTGCCTAAATGTCACACTCCATCAGGAATAAGTCTCATATCCCCTCTTTCCAAGTCTTACTGAAACATTACTCAATTTTTCTCTGCACAGATGCTACTTGAACTTCTGATTATTTCCAGCAGTTTACATTTTATTTCAGATTTCCAGCATCAACATTTTTATTTACCACTTGATTTGGTTTGTTACTGAGCATTATTACCTTAAGCACTGTGAAACATATTGGGATGCTTTTGTGGTTGTTAGTGGCATTGTTAAGATGAATGGTCACAGTCATTGTCCCAGGGTAGGGAAATTTAAAACTTAGAAAGCACAGGTTTAAGGTGAAGAAAATTAAGGGGAAAAGTTCAGAAGAAATCTGAGGGAATGGTTCCATACAGAGGCTGGTGGGAAAATGAAACAAGCTGTCAGAGGAAGTGGTGGAAGCAGGTGGAAAGCTTTAAAAGACAAGTAAATGGACAGAAAAGGTTTAGACAACAATGGACCAAACAGACAAATGGGACTAGTTCAGGTAGACAGCTTAGTCAGGACAAGTTGGGTTGAAGCTGAATAATTCTATGGTTTGACTCTGTCACTTGAGTGGCAGTCAAAAAAAAGTACAGGTATTGGAAATCATGTTCCTTTGAACAGTTGGCTGCTGTCTTTTCACCAGTTTCCTCAATTTGTGATGTTTTATTTCCTGGCTCCAGATTGGGGGGAGTTCTCAGAATAAGCAGTAGTGCAGTTAGTCAATCTGTTCAATATGACACACAGTGTATCACAACAGTTGTTCGAGCCAGGATGAGGGGGGTTGCACTGAGCTTTACAACTCTGCTGACAGTTGAACGATGGCTGAGCACCTAGTTCTATCTCCTGCATTATCACTACTGTTTAGGAGCCTATACATGCCTCCACCAATTCCTGCTCGTTTCTTAGCTTCACCCACACCGGTTCCACATCACGGAATGATTACCCTTCATGGTGCACGGTTTCAGTAGAGCTTCTGGCTCATAGCTCCAGTGAACTCAATCCTGTCTAACGATGCTGCATGGTGTTCACACGTTCTCCCCGCAACCACACAAGTTTCCACCAAGTGCATAGCAGTAACACTATTACAGTGCCAGAGATCCGGTTCAATTCCATCCGTCTGTTAAGGACCTTGTACTGTACAATCTCTCTTTGACTGCATGAAATTTCTCCAGGACTGGTTTCTTCTCACATTCCAAAGACATACTGGTCACATGGGTGGTGTGGGCTCATTGGGCCAGAAGGGTCTGTTTCAAGATTGTATCTCTAAATACATATCCAAATGTGTGGGGGTGCTAGGTTAACTGGCAATTATAAATCTCCCAAATGTAGGTGAGTAGTAAAATCTAGGAGGATAATGGGCATGTTGGTAAAATGAAATACGATTAGTGTAAATGGGTATTTAATTGGTGACATACATTTTGTGGTCTGAGCAAACAATCTCCTTGCTCTACGTCTTTTTTCTAAAATCTCTCCAGACACTACAGAGTGCTTTACACCCACTGAAGTACTCTGGATCACAAGGGTAATTATGATCTCACAATGACATACATATTGAAGGATGGACATCAAGATGGGATTGAACAGTCACCACCCACCTCAAAAGCCTCCAAGTGCACCTGAACCCATAGTCATCGCTACAGCCATAAGGTCAGTCTTCAGGATTGTGAACCTATAAAAGCATCTGGCTCACATAGTGTTATTACACCATGCGCAGATCAGCTGGTGGAGATATCTGCAGACATTTTAACCTCTCCCTGCTTCAATCTGAGGTTCTCCCCTGCTATTATCCCAGTACTCAAGAAAAAGAAGGAAATTTGCCTCAAATACTACACCCATCATCATGAAGTGCTTCAAGAGGCTGCTGATGGCACACATTAATCCAGCCTTCTTGCCAACTTGGACCCACTGCAATTTGTCGAGTGCTGGAACATGTCTACAGCAGTAGCCATTTTCCTAGGTCTACACTCATCTCTGGAGTATCTGGATAGTAATGGCATCTCTGTCAGACAATTATTTATTGACTATAACTCAGTCTTCAATACTATAATTCCAAGCAAACTCATTTCCAGATTCCTAGACCTGCAACTCAACACATCCCATTACAACTGGCCCTTAAATTTCCTGACCAACACACTGCAATCAATAAGAATAGGCAACAACAACTCTGCCACAATTATGCTTAACACAGGTGCCCTACAAGGCTCCATTCTCCGCTCCCTGCTCTATTCCCTATACACTCATGACTGGGTGGCCAAATTCTGCTCTGACTGCATCTACAAGTTTGCAGATGATGGCACCACTGTTGGTCATATCTCAAATAATGATGATTTGCAGTACAGGAAAGAGGTAGAAAACCTGGTGACATGATGTCATGGCCTCAAACCTTTGCTCATTCTCAGTAAAATGAAAGAACTGGTAATTGACTTCAGAAAAGGGATGGTGGATCTGGTCTTCCTTACATCAACAGTGCTATGGTCAAGTGAAATAAGAATTTTCATCTCCTGCAAGTGAACATCACCATTAGTTGGTCCAATCACATTGATGCCATGGCCAAGAAAATTCACCAATGCCTCCTCCAGAGGCAAAAAAATGGGCAAAAGCCAGAAAGTACTTACCACTAGGTTCAGGGACAATTTCCAACCTGCTATCATGAGACTATTGAATGGTATACGACTATGAGAAGATGAACCTCACAATCTATCTTATGACCTTGCACCTTTTTGCCACAGAAAGGTGGCATCTAACATTAAGGACCACCATCACCCAGGACATGCCTTCTTCTCTTCACTACCACCAGGGAGAGGGTACAGGAGCCTGAAGGTACACACTCAATGAGTCAGGAACAGCTTCTGCCACTCTGCCATCAGATTTCTGAATGGATATTTAACCCATGAATGCTATTTCACTACTTTTTTTGCACTACTTATTTCACAGACACACACATTTCTTACAGTTATTAAGTATTACATAATAAATAACTTACTGCTGCCGCATAGCAAATTTCACGACATACACTGGTGATATTAAACCTGATTCTGATGCGCTGCACTTTCTCTGTAACTGCAATACTTCATTCTGCATTCTTATTGTTTTACCTTGTACAACCTCAATGCCCTGTGTAGCGAATTGATCTACATGAATGATATGCAAAACAAATTATTCACTGTAACTCAATATGTGACAATAATTTACCAATTTACCATGCTGATATCAGTTAATACCGGCCTTCTCTCTGCACATCTGCACTTTTCTCTACCACAGAATAATTTCTAACTAACAAAGCAAATTTCAAGAGTTGTAATATAGCAACCGGATGACAATTTGTTCACTGCAAATTCACATCAACAGTAATATGGTAATAGCCACATTATCCATTTCAGTTATTCATTAAACGATAAAAATTGGGCAGAACTCTGATATACAGTAGATATGATCGCATTCTGGTAAGATGGTGGCACGTTCAGAAGCAGTAGCCTCTGGGGAGCCAACCAAAGGTGTTTTTGTCTTTTTTTTACAATCACAGGACAATTATGGACATTAAGAACTTCAGGTATTACAGATGTACCCCATCTGCAAGATGTTCATTTTCAGAGAAGCTGGACTTGGTGCGAATTGTGTTACTGCCTGCTATGGGAAAGTATCAGAGTCGATGCATTAAGACGGTGGGCAGTCTAACCATGAGTGATTGTTTTGGATGTTCCTCTTGCAATCACCAGTCTCTATTGGACATCGATAATATAAAATGCTGCAAGTCTGGTTCTCTTGTTTATTAGTGAGACAGATGGCAGGGGAGCAAGGCCAAGGCCTCAAGCTGCGGTCCTGCCAGTTGCAGCAGTCCAGGAGAGGAAATGCTAGAGGCCACGTAGTGTGGTGTCCATGCTGTTTGAGGGCCAACCCCACCTGTCAGTGCTGCCCGCCAGTGTTAGACTGGTGGAATGACAACCTGGATTGCACGCATGGCATACATTCAAGTGCGGACTGCTGGAAAACTGCTTTTTCTCGCCGATAACACCCATGCACCATCAATTTACAAGGCATGTCGCTCAGTGACTTGGGTTATAATAGATTTTTTTTTACTGTGACTATGTCTGTAAGGAGCTTGTACAATCTCTGTGACTGCATGAAAGGTGTGGGTTCAATGCTAAACCTAAAGTCTCATAACACCAATGTTACAATCGGATAACAATAAATCAAATAAGAGATCAAACAAGCTGCCGGACCTACTTGATCAAGAACATATCTAAAGAAAAAAGTAATTTAATTTGCTGCAAGGCAGGGGTGACAAATGTAACCAGGCTAATGCAAATTATGTCAGGGAATCAGAGAGTATGTACACTAATACAACCAGCCTGAAGCAATAAAACAATATTCTCCTCTCCTGGGAATAGTCACAGAGTACTACTGGATAGAAACAGATCCTTCAGCCCATCTAGTTAATGCCGATCTAATCTTTTACCTATTCCCATCCACCTACACCCAGACTATATCCTTTCAAATCCCTTCCATCCTTGTACCTGCTGAAATTTCACTTCAATGTTACAACTGAACCCATATTGACCAATTCTGCTGGCAGCTCATTCCACAATCATACAACCCCGAGTGAAGAAATTCCCCCACAGATTCCTCTTCAGTATTTCCTCTTAAAACTAAGAGCTTTAGTTCTAGTCTCACCCAGATTCAGGTGAAAAAGCCTGGATGCATTCACCCTATCTAAACCCCTCACAGAGGTATCC
This sequence comes from Hypanus sabinus, assembly GCF_030144855.1. Lineage (NCBI taxonomy): Eukaryota > Metazoa > Chordata > Chondrichthyes > Myliobatiformes > Dasyatidae > Hypanus > Hypanus sabinus. The sequence continues at coordinate 47,809,157 of NC_082726.1, read as the reverse complement.
AGTATTATAAGATCACCCATCATTCTCCCGTACGCCAGGTAATAAAGTCTGAACAAATTCAAACTTTTCCTGTAACTTAAGTCCTGCAACATTCTGATTGTGAAACGTTTAAGATAATTAAAGGATTTGATAGGATTGAGGCAGGAAATATGTTCCAGATGTTGGGAGAGTCCAGTACCAGAGGGCATGGATTGAGAATAAGAGGTCAGTTATTTAAAACAGAGTTGAGGAAGAGCTTCTTCTCCCAGAGAGTTGTGGAGGTGTGGAATGCATTGCCACGGAAGATGGTGGAGGCCAATTCTCTGGATGCTTTCAAGAAGGAGCTAGATAGATATCTGCTGGATAGGGGAATCAAGGGATATGGGGACAAGGCAGGGACTGGGTATTGATAGTGAATGATCAGCCATGATCTCAGAATGGCGGAGCAGACTCGAGGGGCCGAATGGTCTACTTCTGCACCTATTGTCTATTGTCTATTCTTGTAGATTTTCTCTGCACTCTTTTAGGCTTATTGACATCTTGTCTATAAACAGATGACCAGAAGTGCACACAATACTCTCATTGTGGCCTCACCAATGCCTCTTTTTAGTTATATTTAGAGATACAGTACGGTAACCCAATGAGCCCACACTGCCCAATTATATTCATGTGACCAATTAACATGGTATTCAGTGTGGGAATCTGGGAAGAAGCTGGAGCATCTGGAGGAAAACCACATGGTCAAGGGGAGCACATAAACACTCCTTACGGATAATGGTGGGATTGAGCCTGGGCCGTTGCCTCTATAATAGTATTACACTAACTATTACACTATTGTGCCACCTTGTACAACTTACACACGACACCCCAACTCCTGTACTCAGCACCCTGATTTATAAAGGCCAACATGCTAAAAACTCTCTTTACGACTCTACCTACAAAGTACTTGCAATGCCATTGCCAATGAATTATGGATGTGCATTCCCAGGTCCATTGCTCTACTGCACAGCTCCCACATCAACTGCCTTGCCACCAGACAAAGGCAACATGCCTTTGGCAACTTGCATTATCACTGTCCAACAGACAGTGCAAGTGAAATATCCGAGACAATCTTCCATGGTTATACTGCACTAGTTCTGATGCTTCCAAGTAGCAGTCAGCAACCAGGTTAGCTCCTCCAAACACAACCAGGCTCCTCCAACATCCCAACTGGCTCCTTCGATATCCTGACAGTAGATATCCTGACCCTTTTCTTGCAACTGACATCTATCCCTCTATAAGTTTGTTCCTCTAAATCACACTGATTAATTGGAGGTCTATAATAAGATCTGTTTAATGTGGTCATCATTTTTTAAATTCCTGACCCATATTGCCTTAGTTGAGTCCCCCAGTATGTGCTCTCTGAATACGGCCAAGACATTTTCCATGATGAGTAATGCCACCCCCTCTATTATGTCTAAAACATCGAAACCATAGAATGTTGAGCTGCCAGCACTGCCATTTGGGCAACCAAGTCTCACTGATGGCAACAACATCATAATTCTACATGCAATTAGTTACTATACCGGATAGAAGTTTATAAAGTTATGAGAGGCATAGATAGGGTGGACAATCAGAATTTCTTTTCTTAGGGTAGAAGAATCAAATACCACATAAAACACATTTAAGTTGGGAGGGGGAAGTTTCACTGCAGACATGCGGGGTAAGCTTATTTTACAAAAAGAGAGTTGTGGGTGTCTGTGGGGGTAGTGAAGGAAGCAGATATGATGGCGGCATTTAAGAGACTTTTAAGGTGGCACATGAATATGCAGAGAATAATTGGATATGAACCATGTGCAGGTACAAGAAATTTTAATTTGGTTTGCCATTCTGTTCAGCACAAAGATCATGGGCCAAAGTAACACGCAGAAAACGCGAGAGGAACTTGGCAGTTCAGGCAGCACATATAAAGGTGAATAAAGAGACATTTCAGGCCGAGTTCCTTCATCAGGTCATCACCATTCATCCGAAGAACCTGTTCCTGTGCTGTGCTGTTCCATGTTAAATGAATGGAAGCAGATTTGATCCAAAGACTAAACATTACAGCTGAGTGATTTGGATGTGAATGAGACTGGGTGTGGGCTGGGTTGGGCTCATCAGGGAGGGAGAAATAAGGGAATCTGATGATGCAGAAACACTCAATTGATTAGGCAGATTGCTTAAGACTCAACTAAAGCACAGTGGATGCTGGAGATTTGTTTATTCATTTAGAGATACAGTGGGAAACAGGCCCTTCTGCGTCAATTAGCCAAAGCGCCCAGCAACCCACCTGTTTAACGATAGCCTAATCACAAGACAATTTAAATAACCAATTAACTTACATCCTTGGACTGTGGGAGGAAACCAGAGCACCCGGATGAAACCTATGCACTTATGGGAAGGATATACAAACTTTTTCAGAGGACACCAGAATTCAAATCCGAACTCCGACACCCCGAGCTAACTGCTACGTACTGAAATAACAATCTTTCAATTTTCCAACATTTCCTATTTTGTAATTCAGATTTCCAGTCTTCACGGTATTTTATTTGTATTTGAGGGATTAGGAAGATATTCTCAAAGCACTTCCCACGATTTTTATCCCCTGTATACCTACCCTAAAACTCTCACTTCTCTCCCACAACTTGGCACTACTTAAAACTGACCATTCCAAGAATATTATTCTACAGAGTTGTGCTCTGGTCAAGTTATTGGTTTATGGTCAAGTGTGTTTTGTGCTCCTGAAGTACTCTCACATTCCTATCAGGGCACACCAAAGCACTCTACACCCCATGAAGTTTCTCCGAAGCAGAGTCACGCCAGTAAAACAGTACACTCAGCATCTAATTTCCAGACACAATGTGCTGCACGTGTGGCCACCAGACCTGCGATTTAAAATCTGAGTCTTATATTTACAAATGAAGAATTTTCCTAACATCACGGTTCTTTAAATTAATCTACTATGTTGGTGCGGCCAAAAAAGCTAATTGTCATGTCAGTTATAGCCTGGGTAAGTGTGGCCATGACAACGAACCTGAACTTGGGTATTTACAAAGATAGTCTACACCAGTGCAATACAGAAACAGCATTTAGAAACATTAAGATTCAAGTCTTGGTCATCAGCATTTGCCCATCATTCAAAAACAACATTTCCGTTCAAATCAGTTTTATGCTTTGAACACAAGGCCATTGAAAACTAGGTTGTGGCTGACCCAACTCATTCCACTTAATGAGCCCTAACAAGTAGAAAGATCTTATTTTAATCATCTTCATCTGCGCAGAGTTTAAACTTGGTCCCAGGAGCAAAAAAAAAGTGATCTGACACACACAGCTTCAACCAGCTGCTTTCTTTACAATTATCTCTTTATGCAGCAGTCTACTTTATTATGTGAACACCTGGACCATTAAAGATGCAGATTTTAAATGACTACTAATAAAAACATTCACCCAAACGTTTCAAAGCAGGCAGGTTTCATCAGTTTTAGACACCTACACCCCATAAAGGAGCAGACGGCCAGGGGTGGGCCTCCAGACATCTCTACAAAAATTACTTCTCTATAACAGTGGTTCTCAACATTTTTCTGCTAGTGGCCCACTTGTGACCTTTATTTCTATCTGTGGCCCCCACCTTCCATAGGCTCTTCGTTTCTAAAGTTTTTTTGTCAACTTTAATAATTATTCTAATATACAGTCAATATTTATGTTTTAACAGGTTAGAGGTATAATGTTAAATATAATGTAACAGGTGTATATAGAAAAAATAAAATTTCAAAGCTCTGAATAGGATACTTTATTTGTAATCTATACGATATTTTTCCAACCAGCAATGAAATTGTCACTTCAGGTATTTAGTGAGATCCTTACAACTGATGCAAACTCTCAAGTTTTTGAATATCTGGTTGCAATTTAATTAAAGATAATCAAAGCTCACCTCTTTTCACAACATCAAGACATTCACGAGCTTTTGATAGCAGGTAAAGAGTTTAACTAAAACCACATTCAATATTAAAAGGTAGGAAATCCAATTTTAAAAAACTTTGCTTTCTCCCAGAGCAGTGGAACCTTATTTTCAATATCACAAATTATCTGGAAATTTTGCTTGCTGTACTTAAATTCTGCTTGAGCTGTTAGATCACTCTGCAGCTCAATGAGACATTCTTGCAAGGTGGTGTCAACATCATTCACATTCACCCCAGGTGGTGGACCCACCACCCAATCTGGAACGTGCATCTCCAGTGGACCCCTGAGCTGAAATTCCATTATCGGTGTGCAGTTGTTTCAAGTGATCAACATATACAATCAGATCATCATCTTGCAATTCTATTGTAAGAGTGGCCAATGAAGGAAATTGCATAAACTTGCAACGTCCAATACTGCTGCTGAAAAGTTTGAGTTTTCCAAGCAAAGCAGTAAGAACCTCATTGCACAATATGAGATTGCAGTTTTTTCCTTGTAACTGTTTGTTTAACAAATTCAGTTTTACCAAGTATGTCTGACAGGTAAAATATATCAGACTCAGCAGCAACAATTTGTTCTCCAAGCTGCTTATTTTCTCATTCATTTCATTCAGGGTTCCAATTAAATTACATATGTTGTAATTTCTTTTTATATATATATATATATATATATAGTCATATTTCATTAAAACAGTAAACTTACCACAGCTCATTCAGAAACTCCCGTGGTCCCTAGGTTCTTGTCTTATTTCCACTTGTGGCGCTTGCAAAATCTGGCATGGCCCTCTGGGAGGCCACATGGCCCATGATGAGATCCACTGCTCTATAAACTACTCATGCTTTGCTCTCGTGGAATTGGCCATGAAATCGGGAGAGAAGATTAGTGACAATTGCTTCACTAATGGCCACAGTACTGCAGTCACTTATATGGATTGCATATTCATTAAACATGGCTTTATAAGAAATTGGTCAGACCACACTTAGAGTATTGTGAGCAGTTTTGAGCTCTCTATTTAAGAAACGATGTGCTGGTATTGGACAGGGTCCAGAGATGTTTCAAGAGAATGATCCCAAGAATGAAAGGGTTAACAAAAAGGAGCACTTGATGGCTCTGTGCCTGTAATCACTGGAGTTTAGAAGAGTTTGCTACCACAGGGAATAGAAAATACAGCACAGAAACTGGACTTTCAGCCCAGCTAGGTTGTGCTGAACCATTTAAGCTGCCTACTCCCGTCAACCTGCACCTGGACCACAGCCCTCCATTCCCCTCCCGTCCACATACCTATACTAACTTCTCTTAAACATTGAACTCAAAATCACATCCGCCACTTGCACTATGACTGCGTGGGTTTCCTCCGGTTCTTCGTTTTCCTCCCACAATCCAAAGACATACAAGCTGGTGGAAAAATAGTTCTGCGATTAGGCTAGGGTTAAATCGGGAGATTGCTGGGCAGTATGAATTGAAGGGCCTATTCCTCACTGTACCTCAATAAAACAAAATAAAAGCCAGAAGGAGATTCAAATGCAGCATAAATACCAGCTCACTCACAAAATGCTGGGGGATTTCAGGGTTTCGGCCTGAAATGTTGACTGTATTCTTTTCCCAGACGCTCCTGGCCTGCTGAGTTCCTCCAGCATTTTGTGTGTGTTGCTCAGATTTCCAGCATCTGCAGATTTGCTCCTGTTTGTGATTGAAATACCACCTCTGACTGGTTGGTCTGAATGTTTTTCTTTAGCCTGTTGCTTTGCATTCCTATATAACCCACCAAAGGTCAACTGAAAGGGGTCTATATAAACAAAAGCACTCCCAGAGAGAAACACCACTGAGGATGTCACCTTGGCTGCTGATGAAACGCCTGCAAGCTAAATGCCAAGCTCAGAGAACACCGCAACATCAAATCACCAACTCACTTCATGAGCTAAAAACTGTTTCTAATACTTCTCCCTGTCAATTGCAACAGTAATGACAGACTGGATTAATCATACTCTCCAAGACAAGGCCCCCCTCCAAAACCTGACAACAATCCTCCTCGGGTTTCAACAGCCTCCAAGGTCAGTTATTAACAGGATCCAAATGGACCACACTGGATTTAATGAGCAAGTGGCAAACCAAATCTTGTTTAACCAAAATTGCTGTAATCCATATTAAAATAGATCATGGCATTACATTCTCTATATGAACTCGTATATATGAGACAAAACTTGCTCTCCAAATCTGCCCACCACTGGCATACAAACCTTGTGTTTATGTTATTGCTATTGATCCAGCCAAATATTAAGTCACTGTGGATGGGAGAGAGGGGTTAACTTTCCTCTACATAGTAAATTAAGTATTGTGACTTGGTATTTCACACATTGCAGGTATCTTATGGACAGGAGATGAAAGAGCTTTGTGCCCATCTGCAGTGTAGTGGCCATCGGGCCGTCAGGAAGAAGGCTTGACCCTCACCATGCTGCACTAAGGGATTTGCAGCTTTCAAAGTAGATCAAGAAATTCAATTCAACACTGTACCCAGGATGGAGGCTCCAGCTTCACACCCTCTCTGAGTACCTGACTAGAAGCTTACACTGAGCAGCAACTCCCAACTTCAAAATGCTGCTTGTGTTGGAACAATTCCAAGTGTCTTCCAATCTGATACAAGTGATAATGAGATAATGAGGCATTTCCTTGTATATAAAATAACTGCCTCTTCATTGTGTGGATCTGATATATGGGGTTATTATTTCCACATTTACCAGGACATCACTCTTTACTGAAAGATCAATAAAAATCTTCTGTACAGCATTGTATTTTTCCTGCGAAATAAACCATATTCACAGAAAGTGGAAATGCCTGTCAGTATTCATAGATCCCTGAGGATTTCAGTTAAAGCAAAACAAAAAAAAATCTGGCAGTACAGATGTTGGAAATCATATAAATAAAAGAATAAATTCTGACTACATGGTGTAGTGCATGTATATCTTAATTTTATAAATTACTAGTGCATTTTGCAACTGCAAAGATAAAACATGGACATCATTGCAACATCTGAATGCAACATCAACATCAATTTCTTTTGATCTATGTAAATAACTCATGTGGCATAGAACATATATAATGATGTCATCGTATTACATAAGCAATTTCTGGTGTGCTATTAGGCAAGAATAAAGTGCCCAGTTTTGCTTTGATACTCTTGGGTCCTATAGATTTTATTGCAGTTAGAAATTACTTTCTGCATACTCCAAAATCCAGCCAAATCACATAATTAATTGACCGGCAATTCTGGTGATCTGATAATAGGCAGCAAGTAAAAGATTTGTAGAATAGTTCCATCTTGAGCAAGGATTTCTGGAGTTTCAAAAGGCTGAGTAAGATTCTGATTTGATCATTTTTTCCTGACCATTTCTTGTCTATCGCCCAACAGCATTTTATATATTTGCACAGTCCAACGAGAAGGTGAGAAGATTATCTGTGAAAATGCTGAAGGCCAAATGCATTTTAATTCACACATTTATCCCCTCAGAACATTGAACATTCAAATAGCCTAATTCTCCTATGTCGGGCCTAGAGGTGCGGGTTGAGCTGATTCCATTCGCTTTCCCACAATGTTTGTTCCTCTCTCCACCGCACTGAGGCTATATGACTGCTCCAGCTGCTACGCATGTCATATCTGCGAGCTTTGGGGTGATCTGCCCCACTATATAATGAACCGAGACTGAGGCCTTGGGCCGGCTCCTGCTGCTCCAAGATTTCGGTCTACAGACTCAATTTGGTTTGGAATGCAGTTGCTTGCTTCTATCGTTTGCATGATTTGTGTTTTATTTCCTCTTTCTCTGCACATTGGGTGTTTGTCTGTCTTTCTTTTAACTGGGTTCTTTCGGGTTTCTTGGTAAATGGTTACCTGTAAGCAGACAAATCTCAAGGTTGTACAATTTATATATACTTTGATAATAAATATCTACTTTCAATCTTATGATCTACCTCCAATTGTTCCTCAGCTTGTGAGTGCATTGTCCATCCTACGGAAATACTGCAGGCAGTCATGTGAAAGTGAATAGGTAACAGAGGAAATAAGTGGAGCAGTAGGACTGGTGGGAATGCTCTGAGAACCTAGTTATACATCAGAAGAAAATACAGTACATCCTCAAAATAGATAGCTTCCTATTTTACGGTAATTTAGGGTATTATGCCAGTATCATCCTATCCCCCAAATCAGTGTGCATTTTTATTCTATAGTCACGGGGGGGGGGGGGGGAATGTAATATTCCAGCAAAATATTTTCCAAAGTCACTCCAGCAACAGCTGTACTGAGGAGGGATCAATCAATTTTGGAAAAGAAAGTACAGACAAGCATTGTAAATTGCAGTTGTGGGAAATAGTGGTGAAGCTTAAGTGGAGAGAATAGAGGTGGGTACTGGAGAAGTCTGCTCAAACTGGCTGTGCTGTCTCAATGCTGTAGCATAATGTTTTAAAAAATCCAAAGTCAGGTGAATGTTCTTTTCATGCAAGGTTCCTGCATTATTATTTGGCTTGCAACTGCATTTCCAACTTGGGAACTTAGTTGGAATAGAACCCTGTCAAAACCTGGGTAGAACCTTTAATGTGGGCATTGAAGGTGTTAAAGTTACCAGTCCACCCACCTCCAAAGACCATGATAAAGTTACTCCCCAGGTTCCGGCAGAATTCTATTTATTCTCAAGTTGGAAATGCAGTAGCAAGTCAAGCTTCCACGGGGTAGCAGATGACTGCAGCCCTGTAACAGCCCATGAATACATTCCGTCACTCTCCTGCCAGGCATCCAAATTATTTTCTCCCATATAATGAACAGTTCATAAGGGCCGGATGCAAGCAAGGCTTCAGTAAGTGGGAAGGACCTAGATGCTGAGACTAGAACAAGGGAACATCGCCGCAAGATTTGGGGGAGTAAATTTAGGATGGAGATGAGGAACTGCTTTTTCCAAAGAGTGGTGAATCTGTGGAATTCTCTACCCAATGAAGCAGTGGAGGCTCCCTCAGTAAATATATTTAAAAGAAGGTTGGACAGAATATTTTGCATACTATGTGAATTAAAGGTTGTGGGGAAAAGGCAGGTAGGTAGAGATGAGTCCATGGCCAGATCAGCCACGATCTTATTGAATAGTGGAGCAGGCTCGACGGGACAGGTGGCCGACTCCTGCTCCTATTTCTTATGTTCTTATTGAATTATAATGTTTTAAGTGAGAAAATAGGTTGAATGTCCAAGTGCACCAGTGCTACATCCGCCTCACTACAAACAAAAGCTCAATGGACAGCAGGGATACTTTCAACTAAGAACATAAGAAATAGGAGCAGGAGTAAGCCATCTGGCATGTCAAGCCTGCCCTGCCATTCAATAAGATAATGGCTGAACTGGCCATGGACTCACCTCTACCTTCCTGCCCTTTCCCCAAAACCCTTAATTCACATAGTATACACCATTCCAAACACACATAACTTACAGAAATCAATAAGTGAAAAATGCCATAAATATGCTGAATTAAAAGAGGAAATTGAAAGACTATGGAACATGAACAAGGTATACATTTCCCCATAGTAATATTTTCAACTGGTGTCATCCCACTGTCACTACATAATAGCATTAAACAATTAGGGCTACTCAGTAATATCTACGTAAATCTTTAGAAAACCACAATACTAAACACCACTAGAATAGTCCTAAAATTCCTAGCAATTGACAAATGACCATGCCTGGCTATGCCTGTACCTCAGGTTTTACTAGTTTGAGCTAAGAAAAAGAATAATATTGAGAACACGAGTTGTAGAATCCCTGAAAGTGAGTCAATGGACTATGGAATAGTTCACTGTTTTTGGTGAATGACGCTATCCACACTGATTCAAAAGCCTGATGCTTGAGGGGTAATAATTATTCTTGAATCTGATGGTGTGCAAACCTAAGGCTTCTGTACCTCCTTCCCAATGGCAGCATCGAGAAGACAGCATGGCTTAAGTCGTGGAGGTGCTTGATGATGAATGTTGCTTTTTTGTGGCAGTGATCTTTATAGGTGTGCTCAGTAGTGAAGAGGGCTTTTCCAGTGTGAACAGGGCTGTATCCACCACTTTTTGTAGGCTTTTTCATTCGTGGCCATTGGTGTTTCCCTATCAGGCTGTGGTGCAGTCATTCAGGATACTTTGCTAAGTGCATCTACAGAAGTTTGTCAAAGTTTTAGATGAGATGCCAAATTTGCACAAACTTCTAAGTAAGTAAAGGTGCTGTCATGCCTTCTTTGTAATGGCACTTGCATGCCGGGCCTAGGACAGATCCTCGGAAATGATAATGCCAAGGAATTTCAAATTACTGACACTCTCTACCTTCAATGCCCTCAGGACGACTGGCTCATGGGCCTATTTCTTTCCTTCTGTAATCAATAATTTGGTTTTGCTGACATTGACTGAGAGGTTATTGTTGTGCCACCATTCAACCATATGTCAATTCATCACCACCTTTGCTTCACTCAAACTTGTCAGTAAACTTAAAAATGGCATCGGAACTGTACTTAGCTTTACTGTCATAAGTATAAAGCGAGTAGAGCAGGGTGCCAAGTAAACAGTCTTATAATGTACCTGTGCTGATAGTGATTGTGGAGAAGATGTTGTTGCCAATCCAAACTGACTAGAGTCTGCAAGTGAGGAAAGAAGATCTTGTTCTGCTAGGAGGCATCAAAATGTAGGTCTTGGTTCTCACTGATTAGTTTTAAGGGGATGATAGTGTTGAATACAGTGCTGTCATCAATGAAGAGCATCTTGATGTATGCCTCTTCACTATTCAGCTGTTCGAGGATTGAGTGAAGAGCTAATGAAATGAGATCTGCTGTTGCGGCAGTAGACAAATTGGAGCAGATCCAAGTCAGTCCTCGGACAGGAGTTGATATCTTTCATAACTAACCTCTCAAAGGACTTAATCACTGTGGATGTAAGTGCTGTTAGATGATAGTCATTGAGGCAGGTTACCATGTTCTTTAGGACATCATTATGACTGAATCCCACTTGAAGCAGGTGGGTACCTTAGACCAGTGGTCCCCAACCACTGGGACATGGACCGGTGGTTGGAGACCACTGCCTTAGACTACAGAAGAAAGAGGTTTAAAACGTCAGTAAGCACTCCAGCCAGTTGATTAGCACAGATCTTCGGTACTTGGCTAGATACATCGAATGTCACTCAATAGCAGAGAAGGCTACACAAACAAAATCAACCTGTCTGTTAGCAGAGACACAAATATGAGGCACAACCTGTTCTTCTCAGATGGACACAAAGAATATGATGGCATTTTTCCAGAAAGGATAAAAGAAATCACCCCATGAAAGCTGGTCTATATTTATATCTAGTCACAATTTATACAGACCTTTACAAGAGATTCATATATCCAAACAAGCTGCTCTTTCTTAACCCATTACTAGAACTTTGCTTCAAAACAAAGGACTGCATAGAGTGTTTCTGCTCTGGCATATCCCAAGGATATAAAAGACACAATATAAATGGCAATTCTTTCCTTTCTGGACAGCTTTGAATCATTTCAGAATCCTAAATGAAACAATTACTCAGACCTTTGCTTCTCATCCACAGCACATGAATTATTTAGTCTTGGGATAAGTTAAATTGTTTGTGCAGTGTGAACAATGTTTTCACTGACAGTGCCTGCAATCTCCATCTTTTCTTCAGATGATCAGGGATACAGCATAACCACTCCTTACCCGCTCTGGCCTATTATGCAATAATAGAATCATACGTAGAACAGGTGACTCAAAATTACTTCTTTAATTCTCAGGATAAACAGGAAATGTCCACATTAGTGGTGACATCCACAGCCCTTGAAGAAATAAATCAAACACTATTTACACAGAATGATACAGTACAGTACACAGCCCTTCGGCCCACAATATTGTGCTGACCCTTTAACCTACTCCTAGATCAATCTAACCGTTTCCACCTAGTCTTTCATTTTTTTTCTTTCATCCATATTCCTATCTAAGAGTTTCTTAAATGCCCCTAATGTATCTGCTGCTATCACCACCCCAGGTGGTACCACCCTTTACATCGATGATGGAAATCATATATACAATAGACTTCTTGTCACGTCGACAGTAAGATTAGTACAGGCAAAAGAAAATTAGCTGCTTTTAGCAATTCACTTAGCCGCTGAAGATTTTCTGATGAATTTTCTGACTTTGATCTTCTTGACGGCGTCCAATACATGTTCTTTTCTTGCTGCTGCCATCAGGAAGTAAGTACAGGAGCTTAAACCTCACCCCACCAGGCTCAGGAACTATGCATCATTACCTTTCAACAATCAGGCTCCTGAACCAGCAGGGATAACTTCACTCACCTCAACACTGAACTGATTTCACAACCTGCGGCTTGCTTTCAAAGACTCTACAACTCGTGTTCTCAAAATGATTTAATTATTATTGTTATTATGTACTTCTTATTTTTTTTCTCCAATGAAGCTAGTAAAACCTGAGGAACGGGCATAGCCAAGCATACCCATTTCTCAATTGCTAGAAATTTTCAGACTATTATAGTGATGTTTAGTATTTGTGGCTTTCTGGAGATTTATGTAAATATTGCTGTGTAGGCCTAACTGTTTAATGCTGCTGTGTACTGACTTTGGGATGATACCAGTCATAAATATTACTATTGGGACAAATTATACCCTGTTCATGTTCCATAGTGTTTCAATTTCCTCTTTTAAATGAGTGTATTTCTAGTGTTTTTTCACTAGTGTTGAGTATGTTTGGAATGGTTATGTCTATTAAGTTGTTCTAGCTTGTTTATCTTGCCATGTGTATATACGGACAATTATAGATTGTCCAATTTGTAATAGTGGATTGGTTCTAGTACACTTTGAAGGATCTGACTAAAATTCGATCAGGCTTGTACTTACAGTGCCTATCCCCCCCCCCTGTAAGTTTTCATGTTTTATTGTTTTACAACATTGAATCATTGTGGATTTTATTTAGCTTTTTTGACACTGATCAACAGAAAAGACTCCTCCTTCATGTCAAAGTGAAAACAAAATTTCTGCAAATTCATCTAAAGTTATTACAATCATTAAACACAAAATAATTGATCGATTAAGTCAGTATTTAGTAGATGCACGTTGGCAGCAATTACAGCTTGAGTCTCTGTGGATAGGTCTTCATCAGCTTTGCATCATCTTCTTTACAAAACTGCTCAAGCTCTGTCAGATTGCCAGGGGATCATGAGTGAACAGCTCTTTTCAAGTCCAGCCACAAAAACTCTCAATTGGAATGATGTCTTGACTCTGACTTGGCCACTCCAGGACATTAACTTTGTTGTTTTTAAGCCATTCCCATGTAGCTTTGGCTTTATACTTGGGCTCATTGTCTTGCTGGAAAACAAATCTCCCAAGTCACAGTCTTCTTGCAAACTGCATCAGGTTTTCCTCCAGGATTACCCTGTATTTTACTACATTCATTTTACCCTCTACCTTCAAAAGCCTTCCAGGGCCTGCAGTGAAGCATCCCCACAGCATGATGAAGCCATCAACATGCTTCACAGTAGGGATGGTGTGCCTTTGATGACGTGCCTGTTTGACTTATACTAACATTGCATTTCGTTTGATGGCCAAAAAGCTCAATTTTGGTTTCAATAGACCGTGGAACTTTCTTCCAGCTGACTTCAAAATCTCCCACGTGCATTCTTGCAAATTCTAGCTGAGATTTCATGTGAGTTTTTTTCAACAGTGGCTTTCTCTTTGCCACTCTCCCATAAAGCTGCGACTAGTGCAGCACCCAGGCAACAATTTTTGTATGCACTGTCTCTCCTATCTCAGCCACTGAAGCTTGTAACTGCACCAGAGTTGTCATAGGTCTCTTGGTGGCCTTCCTCACTAGTCCCCTTCTTGCATGATCACTCAGTTTTTGAGGATGGCCTACTCCAGACAGATTTACAGCTGTTCCATATTGCTTTTGACAAGGTTCCACATGGAAGGCTAGTTAAGAAGGTTCAATCTTTAGGTATCAATATTGAAGTAGTAAAATGGATTCAACAGTGGCTGGATGTGAGATGCCAGAGAGTAGTGGTGGATAACTGTTTGTCAGGTTGGAGGCCAGTGACTAGTGGTGTGCCTCAGGGATCTGTACTGGGTCTAATGTTGTTTGTCATATACATTAATGATCTGGATGATGGGGTGGTAAATTAGATTAGTAAGTATGCAGGTGATACTAAGTTAGGTGGCATTGTGGATAATGAGGCAGGTTTTCAAAGCTTGCAGAGAGATTTAAGCCAGTTAGAAGAGTGGACTGAAAGATGGCAGATGGAGGTTAATGCTGATAAGTGTGAGGTGCTACATTTTGGTAGGAATAATCTAAATAGGACATACAAGGTAAATAGTAGGGCATTGAAGAATGCAGTAGAACAGAGTGATCTAGGAATAATGGTGCATGGTTCCCTGAAGGTGGAATCTCACGTGGATAGGGTGGTGAAGAAAGCTTTTGGTATGCTGGCCTTTATAAATCAGAGTATTGAGTATAGGAGTTGGGATGGAATGTTAAAATTGTACAAGGCATTGGGAAGGCCGAATTTGGAGTATTGTGTACAGTTCTGGTCACTGAATTATAGGAAAGATGTCAACAAAATAGAGAGAGTACAGAGAAGATTTACTAGAATGTTACCTGGGTTTCAGCACCTAAGATACAGAGAAAGGTTGAACAAGTTAGGTCTTTATTCTTTGGAGCGTAGAAGGTTGAGGGGGAACTTGATAGAGGTATTTAAAATTATGAGGGGGATAGATAGAATTGACGTGGATAGGCTTTTTCCAATTAGAGTAGGGGAGATTCAAACAAGAGGACATGAGTTGAGAGGGGGCAAAAGTTTAGGGGTAACACGAGAGAAAATTTCTTTACTCAGAGAGTGGTAGCTGTGTGGAACGGGCTTCCAGTAGAAGTGGTGGAGGCAGGTTCAATATTGTCATTTAAAGTAAAATTGGATAGGTATATGGACAAGAAAGGAATGGAGTGTTATGGGCTGTGTGCAGGTCAGTGGGACCAGGTGAGAGTAATCGTTCGGCATGGACTAGAAGGGCCAAGATGGCCTGTTTCCGTGCTATAATTGTTACATGGTTTTATATTCTTTCCGTTTCTTGATGATTGACTTAAGTGTATTCTGAAGGATACTCAGTGACTTGGAAATTTTCTTGCATCCATTTCCTGACTTGTGCTTTCCAATAACCTTTCCGTGAAGCTGCTTGGGAGTGTTCTTTTGTATTAATGGTATAATTTTTGCCAAGAAACTGACTCACCAGCAGTCGGATCTTCCATAGCAGGTGTATTTTTACAACAATCATTGAAACACCTTGACTGCACACAGGTGATCTCCATTTAACTAATTACATATCTTCTGAAACCAATTGGCTGCACCAGTGATGATTTGGTGTGTCATATTAAAGGGGGTGAATACTTCTGTAATCAATTATTTTGTGTTTTATATTTGAAATTATTTTAGATCACTTTGTAGAGATCTGTTTTCACTTCGACATGAAAGTCTTGATCAGTGTCAAAAAAGACAAATTAAATCCACTTTGATTCAATGCTATAAAACAATAAAACATGAAAACTTCCAAAGGGGGTGAGTATTTTTTGTATGTACTGTATAGTAAGGTATGATGTCTTTCATGCGTTTGTATTTTAAAGCAAGATTTTGGTGAATGATGTTTGACACTTGATTGTGCCAGTATAGTAATCAGACTGAGTTAGACTGCTGTGTTGGAGTTTTTCTAGTTTCTCTTGGTATTTTCTGCATTTATCGTCTTGAATTTCTTGACCTTTTATCATGTATTTTGCTCGTTTCTGAGTTAACCGCCTGGTCCCATATTGCCACAAGGAACCCCTCTGTTTATGGAAAGAGGTCTGCAACCCTGAGCCAGGTGTTCAACATTTCCTTTTTGACATTTAGACTTCTCAGATTGTGGGGATGTCTTCCATTGGTTAACTTTTTCTTCTGTAGTGTTGATTTTTCTGAGGGGTGCTTTCATATGTACTTACCAGAATTACATATATTCTCACTGGTAGTGCTGCAAATTGTTTTCTCTGATGAAATTACATCCTTAGAAGACGTATTTGATTGTTGTGCAATTTTTAAATGTCTGTTATTTCTCTTCTTCCTGCTGTCCTAGGTAGTGTCAATCTAAATGTGTTCGAGGGTACGTGGTGTTTTCTAAAATTTGTTATTTTTCTTTGTAAATATTTCACAAGATATTATGCCTAAAGAATGTATTAAAATGGGTATAGTGAATGCATTTATTGCCTTTGTTATATTTTTACTATTGAGCTGTGTTTGGCAGATTTTCTCAAGCCTTGAAGTAAATTCTGTTGAAAGCTTTTCCTTTATCGTACTGCGATCCATTTTCTTCGCTTGTTGATATCCCAGCTACTTATGTTTCGTATTCAGTTGTATTGTATCCTGCTGCTCTGTTTTATATTCTGCTAGCTCTATTGCATCTTTATGTTTAATGTTCTATCTAGCTCAAATTTCATGCTATCTTTAGAAAATAATTCTTCCATTTGAATTAACTACTTGAGCTTTACCGATGAAGAGGCATATAATTTCAAATCGTCAATGTATAGAAGGGTGGCAAGGTACAATTAATGTGGTTATCTCCAATTTCATACCCTAATTTCATCGGGTAAAGCAAAACAGAACTATCGTCATTATTCGTTCTTCATTATTATTAGTCTTTGTATTTGCAGTTCATCTTCTTTTGCACATTGGTTTGTGTGCAGTTTTTCATTGACTTTATTGTGTCTTTGTATCTACTGTGAATGTCTGCAAGAAAACAGATCTCAGAGTAGTACATGGTGACATGCTAAATACATTCTTTGATAATATATTTATATCAAGCTATGTATGAATCAGGAGTGGAGCACTCAGTCCCTGAAGCCTGTTCCTCCATATCACAAGATCATGACTCATCAGATTGCAACTTCAACACACATTCTGGCCTATCTCTGCGAAACTTTCACCCACTTGCTATTCAAGAATCTATCTCTACCATAACAATATTCAGAGACAGCTTCCACCACTGCTTAAAGATTCATGATCCACACGAAAAAGACTTCATCTCATCTATGTCTTTAATGGATCAATCTGTTATTTTAAACTGTCCCATTGAGGAAACAACTCTACTTGTTGAGAACCTTCACAAATCAGTGTCTCAATCAAGCCATTCCTCATCTTTGACAACTCAGGCACATACAAGACTAACCTGTCCAGTCTTTCTTTATAAAGATAGTCTGCCTAATCCATGTTTTAGTTTTCTGAACTTCTCACAACACATGAACATTCTTCCTTTCATAAGACAGCCAATATTGTACACAGTGTTCCATTGGTGGTCTCACCAATGCCTTATAAAATTGAATCACAACCTTCCTATTTACAGATACAATATCCCAGCAATGAAGCATTACATTTTGTTAGCTTTCAAAGTTCAAATTAAATTTATTATCAAAGTACATCATGGTGAATGAAGTTATCCACACCAATTCAAAAGCCCGATGGTTGTAGGGTATTAACTGTTCCTTATTTCTTCAGGTGCATCTCCTGCAAAATGTGGTCTAGGATAGTGTGGTCTTTTAAGAGACTCCTAGACAGGTACATGGAGCTTAGAAAAACAGAGGGCAATGGGTAACCCTAGTAATTTCTAGGGTAGGGACATATTCAGCACAACTTTGTGGGCCGAGGAGCCTGTATTGTGCTGTAGGTTTTCAATGTTTCTATACCAAGATCTCACTGCTCTCAAATCTATTGTCATTGGATTAATACATTTTTCCAGACAAAATAGATGCATACATTTTCCTCACACCATCTTCACATACTCAATTAACCTTTCCATGTCCTTCTCGAGTCTCTTCATATCCACTTCACAACTTGCTTTCCTTTTAACGTTTACCTCACCAGCACATTTATTTGCTATTCCTTCAGTACCTTTAGCTATCCTGAATATCAATTGTAAAGCTGAGGCCTCAGTTCCAGTCCCTATGGTACACAGACTGATTGCAGCTCATGAACAACATCCATTCATGCACACTCTCCATTTCCTGTCAGCCAGGTAATCATCAATCCAAATCAATACGTTACCTCCTACAGCATAAGCTTTTAGCTTCCACAAGAACCTTTCATAAAGAACCTCCTCATACTCTCTTTTTACTACCACTAATGCGTAGAAAGTAGTTTGGTCCCACACCACCAGATTTAGTTATTACTCAATAATTATCATGCTCCTGAACAAGTGTGAATAGCTTCATTAACCCACTTCTCTGAAATAATTCTACGAGCTACAGATTCACTTTCAACTATTTTTATTTGCATAGCTTGTCTTCTTTTACACAATGGTGTTTGTCAGTCTTTGGCTGCTTATGTTTAATTTTCTTGTAAAATTCTGGGGAGTACTGTATACTGATTGGTGCAGCCAATGTCCATGAATGGAAATTCACAGTGGAAAAGGCCCAGTCCACCACAGCCCTCCCCACCGGTGAGTACATCCACACAGAGTGTTGTCACAGGAAAGCAGCATCCATCACCAGGGACACCCCCACCACAATGGTCATGCCCTCTTCTCACTGTTGCCATTAGGAAGGCTGTACAGGAACCTCATCCCACCAGCAGGTTCAGGAACAGTTATTACCCCGCAACCACCAGGCTCTTGAATCAGAGGGAATAACTTCACTTGCCGCATCACTCAACTGTTCCCACAACCTGTGGACACTCTCAAGGACTCTTCTTTTCAGGTTCTCGATATTTATTGCTTAATTATTTATTTTTTATTGTTGCCTTTTTTTTCTCTCTTTTTGTATTTTCAGTTTGTTGTCTTATGCACACTGGTTGTCCGTCCTGTTGCTGAAGTCTTTCATTGATTCTATTATGGTTATTGGATTTATTTGTATGCCTGCAGGAAAATGAATGTTAGGGTTGTATATGATGACATGCATGCACTTTAATAGTACATTTATTTTGAACCTTGAAATATTGAAATGCCTGATTGTGGAAGAGTGTAAAACCAGAGGGGACAGCCTCAAAATACAATATCCCTATACAGTAGAAATGAGGAATTTCTGTAGAACACATTACCAAAGATGGCTGTGGATGCCAAGTCATTGGGTAATTAATAAAGTGGCAGCTGACAGTGTTATGTTATTTATTTCAGTAATATTTGAGTAACATTGTAAATATATTGTTTGATTAAGCATTCTTTGTTCTTTACATAATGCATTGCAGGTTATCTGTAAAGGTATGTGAATTGCATGTGTCATCATGACACCACATCATACATGCATTTCTCACTTAAAGTAAAAAAAAATGTGGTTAGACACATTATTCTGAGTTCCATGATTTTACTTCAATTAATTTTATGTTTTAGAGTTACGAAACAACAGATAGGTTCTTGATTAGTAGGGGTTTCAAAAGTTTACAGGGAGAAGGCAGAACAATGGTTCTGAGAGGGAAAATAAGTAAGCCATGATGGAATGGATGGGCCAAATGTCCTACCTCTGCACTTGTATCTTGTAGTCTTATAGCCTCAGAAACCAAGATAACAAGCAACTTAATCTGAAAAACATTTCTTGCAGCAACATTTATTCAGGAGATTTCATTTTTCATTTCAGCAGTGACATGATTTTAACTGAGCAGAAATAAATGAAAGCAATGATTGATGTTTCCTTTATAGGATGTTTTGTAACTATTAAAATCATCACTTTGCTTCTCCTAACCTTCACTCTTTGTGTTAAAGTACAATTACAAGACATTCATACATCTCAAAATTATCATGGTATCCAGAACACACCTTTCAACTGTGGACGCTGCGTTTTCAATGTTGAGCAGAATGAAAACTGACCAACTGTTAACACATTAAAAATAACTAAAGCTCAGTCTGCCAAGACATGGCCCAGGGTGAAAGGCAATTCAGTTCTGTTTAACTTTGTTGTATGATTGGAGGTATGAGGAGGTAATTGATGATTTTTCAGCTACTGGGTAAAATACAACACACTGCCACCTGGTGACTGAGTCCTGCAACAGCACACAGAACCAATGGAATATCAAAAATCAAATTAAGGCAAAATCACCTGACTGATCAAACAGGAGCCAAGGAGAAGGAAACAGGTTTGATATATCAATACTGAGATGGATCATGGACCTGAAATATTAACTGTTTCTTCATTCTTAGAGGCTGCCTGACCTAGTATTTTCTGGATAGTTTCATCGGTTGGGTCTGCCTTAATCTTCCAACTGAACACAAAAGTCCTATTACAGGATTATTGATGAAGCATCACAAGGGGACGTTCTGAACAAACATAGCTGTTGGCTGAGGGACAATTGTAGAATGTTATATGGTCAATTTCAAATATCTTAAATTCACTTGGAACATGTTGGGAAATGATCAATAGCCCAACTCAAAAGGAAGATCAACATTTTATCTTCTCAAACCACAACACGACTGATGGATAAAACAATATATAGGAACACAAAGCATCACTCAATCTCAGGAGGATTACCAGATATACCAATGAACAGAGATCTTTGGCCGTGTGCTTCCCTGACATTGCAACTATCTGCATATGGCAAGCTTCCATGGAACAATGATTATGAAAATGAACAAACAGTCAATTGTTATGATGTAGATTATAAACCTTGGTCCAGACACTCAGGATGATACCCTACTCTCCGAAATATCACTACAGAGCATTTACATGCACTTGGGACTACAGATAAGGAAAGCCATTGTCTGAAATCACTTGAGAAACACAGCTCCTAGAACATCATAGCTCTCCTCCGTAGTAGACTAGAGGTGTGAGTATGGGCCTTATGCTCAAGTCTGAAGTTGGACTCAAGCCTATGGTCCATTAACTTAAAGACAACAGAATCCTATAGCAGAAATATGTAAATATGTAAATAAGTCACATGTTAATCTGATTTAATGATGTTACCATGTGTTAAGTAAATACACATTAGGTAGATTCAGATCCACTTATCACATGGACAACAAACAGCAAAATGTGTCATGCATACACCTGAAGGGGTGTACTGGGCAAGGCTGCAAGTGTTGCCACACACTCCAGCGCCAACATGGCATGTCAATAAAGCTCAGCAGAACACAGAACACAACATGCAGCAAAACAAGCCCCTTTCCTCTCCAACTCCATCCACGCACACTCCTCCAACTCAAGGACAGTCCTCCAGGCCTTGGCCTTCACAATTTGGGAGTTGTTCATCTGCAATAAATTGC
This sequence comes from Hypanus sabinus, assembly GCF_030144855.1. Lineage (NCBI taxonomy): Eukaryota > Metazoa > Chordata > Chondrichthyes > Myliobatiformes > Dasyatidae > Hypanus > Hypanus sabinus. The sequence goes on along the minus strand of NC_082726.1, from coordinate 47,787,948 downwards.
GGTTTTTGGTTTCTCTGTGCAATTATTACAGATGATACGTAAAACTACAACCTGCTCCCACAGACCATCTCCAAATATAGCACAACTCACAAAACACAGAACATGGCAAGGTCTGTACACATCACAGACTTCAAAGCTGAACGCAGTGGAGTTTCCAACATCGCTGCCTCTCTCCCAGATGAGCCAAATCTTTTTTGCACTCAATTCGATGTCGCCAATACTGAGCTTGTGAGGAGACCTACAGGTGATGCAACCAGCAGCTTGGTCATCTCTGAGGCTGAAGCATGCAGGTGTTTCCAAAGAGTGGACAGTTGCAAGGCTGTGGGACCGGACGGTATCCCAGGGCGAGTACTCAGGATGTGCACAGCACAACTGGCAGGTGTGTTTACAGACATTTTTAATCTCTCCCTCTCCCAGTGTAGAGTGCCCTCCTGCTTCAAAACATCCAACATTGTCCCTGTACCAAAAAAGGCCAAGGTTACATATCTGAACGACTGGCAGCCAGTTGCACTCACCTCAATAATAAGCAAATGCTGAGAGGCTGGACAAGGACTACATCCGCAGCTTGCTGCCACCCACACAAGACTCCCTACAATTCACCTCCCGGCACAACTGATTGACAGATGATGCAATAGCCAGAGTTCTCACACTGTCCTTACACATCTGGAGCAGAGGGATGCTTATGTGAGAATGCTGTTCTTAGACTACAGTTAAACATTCAACACCATAATTCCCTCCAGACTCAACAAGAAGCTCAGAGACCTCAGCCTTCACCTTGCCTTGAGTAGCTGGATCCTGGACCTCCTTTCAAATCGCTGGCAGATGGTAAGGGTGGGTTCCCTCAAGACTGTGTCCTAAGCCCTCTCCTTTACTCCCTGTATACCCATGACTGTGTTGCCACTCACAGCTCCAATCTACTAATTAAATTTGCTGAAACACTATACTCAAATAACAATGAGGCAGCCTACAGTGAAGAAGTCATCACCCTGACACAGTGGTGTCAAGAAACAACCTTTCCCTCAATGTCGCAAAAACAAAGGAACTGGTTGTGGACCACAGGAGGAATGGAGTTAGGCTAACCCCTATTGACCTCAATGGGTCTGGGGTTGAGAGGGTGAACAGCTTTAAATTCCTCAGCATAAGCATTACTGACGATCTCACGCAGTCTGTACGTACCGGCTGTGCGGTGAAAAAGGCACAACAGTGTCTCTTTCACCTCAGGCAGTTGAAGAAGTTTGGTTTGGGCCCCCATATTCTAATAACTTTCTATTGAGAGCATCCTAACCAGCTGCATCATTGCCTGGTATGGGAACTGTAATTCCCTCATTCACAGGACTCTGCAGAGAGTAGTACAGACAGCTCAGCGCCTCTGTAGATCTGAACTTCCCACTATTTAGGACATTTACAAAGCCAGGTGTGTAAAAATGGCCCAAGGGATCATTGGAGATCCAAGCCACCTCAAACACAAACAGTTCCAGCTGCTACCATCTGGGAAACGGTACCACCGCATAAAAGCCAGGACCAACAGCTTCTTCCACCAGTCCATCAGACTGCTTAATCCATGCTGATGCATCTGTATTACCATGTTATATTGACTATCCTGTTGAACATAATACTTATTAAAAATTACTGTAACTGCACACTTAGACAGATGTAATGTAAAGATTTTTACTTCCCATGTATATGAAGGACATAAGTAATAAAGTCAATTCAATTCCTGTCAAGGAGAGTGAAACAATTTATGTATATTGGATAAATAGGAGGACACCCTCAGTGTGGAGGAGCAACACCTTATATTCCATCTGGGTAATCTCTAACCTGATGGCATGAATCAATCCCTTTTCAACAAAAAAAACAATCCCTCTTCTTTTCCCCGTTCTAGCCCCTTACCTCTTGTCACCCACTGATGACCTCCCCTTGCGTGTCCTCTTCCCTCTCTTTCACCTAAGGTCCACTCTCCTCTCCTATCAGATTCCTTCCTCTCCAGCCTTTTATGTTTTCTACCCATCTGGCCTCACCTATCATTTTCTAGCTATCCTCCCTCCTCTCGCCCCTCCCCACCTTTTCATTCTGGTGTCCACCCCCTTCCATTCCAGTCCTGGAGAACAGTTTTGATCTGAAATGTTAACTGTTTATTCATTTCCACAGATGCTGCCTGACCTGCTGACTTCCTCCAGAATTTTGTGCGTGATGTTTCTTCACAACGTACAATATTCATGCTGAACACGGTGAAACACACTTCAGGAGGGAAAGTAATGTGGTAAATTTAAATGTAAATGAATCACATGTACAGGAGATATAATGATACTACTTCTTCTATGCAAACATGTTTAGTGTTAGTTTTCCATAAAGCAAACACTCAGTGGCCACTTTATTAGGTACACCTGCTCATTAATGCAAATATCTAATCAGCCAACCATGTGGCAGCAACTCAATGCATAATAGCATGCAGACATGTGGTCAAGAGTTTCAACTGTTGTTCAGACAAAACATCAGAATGGGGAAGAAATGTGATCTAAGTGACTTTGACCATGGAATAATTGTTGGTGCCAGATGGGCTGGTTTGAGTATCATACTAACTGCTGATATCCTGAGATTTTCGTGCACAACCATCTCTAATAGAGGGTTTCCCAACCTTTTTTATGCCATGGACCAATAAAGCAAGGGATCCATGGATGCCAGGTTGGGAACTCTTGCTCCAGAGTTTACAGAACATGGTGCAAAACAAAAGCCATCCAGTGAGCGGCAGTTCTGTACATGAAAACACCTTGTTATATAACCATATAACAATTACAGCACAGAAACAGGCCATCTCGGCCCTCCTAGTCCATGCCAAACGCTTACTCTCACCTAGTCCCACTGACCCGCACTCAGCCCATAACCCTCCATTCCTTTCCTGTACATAATTTTACTTTAAATGACAATACCGAACCTGCCTCTACCACTTCTACTGGAAGCTCGTTCCACACAGCTACCACTCTCCAAGTAAAAAATTTCCCCCTTGTGTTACCCTTAAACTTTTGCCCCCTAACTCTCAACTCATGTCCTCTTGTTTGAATCTCCCCTACTCTCATTAGAAAAAGCCTATCCACATCAAGTCTATCTATCCCCCTCATAATTTAAAATATCTCTATAATATCTCTCTGTTAATGAGAGGTTGGAAGAGAATGGCCAGACTGGTTCAAGTTGACAGGAAGGCAACAATATGCCTACAAGAAAATAAATCTCAGGTTTGTATATGGTGACATACAGGCAATTTGATAGTAAATGTACTTTACAGTTTGAATAATAACATGATATAAGAGTGGTGATCTCTGAGCACACATGTCGAAACTTGAAGTGGATGAGCTACAGGAGCAGAAGACTACAAATGTACACTCAGTGGACACTTTATTCAGTACAAGACGTACCTAGTAAAGTGGCCTCTGAGTGTATAGAGCTTGGAGGACTATAATTATAGAGTGATTTCTTCACACAACCCTCACAAAGTGCTGGAGGAACTTAGCATCTATGGAAAAGAATAAGCAGTCGATGTTTGGGGCCAAGCCCCTTCATCAGGACTGGAAAGGATGGGGAAAAGAAGTTAGAGTAAGAAGCTGGGGGTAGGGGAGAAAGTAGTACAAGGTGGGAGGTGAAACCAGGACAGGGGCAGGGGTGAACTAAAGATCTGGGAAGTTGATTAGTGAAAGTGATAAAGGTCTGGAGAAAAGGGTATCTGATACAAGAGAGTAGAAGACTATGGAAGAATGGGAAGGGGAAGGAGCACCAGAGTGAATGATGGGAGGATAAGGAGATGAGATAAGAGAGGGAGACAGGAATGGGGATGGTGAAATGGGGTGGGGATGGCAATTACCAAAGTTAGAGAAATCGATGTTCATGCCATCAAGTTGAAGGCTACCCAGATGGAATATAAGGTGTTGCTCCTCCAACCTGAGTATGGCCTCATCATGGTACTAGAGGCGGCTGTGTACTGCCATGTCAGAATGGGAGTGAGAAGTAGAATTGAAATGGTTGGTCACCAAGAGATCTTGCTTTTTATGACAGATGGAGCAAAGGTGCTCGGTGAGGCAGTCTCCCAATCTACGTCAGGTCTCACCGATATACAGGAGACCACACCAAGAGCACTAGATAGAGTAGATAACCTCGCAGACTCACAGGTGAAGTGTCGCCTCACCTGAAAGGATTGTTTGGAGTGATGAATAGTGGAGATGTGGCACTTGTTCCACTTGCAAGGGTAAGTACAGGAGAGGGAGTGAGATCAGTGGGGAGAGAGAGAGACGAGTGGACAAGGGAGTTGCGTAGGGAGCGATCCCTGCAGAAAGTGGAAAGTGGATGAGGGAAAGATGTGCTTGGTGGTGGGATCCTACTGGAGATGACAGAAATTATGGAGATTTATGTGCTAGACAAGAACCCTATCCTTGGAAGGCAGTGAGAAGAAGGGATAAGGTCACATGTGCGTGAAATGGAAGAGATGCAGATGATGGCAGCATTAATAGTGGAGGAAGAGAAGCTCCTTTCTTTAAAGGAAGACACCCTAGTTGATCTGGAATGAAAAGCCTCACTCTCAGAGCAGATACGGCCGAGGTGGAGGAACTGAGAGACAGGGATGGCATTTTTAACAAGTGACAGGGTGGGAAGAGGTATAATCCAGGTAGCTGTGACAGTCAATAGGTTTATAATAGACATCAGGAGATAAACTCTCTCCAGAGATGGAGAAAAGGGAGGGATGTTTTGAAAAGGACAGGTGTTGGAGCAGCACCTTATATTCCATCTGAGTAGCCTCCAATATAATGGCATGAACATTGATTTCTCTAACTTTCATTATTTGCCTGCCCCTCCAATTACTAGACCATTCTCCATTCCTGTTTCCTTCTCTCACCTTATCTCCTTAACTGTCCATCACCTCCCTCTGGTGCTCCTCCTCTTTCCCTTCTTCCATGATCTTCTAATCAGACTCCCCCTTTTCCAGCCCTTTATCTCTTTTAGCTGTACAATGCCCTGTGTATGTTACTCAAACTGGCTTCTTTGGTTTGTTAAGAGTAGGAATGCTTCTTTGTATGATAAGTGTTTCTCTCGCAGTTGTTTAGCTTTAGACTTGCTGATATGGGGATTGTATTCGTTTGTTAACCAATGGGGGATGTTATTTTGTCTTGTGAGGCTGGGAGCTTGGGGGGTTTTTGCGGGTTTTCAGGGGAGTCGGGAGGAAGACGCCGAGGAAGGTGGACGTGCGCTGCACCGCTCGGTCGACCACCAGGGTGGTCCCAGGTGCGAAGACGTGGAGGTCAGAGGAAAGTGATGAGGAGTCGAATGGTTCGATGGTTGAGCTCCAACAATGTGCACTAAACTGACTGAACTTTGACAAGTTGGCGCCTTTTGCTTTTTCTTTTCTTTCATATATATTGTATTGCCTAGTACTCCTTTAGTTTTAGTAAAATCTTTAAAATGTATTTCATAACGGTATTTGGTGTGAATTTGATACTGTGTGCGTGCACGAGGCATAAACTTGATTCCCACAGCACCTGCATGTACAGAAGGTGGGGTTGGTGAGTGGCTGGATCTCATTTTCCCCTAGACATATACCAGCCTGTTGGGTGTGTGTTACATAGCAATCAACTTCCCAGCTCTCCACTTTACACTGCCGCCCCCCTGGTTTCACCTACCTCCCACCACATTGTACTACTTCTTCCGCTCCCCGCCCCCCCCCCCCCCCGACCTTCTTACAGACCTCTCTCCTCTCTTTCCAGTCCTGATGAAGGTTCTCGGCCCAAAATATTGGCTGTTTGCTCTGTCCCATAGAAGCTACCTGACCTGCTGAGTTCCTCCAGCATTTTGTGTGTGTTGTTTTGGATTTCCAGCAATTCAGATTTTCTCATGTTTATGAATTCTTCTTACAGAAGGCTGATTTAATGTTGAATATAGTGAAACGCACTACAGGAGGGAAAGCTGCATGATAAATGTATATGTAAATGAATATGTATGTGCATAAGATATAACGATATGACGATTTCTATGTAAGCAATTGTTTAGTGTTAGCTTTCCATAAAAAATATATATCCTTCTCCCAACCCTTCAGGTGCTTCCTCTAAATTATTACCAGCACTACAAGACAGCCTCACAGACCATCTCTAAACACACTGCACATACCAACTGAGTCATTGCTTACATGATTAAATTTAATTAAACTCCAGGAGATAGATCGGATAGTGAATATTAACCTGACAATTTAAGAGTTTACACCACAATTGCTCCCTTGAATTTAAGATGCTGAATTCTAAGACATACAAAAGAAAGGCCATATCCAAAGCTTTGTTGATGTCATCCTCACTATAAGAGTATTGAATCTTACTCCTGAACTCCTGCCATTGTTATTCCAAATCTTCTACAGATGCCCACTATTTTTTGTCTGCAAAGGCACCAGTAGCTGGAAACAAGAGTAGCTGAAACTTTCAGGTCAAAACGGGCAAAAATGAGCAAACACAAGGGAATCTGCAGATGCTGGAAATTCAAACAACACACAAAATGCTGGTGGAACACAGCAGGCCAGGCAGCACCTATAAGGAGAAGCACTGTCGACGTTTCAGGCTAAGACCCTTCATCAGTATGGCCTGACGAAGGGTCTCGGCCTGAAACGTCAACAGTGCTTCTCTTTATAGATGCTGCCTGACCTGCTGTGTTCCACCAGCATTTTGTGTGTGTTGATGGGCAAAATGAGCTATCTTCACCAAAAGGAAATAAATATTATTTTCAGCAGACTTACTTACAAGTCAATCTTTTGGGATTTGATCTGTTACTCCATTAACTTTTCTCCTTCATTGTTTCATAACCTTTCATACTTTTTTAATGAATAGCATACAATTAAATAGTGAACATTTAACAGCAACACTGTTGCACCACAGCTCATGATAATGCCCAAAAGGTACATTAACTACATTGTTTTATGCTGTCCCTCATTAAACAACAGCCAAGAGGTTAAAATGAGTTACACATAAAGTTCATCTGGTATTTTATCCTCAAACTGGAAAATGATTGTGATTCATTTCTAGCTCCACAGTCAAAAATACAAGCCCTTAACTTGCAACCAGTCATATCAGGAAAGGTTAACATGTTTAAAACAAAAAAATGTTTCCAAGCCAAAATGAACTCTTGTTATATGTCAAGAGGGCAATTTTGCTCTATAATATGCCATCACATTCAACTATTCCAACCAACTTTGATTTTTGAATTTAGAAAGTAAACCCAGTCCTGTTAGTGTCTTTCCTCAAAGAATCCTCAAACTTGTCCTAATGTGTTGAGTTACTTTGATCAGATTCACATGCACCAAAACAAAAAGAAAGCAAGTAATAGCCATACACCCTTTCAAACTTTCATAAATGGAATACAGGTCAGATTAGATGCCTACAAGAAAATGAATCTCACTGTTGTATGTATATGGTAATATATATGCACTTTGATAGTATATTTAATTTTACCTTAGTAATGAATTCCAACTTCCTCAAGGTAAAGAAGTACCTTTTTTTTAAAATTTAGAGATACTTCATGGAAACAGCCCCTTCCAGCAAAATAAGCCTGCATTGTCCAACTACACCCATCTGACCAATTAACCTACTAACCCATACATTCTTAGAATGTGGGAGGAAACCAGAGCCTCCGGAGGAAACCCAGACAGTCATGGGAGAGAATATACAAACTCTTTACAGACAGCAGTGGGAATTGAACCCAGGTCGCTGGCCATGTGATCACGTTACGCTAACTGCTAAGCTACTATGCCCTGCCCCTTTCTAGCATACAGATATATGCTTGATAACATCAATAGAATTAGGCACCACATAGCCAAAATATCTCGAAGAACCTCACACAGTAAATTCAGAGGTATATTGCAGCTCTGTCTTGCAAGAAATTGCCAAGTGATCAAAATACAATTCACTGGTTACTTGCAGAGTAATGCAAGGGAACAATATTCATAGAAATGCATCCACTCGGGCAAAAGCACAACACTTTCTGCAAATTCATTAGAACCAAGAGATGTGGCAGGTATGTCAGTTATCCTGGACTGCAGATTCAATAGGAACTGCAGGCACAAACCCAAGAGTAAGGTTTAAGTCATTATCTTTTAAATCAAGAAAGCAAAATATGCCAAACTGATAATTAAAGCTAAGTGCATGTTGATTCACCAATGAAGAACATCAACCATAATTAAGGTAAATATGATAAAGTTTATAAAGAATATGGAATAATTTGTTATACTGAATGATAAATAGTTGTGGGATGAAAACTTAGATCAGAAGCATTATAAGATTTAATATCACCTGCATAGGTCATGAAATTTGTTATGTGGTAGCAGTACTTTGCAACATATAATAATTAAATTACAGTAAGTACATATTAAAGTTAAAATATGTAGTGCAAAGGAGAGAGAAAAGAAAAGAAAAAGTAGTGAAGTAGTGCTCATTATAAACTGGGTGAAGACTGCCACAAAAGCAAAACAAATGCTTTTAAATTCCCATTAGAACTTAACATTCTGAATCCCCTCTTACAGTTGAAATGATCAGAATTGGTGCCCCAGGAATCTGAGGATCAGTTGGCCATTAATATTGGTAACACAAGTTCCATTCACAACATCCTTTAACTTTCAAAATGAAACTCTACATTGAGAGTTATCATTCGGTGAGTTGCAAAGGTGTTCGTCAAGAATAAAGAACATCAAGCTTTTGAATAGCAGTTAGAATGAAGTACTTCAAAGCACTCAATACCATGAAAGTGAATGCCCAGTTAAAACAATGTCTTTGGACTTCAATTTACTTTGCACCAAGTAACAGTCCTCATGAACCAATTTCACTTAAATTATTGCTTCTAGATGCAAATAAATTCCACTTACACCCTCCACTGAATCACATCATGATAAGAGTACCCACACACCCAGGCAATTCCACTTAACAGCAAGAAATAATTTTAGGCTTTTACTTCTGTAAATAGACTTGAGGATATCCCATCCTTTGGCTTAGATCTAGCAGATAACTAAAGAGCTTTCCCTGGGGTAGAAATAGCTAATAAAAAGGAGCATAATTTTAATATAATTGGAGACAAGTACGGGAGGGATTTTAGAGATGAGTTTTTTTCAAAAAAAAACAGTTTTGACTGTGTGGACAGATACATTAGAGCCATTTAAAAAAACTCTTGGATAGACAAAGATAATTGAAAAATGAAGGACTACGTGGAAGGGAACAGTTTGATTGATCTTAGAATGGGCTGCGGGACCTGTACTGTGTTGTAAAGTTCTATGTTCTACGTATATCCTTGAACCTTCTTCTGACTCTTCCTGTGACAGTGCTTAGAATGGAATTTGATGTTGGGCATAAACTCGTACAGCAATACAGAATGGAAACAGCTCCACTCATCCATGATTAACAGTGCCCACCAAGCTAGTCTAATTTGTCTGTGTATTATAATAAGTATTTTATTGATCCCAAGTGGGAAATTATTTCATTACAGCAGCAACATTTAAAAACATGCTTATCAGTGTGCAGACTTTAATAATAAAGTACAGAATAATAATATGCACAATAATATACCAATGTGCAATATTGTACAGCAGGGATGGCCAAACTTTTACATTCCACGTGTCAGTTTTTTCATGCACGAGTTCAAATGCACCATACAACTCTTGTACCCCCTGACAATTCTTGTAAAAATGTTAATATAGACATATATAGCATTTTACGATATATTGATTTAATATAGAAACAAGACAGACATTACTAACTTTAATGAGACTTGTTTTAACAAATATATTTTGTCTTCTTTTGATTTCTTCCTTTTTCTTAATCACATATTCTTTCCATAACTCAGACCCAAGCACTAGCTTCTGTTTTCCTTCTATTTCAGTCTGATGTTGTGTTTTATAGTGTCTATTAAGATCATGTCTTCTATTATGTGAGAACGTGTTTTCACAAACAATGCACAATGGTTTTCCTGACTGACCCGTTATAAATAAGAACTCATTTCCCCACTGTACATTGAATTCACTCTTACTATCACTTTCTGCTTTCCTTTTGCTCATTTTCTTTTGCACTGTGATGGGTAACTGGATGTAAAAACAAGGCTTAATTTTCGAAGAAGTACAAAACTGCAAATGTTCACAAAGGACGAACAAAGCACAACTCCGGAGCACGAGTGTCAATTGTAAACTGAGAGGCAAAAATCTGCGACGCACCACTGGTGTAGACACCTGGCACCTCAGGATCAAACAAGTTATCAAACAGGTATTGAACAGTTATGGAACGACTGCAGAACAAAAGTCCTTCTTTTCTAGTTTGACTCATTGAACATCGTTTTTTAATTGAAAACTGATTAATGTGAAAGATGATAACATTTGCCAAAAGATGTGCATGAAATAATAAAATCGCTAAAAATAATTGCTAAGTTTTAGATTTATTCTCAGTAAAACCCATTTCTAGCTCTAAGCTACTTGAATTCCTGTTATAGATTTTATTTTCTACAAATCGGTTTTTGGTTAATATTTTTTGCATGAGTAGGCTGACTTTTTAAATTATTATCACTGGGGTGCAATGCACCACTTCTGGCGCATGCGCCATATGTTGGCCATCCCTGCTGTATGGAATAATAAAACAGAGACTATTGTACTATGACGTGTGTTCTCCTGTCACACAGAGATGAACTGTTGTACATGCTTATTGCATTTGGTAGGAAAGATTTTCTGTAATGATCCTTGTGACAGTGGAGCTGAAAGAGTCTCTTCCAAAAGGCGCTCCGCTGCTTATTCGGTAGGTCTTGGAGAGGATGCGTCAGATTGTCCATCACGGATAACGGTTTGTTTAGTGACCTCCACCACTAACTCAAGGACCACTGTCTCCAAGGACAGATCTAGCTTTTTTGATGAGTTTACTTAGTCTTTTTGCAACACCAGCACCGACGCTGCTCCCCCAACATAAAGCCACAAAGAAGACTGCACTCGCTACAACAGACTGGCAAAAGATCTCCAACATCCTGCTGCACACATTGAAGAATCTTAGCTTCCTTAGAAAATAGAATCTGCTCATCCCCTCTTTGTAAACAGCCCAGATTCCTCAAAATCCTTCTTGTCCATGTACTTATCCAAATATCTTTGTAGCATGCAAACAATTAGCCTGTCTAATGTGGTCAACAGAGTCTGTCCTGGAGTCTTTAACCTAGGACAGGACATAGACATTGGGTTTGCTATCCTTCCGGTCAGGCAGGGATTCCCAACCTGGAGACTACGGATCCCTCGCTTAATGGTGTTGGTCCATGGCATAAAAAAAGGATGAGAACCCCTAGCTTAGAGAATGAACTGACAATGTAGGACCCATGACAAAAATAGCAAGTTTTCACCAGAGAAATTATTAATATCATTAAAGTTGGTTCAAGATTGAAGATTAGGCACTGGTAAAAGTATCCCTTTGGAAGCATGCTTCAAAATCTTCTACAGACACACTGGACCATGGGGAGCATTCTGAAAGGCTGCATCACTGTCTGATATGGGGGGGGGGGGGGGCTACTGCACAGGTTTGAAATAAACTACTGAAATTTGTAAAATTAGTCAGCTCCATCTTGGGTACTAGCTTCCATAGTATCCATGACACCTTCAAGGCGTAGTGCCTCAGAAAGGCAGCATCTATCAACAAGGACCCTCATCACCCAGGACGTATTCTCTTCTCATTGTTACCATCAGGAAGGAGGTACAGCAGCCTGAAGGCACACACTCAGCGCATCAGGAACAGTTTCTGTCCCTCTGCCATCTGATTCCTAAATGGACATTGAACCCATGAACACTACCTTACTTTTATTATTTCTGTTCTTGAACTATTTTTAATTTAACTATTTAATTTACATATATACTTCCTATAATTGGTTTATTTTTTTCTGTATTTATCATGTATTGCCATTAAGTTCACAAATTTCACGACAAATGCCAGTGCTATTAAACCTGGTTCTAATGTTCTGCTCTACAACTACTCAGCAGCACAGCTCTCAGAGGCCTGCCTCACAGTTCAATATGGGCCTCTGCTAACTTTGTGGGGTGTGTGCATACTCTGTGACCTGTGCATTCCAGTTTCCTCCCACATTCTGGGGACATGCAGGTTGGTAGATAAATTGCCTCTGGAAGTAGTCCCCGGTATTGCAGGTAAGTGGTGGAGCTCTTTTGGGAGTTGACGGGATTAGTGTGGGTGTAAATGGGTGCTCGATGCCTAGTGCAGACTTAGTGGGCTGGGCTGAAGGCTGTTTCCTAGCCAAATCATTCCATGATTTTGACATCAATCTCAAAAGATGGAGCCTCAGCTTCTTTTTTGGTCTCATCCTAAGGATAGTGCAGATGACTTTCTCATGGGAAACTGACCAACATTTGCTTGTCCCTGCATTAGAAGCACAGCCTGAATGTGTTGTACTACCTTTCTGCCACGGGTCACACCGACTCGGGAAGCAAAAGTGCAATTCCCTGAGCCACAGATGACTTTCATTTTATTGCAATCGCAATATGAAAAAGGTACAAAAATGCAGCAATGGAATCAGATAAAATCTTCAATTTGCAGTTCCAAGCACAAAATACACCCAGAAGCCACTTAAGCAAAGCGGTTGCTGTTTGATATCCTCCAAATGCTTCACTTTTAAATTATCTTTGAACCAACTTCGAGCTATCAACAACCTTACAGAGCACCTGTACTGGCTTATCGGCAGCTGCATACAAAAGGAAGCTTGAAAACCATTTAGCTTTGGCTATTAAAAGGGTTATCCTCTCAAAAGAATGAGCCAACAATTAACATTTAATTCCCTTCATTTAAGGGGTAATTGACTGCCCAATCCTTTGCCTGCAAGATTGTAAACTCAAATCCCACACTTCAGTGATTTAATAACAAATTACATGTTATACAACGTGGGTTTGTAAGATTTGTGAAGATTTTTACAATCATATTCTGTTCAATTTTCAATTTAGAAGCAAGCCAAAATAAAATTGTGGCTTAATTGGGTTTCTTTGTCAGATCTCTGTTATTAAGACCAAAGTAGCATGGTACAAATATTGTTTCAATACTTTTCCATGTGTAAAGGCAAACCAAAGCTCCCTTTGAAGATGGAAGACAGCACATCATTAGTTCAAAATAGTACTGTATATTCCTCAGGAGACACAAGAGACTGCAGTTGCTGGAATCTGTAGCAACAATCTGCTGAAGGAACTCAGTTAACTGAATGGCATCAGTGGGACCCTGCCACAGGGCTTCAACCCAAAACGTCAACAATTCCTCTCCTCCCAAAGATACTGCTCGAGCTGCTGAGTTCCTCCAGCAGATTGCTTGTGGAAGCGGGATTTCGTTATTTTGTTAGAAGCGGGATCATGACTGAAGAGTATAGCAAACTGAGACTAAACTTGTAACAAAGTAATAATAGTGCAAGTAGGGGAGTGGGGGGGAGGAGGGGAGGAGGGGTCAGATCAGATTCAATATCACCGACATGTCATGTAATTTATTGTTTTTGTGGCAGCAGTACATTGCAATAAATAAAAACGGAATTATTGTATGTATTACATATATTTTTAAATAGTTAAATTAGTGTAAAAAAAGTAGTGAGGTAGTGTTCATGGATTCAATGTTCATTCAGAAAATCAGATGGCAGAGGAGAAAAAGCTGTTCCTGAATCATTGAGTGTGTGCCTTCAGGCTTTTGTACCTCCTTCCTGATGGCAACAATGAGAAGAGAGCACATCCAATTATTTTTGTTGTGTATACATAATTGTTTGTCAATTCTTGACAAGTTTGTAAGGTATTGTACTGCTGCCACAAGAAGCTAATTTTTGTGGCATTTCAATTAGCAAGGATCAACAACATCTCCCCCTCACCGACCAAAACCAAGGCTCCATGCTCAGCCCTCTGCTCTATCCTCCATACACACTAAGGACAAAACCAAGGCTCCATGCTCAGCCCTCTGCTCTATCCTCCATACACACTAAGGACAATGCCAATGTTCATTTTAAATGTGCTGATGTCACCACTGTCATCTAATCACAGGTGGCAATAAGTGTACTGCAACAACAACCTCTCAGGCTACGTCCATACTACGCTGGATAAATCCATAACCAAAGCTTTTTCTCTTCATTTTTACCCTTTGACCACACTAGAAAGGCATTTTCGTCCCCCGAAACTGGAGATTTTCAGAAATGCACTCCAGGGTGTATAATTTTGAAAACACCGGATTGGCTGGAGCAGTGTGGACGGGGTAACCAGAGATTTCTAGAAACACTGTCATGACATGGTGGAACAGTTTGTGATGGCAGCGCACCATTTCATTGTTTTCCTGAACGCAACTTAACAATTTCAGAACAGACGGCAACAAAACTGAAGCCAGAAGAGTTAGAAATGTACTCAACAAATACTTTGACCCATAACTTTCTGAATAAATAAGTATACTCACTTTGCCCTGTTTTCTGTCCTTGCTCGTATGTAGGTGGTTTACTTATTTATACAAGTACTTCTCTGACAATAGATGTGTAACAGCCTAATGTAACATTGTATGGAAATACAAGATAATACTGATGCAGACATGTTTTATACATTTAACAAGGGGCTTTATTAATGTAACAGAGTTAGTCAGTTTTTCAATGTTCGTTGTCAGCCAGGTCATACTCTCTGTGAACTTCCTGTCGGTTGCCTCCATATGCTCCAGTATTTGTTTTTTTTTCCACTTTTAAGTCCTCCTGCGCAACAGTCCTCCATCGTTTAAGCATTTCTAGTCTGTAACTGCACAAACGCACACTGTCTTTCGCGGCGAGATTCAACACCAAGCATGTCACTTGTTTTCGGTAGATGTGTCCTGCGCATGCGCAGTAGGAGGAGATTCACTGAAATATCCATTTTAATGTGGACAGAGATTTTTTAAAAACTCATAGTGTGGAAGCCTGTTGTTTTTACTGGCGTTTTCAAAATTATCCAGTCTAGTGTGGATGTTGCCTCAGTCAATGTCAGTAACACCAAAGAGCTGACTGTTGACCTGTGGAAGGAGGACAAACGTGTGCCAGTCAACATGGGGGGGGGGGGGTGAGATTTATAAATGATGAAGGGTGAAGAGAGTTTACAGGTTATGTTCCTGGATGTCAACACATCGGATGGCCTGTATTGGGCCCAGCACAGATGCAATCACAAAGGCACACCAGTCTTTACTTACTAATGAGATTAAGGAGGTTCAGATTGTCATCAACCACTCAAACAAATTTCTAGAGAGGTGATCTCTAACAATAGTGCATCTATACCAGAGAGGTAATTTTGAGCAGGCAAACAAATTTCCAACAAAGCAAACCACACCCCAAAACCAGCTCTGTTCCTCACATCTTAAGGGAGGTGGTACCAGATTTGGAAGACCCACTCTCAAAATTTTAAGAACATCATCAGATTCTTCGCACCATCAGATTTCTGCATAGTCCACAATGCCAGAACACTACCTCATTATTCGTATTTTGCATTATTTATTCATGTAATTTATAGAATGTGCAATCTCCATGTACTGGGGCACCCTGACGGGCTACACCACAGTCTAGCCGCACAAATGCCAAAACTACATGTTCTGGAGAAAACGTCGAAATAACGACAAATCAGAAAATCTCAGAATCAAGTTTAATATCACTGACGTACAATACACAATAAAATTGTATATTTGCAATAAAATTTGCAGCTTTGCAGCAGCATTACTGTATAATACATTAAGAATATTTTAAATTACAATAAAATATAAATTAAATTAAAGGGCAGAAATTGTGATGTAGTGTTCATGGGTTGATTCATTATCCATTCAGAAATCTGATGGCAGAGTGATTGAACCTGTTCCTCAGGAACAGCTCTGGAGTGTTCGGTGAGATAATTTGAACATTAAAACCTTTATCAGTTGTTTTACATCTAAAAGGGAAAATGTGCACACTACGATTTGCTGAATTTAGTTTTTTCATTGCACTTGAGATCTTGCACTTGTTTGTAGTTTCTTTTCTGATGACATCCTCAACTCAGGACCGAGTGGCTTCAATTTGGTTTCCATAATTTAATCTTGTACATAATTCATTGGACAAAATCATAATCAACAGAATGCATCAGACTAAACCCAGCCCATCCAATCATTCACAATACCAAGTCTCTGGAAGAACTCAGTGGGTTGAGCAGGTTTAGGAGAAAAGAAACTGTCATTGTTAGATAACCTTGGACTAGGACTGAGGTTTGGACGCAAAACATCGATCCCCCTCCCAAGATGCTTCTCAGCCCACTGAGTAGCTCCAGCAGATCACTGTTCCAGATTCCATGATCAGCAGTCTTGTCTCTCCAAACATTTCTCATGATCCCTTGTGTCATCATACCCACCACCAGCAGGGTACTCAAGCACAGCTCTCAGTACAGAGCAACAACTCTTCCAACACAAGGGGTCTTTCTGTGATTACCTTCTATTTGCTTCACCCCATCATCCTATTCTCTTTTATTGATATGTTGCCTCATTGAAGCCACTTCCTTGTTCCAAAACATTTAGGCCTTCCTTTCCCATTTTTTGCTCCCATAATACTGTACAGGGTGACCATTACTAGCAACAGAAATAGAATTCTGAAGTGAGATGGTGATAAAGTGCTCAAGTACTGTAGTCAATGAGCTATTGATGGAATGAGATCAATCTCCATATCCTCTGACTACGCCTGCTTCAAATGGGATACCAACTCTCTTCCAAAGAATATGTACACAACGCTGGAAGAACTCAGCAGGTCAGGCAGCATCCGTGAGTAAAGAGTAGCCAACGTTTCGGGCCGAGACCCTTCATCAGGAATGGGGGGGGGGGAGAGAGGGCCGAAGCCCAGTAATAGTGATAGGGGAAGGGGTAGGGCCTAGAGGCGCCAGGTGGAAAACCAATCAGAGGAGAGATAAAGGGGGGAGGGGGAGGGGATAAGCATGAAAGAACTGGAGAGATAAAGAAGCAGAAATTTGAAAGGGGAGAGAGGCAGAGAGGGACCTGGGATAGGGGAAGGGGGAGGAGGAGGGAATTACCGGAAATTGGGAGAGGCCCTACCCCCTCCCCTATCTCTATTACTGGGCTTAGGCCCTCTCTTCCCCCCCATTCCTGATGAAGGGTCTCAGCCCGAAATGTTGGCTACTCTTTTGTCACGGATGCTGCCTGACCTGCTGAGTTCTTCCAGTGTTGTGCATATTCTTTGATCCACAGCATCTGCAGTTGTGTTTTTGTGTTTTAATTCTCTTCCAAATACCTGTAAAGTAACAGGTATTTCCTTCTCTGCCTCTGAAATGCCAAAGTATCTACATTCCATTTGCAATGGAGTCAAGAACATAAGAAGTTCCCCTTCCTATTTGAGGTGAATGGAAACTAGCACTGTTATAAATCTCACTATCAGTTGCAAAATTATTCAGAAAATTATTAGCAGCCTCTCTGCTGGTATGAAAATCATGACTCTCCTCCCTTCAGGCAATCCCTCAGGGCTGAGGAGATCTTGATCTGATCCATTTTGTGCCTTTGCAGATGTCCGATGAAATCTATTTTGGGCTCAGACTGGACAGGAGGTGCTTAACTAATGCGAAGCTGGGTTGCAGGAGATATTTGGGAGCTTTGTGGTCCTTGTGCTATGTACACTTGTTCCTTTGGGATTGTGCAGAGCCTAAGTTTTCAAAGTTTTGCTAGATGCTGCGTCTTGAGTTGCCACTAGTCAGGGATTCCTGCCAGTCAGTAACCTTACTACTTCACCATTCTGCCAAGCAAGCTTCACGAGGATCACTGAAGCATTTTTTTCTGTTCTCCCAATGGGCCCTTGCTATGACAAAGCTTAGAACAGTGACTTGGATATACAAATGATCTAGCCCACCTTTTCAAACTGCTTGGGAGTATGACCAGGGCTTCAAAGCTGGTACAATGGCTTCAGAAAGAATATTGATGCTGGTTCACTTAACCTGCCAAAGAATACAGTAGTATGATTAACAGTGATGACTTCAGTCAGGTATCATTTAAGCTCCTTTTCACACCTTAAGAGGTGACCTTTTAGAAATGCAGACTCAAGAAAGGAATAGTTGAGTAGCCACTTGGACAAGGGGAAAAGGAGTTAGCTAGCACTATGTTCCTCCACAGTTTCAATGCAAGATAGTTTCTGCCCCCCTTCCCAATTCCCTCTTCAATTCTTAACATTACCCACCGCACCAGCATAGAACACTAAGGGCAACATTTTTTAGGCAATTGTCAGTAGTGACCTGATAGAGAATGGAGGCAGGGACAAAATATCTCCCAGGATGTATGCTAGTCCATGAATGCAAGCACTGAAGTTCCACCCAGTTTATGCCAATGACAAAACTTCTCATCTGTAATCCCACACAAAAACTTAACTGCATTCTTCATTCAGATCACATAGTTATGGCCTATTCCTTGTGGTGACTCAACAGGTCAGATTCTCTATTCTCTACAAGAATACTTCAAATTAAAAACTGACTCCGTTCTCACCAGATTTCCATTTAGAGTGGGTGAAGTATTAACATTACACGGATTACATTAACATCACTAGTAATGGTTTATCTACCTTACACTATTGGGTGTAAACCTACAAAAAAAAAAATCGATAAAATAATGGTCTACTTTTTCAATATTACTCCATTGTTTGCAAATTACATTGGGGCCAAGGCTGTGATTGGTTCTACATAAATGGAGATCATTCTTTATGTATTGTGAGTGATACTACATGGAAACTGAACAGATTAAAATGGGAGATAAATGCTGAACAAGTAGGGAGTTATACTGACAGGATTTCTGGAAATTAACTGGAACTCTTCAGGAAGTTGAATCTCAGACCAATTTACCATGCAGTGCTTAACAGTCCACGACATGAGCAAGTGTTTGGTACACCAATCAGATGGATTTGCCAGTTAGTGCAGGCATCTTCTGCCAGGCAGGAAGTGCAAACCATCTAAGTTATGGACAGTTCACAGGAATGGAATCCTGCCTTATCCAAGGATGGACCTGCATAGAAACCAATCTCTGCAAAGCAAGAACCAACAAACAGCAAAGTGATAATCTCCTTCTAGCGATGTGTTAACCAGAAAGAACTACAATCTACAAATCAGTGAATTTGAATGAATCAAGGACAGTGGAAGCAGACGGAACAATTGTCTTTGTTCTTGCCATGAGGAAAGCTGCCATTTTATGAAGAGACTCTGTTCTCCATTTTGTGAGCTAAAGTTGCTTGGCTTGATCAGTGTTTTAATGTAGCACGGCAATGCCTCAGGTAATCTGAACTAGTGATAATTTCCAAATAAGTTATTTGTAAGCTGTTCTTTGGTTGGAAATAACATGCAGCTTTGAGTCCATTGTGGTCTGTATTTGCCTTGCATGATTCAAACTGGTTGCTGATTGAGAACGAAGAGCCATGAATTACTGATTATCACTTGCTGGGAAGAGGCAATAAATGGATGTTGGCCTGGAGCAGAGCCAATAAAAAAAAAGTGTTCAAAGTCAGGCACATGACCAACAGCCAAGAACACTTGAGTGCAATATTTGAATTGGTAAGAAATAAGTATCAAAACAAATGAAGACTGTGATGATTTCAGCTACCGGAGAACAAACATCACGGATGAGGAGGACCCCACAAACACATGGAGATTCAAAATGTGACTGAGGAATGTGGTCAGCATCAGAAACTCCTTTTTAAACTGGTATCATAGCTTCAGCTCTGACTATTCATGGAAGGTCAGGGAAACTTAGTAGGTGTGCCCACAAGTATTGGGTTGTGCAATTTCACGTGTTCTTCCATTGAGGCAATAAAGGTACTTGTCGGTAAATACGGATTCTCTGTGCCTCCCTGTTCAACATTAGAAGGGGTGATTCTTGTTACAGGTGTTAATTTAATATTTTACACCTGGAGGCAGAAATGTACAAGAAGAATGCCAGGAGAGTTTCTGGTTTGAGGTGTTCTCACAAAAGCCAATGAAATCAATATTTTGGGAAAATGGGAAAACTGACCCATTTTGTCATGGAAGCTGCAAATGTATCCATTTAACTGCCACTGAGATGCAATTATACACTCAGTGGCCACTTTACTCGGTACACCCTGAACCTGTTAAACAGGCCACTGAGCGTGTATCATTGGTCTTCTGCTGTTGTAGCCTATCCACTTCAAGATTCGACATGTTGTGTGTTCAGAGATGCTCTTCTGCTCATCACTGTTGTAACGAATGGCTACTTGAGTTACCGTCGCCTTCCTGTCAGCTTGAACCAGTCTGGCCATTTTTCTCTGACCTCTCTCATTAACAAGGCATTTTCACCCACAGAACTGCCACTCACTGGATGTTTTTCATATCAATCTCTATAAACTCTAGAGCAGGGACTCCCAACCATTTTATGCCATGCAGCCATTAACAGAGAGTCCATAGACTCTGGGCTGGATAACACTGCTATGGAAACTGTGTGCAAAAATCCTAACAGATCAGCAATTTCTGTAATACTCAAACCACCCCATCTGGCACCAACAACCATTCCACAATCAGTCACTGTTCTTCCCCATTCTGATGTTTCCTCTAACAACTGAACCTCTTGACATAATCTGCATGTTTTTAATGGACTGAGTTGCTGACACATGATTGGTTAATTATACACTTACATTAACAAGTAGAGGTGTATTTGATAGAAGTAGCCATTGAGTGTATATACGCATTTCTTAAATCTTTAAGCATGCATTGTGGCCAATAAAGTGTTTTAACCGGTAAATGAAGTTACAGAGAGCCCCAGTGTAACAAGAATAATGGAAATTAATCAGAAATTAGTTATTTTTTAAGGCTACATAAATAATGTACTAAAATAAATTGCTTCAAGTGGACTTGGGAATCAAAAAGATTGCAATCTCAGCATTTATATTTGAAACTTGCAACTATCATTTTCACTTATCAGCTTGTCTTTAATAATGCAATTTGTTCTTGGCATTTTTAATCTGGGTGTATCACACCATCAAAAAGATGAAAATTGAGCAGATGTTAGAAAAGATAAAAATGTACATCTGAAATAACATTTTACAGAAGACAACGAAGTTTATGTGAGTGGCAGCCCAAAACATGGGGCTTACATAATTGAAGCCCCAGTAGTTGAATGACTAACCTCAGGGATGTTTAAAAAAAAGCTGCGCAGTACTACAACCTAGGAGTTGTACGGCTGGAGGAAGGAAATTACCGGGAAAGGGATAACACAACAAGAACAAGTACAAAAGTGATACCAAATAGATTAGCGAAATAAACCTATGGAAAAGAAAAAGTAAGCAAAGCAGAAGATGGAATTAAATCTGACCCTGACATTAGTTTTGCCTTAAGGAATTACATACATCAGCTAAGCACAAGAACTGCTTAGCTGGACCAACCACATAAGTACAGTGACAAGGACTCAGTGGCCTGATCTCCTGCATCAATTGACTCACTTCCAACAACCTTATCACCATCTACAAGATGGAATACTCTCCATTTTGCCAGTTTGAGTTCAAGTGCAACACCACTCAGGGACCTCAGTGCCATCAAGGATAAAGCAGTTTACTCAACTGGAACTCCATCTACCAAACCAAAATATTCATTGCTTTCAACACGCATTCAGTGGTTACAATGCATACAATACATTCTCAGACTTACAAACTACTGGAACAACCCCTCCCAAAATGGTCATCTCTACCACTGGTGACAAGGACAGCTGGCGTATTTTAAAAAAACACCATTGCACATTCCGTTCCCACAGCACAGACTACCCAGACTTGGACTTCAATATTGTCGAGGTCTGAATGCAGGAAGCCCCTTTGGCCAAGTGTTCCGAGAACACCAAGTGTTCTGAGATATCGAGGAACCACTTCCTTCAAGGGTAATTAGGGACGTACAAACAAGGGCTACCACTGCCATTGATACCCAGGTCTGGAACAATGAAAAATAACAAAATCAATTGCAAGTCAAAGTAGCATCAAAATCCATCATAGCTAAAATTGGGATTGAAGGCAAGCGAAAATAGAAAATTCTCCGACTGATTATTAATGTCAATTAGCACAAGTAACACGGCATCCACCACACCAGTGTTCACACTTACCCTAGTACTCTTGAACAAGCATTCTAAACTCAAGACCCCATAAACAATCCCTTTCAAATCAAGAAAGAAATACGAGATTGGGACAAAATCCAATGTTCCAATGCAGCTAATGAACATTTGGTTAGAAATGAGACAGCATTATATTTCCGGGAAAGTTAGATACAATGAAAATAAATCTGGATGACAATCTAGTGTCTGTAATCAAAATATTGGAATCAAACTCAGTCAAAACATAATTATTGTGCATTTTACACTCCTGCACACTAACTGGCATTTCCAGTAATCTCTCAGTCTGTTATCCCCCAGTAACAGTTCCACATGTGAGCCACTAAGCACACAATAGAGGCTCCCCGTACCCTATTTATCAAGCTAAGGTTCAAAAACTGCTGGCAGTTGCTCTGTGATAATACCTATCCTCAATTTCCATGCATACCTTTTATTTTACAATATAATACATTTATTGAGCAATATTACCCATGATTAACCAATGTATTTGATTAACCAATGTACCAGAAAACAGTTTCTTCTGTAGTACAAATTTGATTATTGGTTATTATGGAGACAACTGAGATAGACGCTTAATAAAAATAAACAAGGCATAATATGATTCAAGAAAACTTTCTGAAACCCTTCCATTAATTTCCACTTAAAATCAAGGCAACATCTGGAGACAAGTCAGTGAAAAAATAGATATGCCTATTATTGCCAGAAATCCTCTGCCCGTTCCAGAAATATTTAGAAATTCCTGTTTTACAGAAGATTTTGCTGAACATCAAGTCAAATTATGTAACCTGAAAACTAAAAATCATTATGGTTTTATGGCCAAACACTAATACATCATTTAATACACGATCTGCAAGACAAATTGATGAGAAATATTAGCTAAAGTAAAAGGGGATTGTATGCCACATTAGAGACAACTGCAACTATGCATTTAATTTGTTCTCCATAGCATTTGCATATTATGGGTTATGGATCCTGTAATGCTCATCTCAAATGAATCAAATCTGCAAACTCCCCAAGACACATTTTGCTTCACAAGTAACTTAGTCTGATATAAAAGAACTTGCATTTTATTCACCACAAATCAATCCCTGAACATTGCAAAGCACTTTACAAGCAAAACATTTCTGAAGTACAATCACTGTTTATACAGTAATCTGCCAAACTGGAATGACAATTCATTCATTGACCCTTTGAACTACAAACTACATCTTGCACAGGGGACCTGTTTTCATAGCACAATTAATTGATAAATGACTGTCACTGACATGAAGAAGTCTTTGAACGTGTACAAAAATACCCTTGTATATTTACCCACATTGACTGTTTTTTGAAAAAACTTCATTTAGTACCTCTAACACAGCAGTACAGTATTCTTAAAATATATATTTTTTAAAAAACACAGAAGATAGAAATACAAAACCAGAAAATGTTGGGAACACTCTACAGGTCAAGTATGTTAAATGTATGTATGTGGAATGTAAAACTTATTTCAAATCCAAGACAATTCATCAGAACAGGGAAAGGGAGAAAACAAGTTTATTTTCATTAATGGGAGGTGGGAGAGAGATGTGTAGAACTGAGGGAATATCTCTGACAGGGTGAGACCAGATGAGTTAATGAGGTGCTTAGGATGAGATTAAACTTTTCTCAGCATTACTTAATGTAAGCAAGACAGAACAGACATGCCCAACAGGTCACATTACACTTAATTCAGAGCAAAATTAAGAACAAAACACAGTTGGATGTGAGGCAGCAATGTTCAGTTCTCAAATCTATAAAGGGGAGAAAAGTGACAGAAATGGACCAAGAGAATTTGAAGGCAGGGTGTAAGTTGGAGGCAAAGTTGATGAAATTGACAAGTTCATCATGGGTGCATAAAGCAGCACCAATGCAGTTATCAATGTAGCACAGAAAAGGTGAAAATGACAAGTTCAGCATGGGTGCATAAAGCAGCACGAATGCAGCCAGTTGCTCTGGATTTCCAGCAACTAGAGAATCCCTTGTGCTTATGATCAGTTGAGTACTTTCAATTGATTGTTTTTTTTTGCTGTATTCACATCATATTGTACTGAAACCTCGGTTTGATGTTCAAATCGCTGGAATGGGATTTCATTCCATTACCATCAGGATCAGAAGCAAGAGCTACAACTAATTTGTCTTGTACAGAAGATCTCAAGCAAAGAAGCTGCCAAAATGCACCATTAAAAGGTAAAGGCAAACAGAGTACTGGCAAAAATAACTGGAAAACATAATTGGGCTCACGTGCCTGGTGCCTGAGTTCAGGACTTCTGATCTGACCTGCAGAGGAATTTAGAGTGGGAGGAGAAAGTTTCTATAGTCCTATGGGTGCCAACAACTGAGACAGAACAAGGAAAGAGGCTCTGCTTAGGGAATTTGATCAGCTGTAGACCAAACTGAAAAAGAAGAAGAACAAAAGTAATAATCTCTAGATTGCTACCTAAACCATATGCATGTTGACAAAGGTGAATTAGATTTATAGAGCTAAATGTGTGGCTCAGATTGGTGTGGAGTAAGTGGGTTTGAACTCATGGAACATTAGCACCTGAACAGGGGCAATAGGAGAGTTCTGATGAGATGGGCTCCACCTGAATCACGTTTGGACCAAGATCCTGGCAAAGAGCATAATTAAGGCTCTGGACTGGGCTTCAAACTAATGTTACGTACTCGTGACACGTGACAGTGGTACTCTTGTCACGTGACTGGGGTTGAAGCTATACTGGACTTGAGGTAATGGTCTTGTGATGGTGGAGTGACATCATTTTCCTGCCAGTAGAGATCATGTGATAGGTTTTCTTTACAGGGTATAAAAGGAGGACCCCTCCCTGTGAGGAGGGGCAGTTCGTGGCTGGATTTGCCATGTTGACTTCATGCCACTGTGTGATTTAATGTGATGACACAGTTTAGTTGAAAGATGAAGTTTTATCTAATGCCTAAAGTTTAAAAGGTCATTGCCAGCAGTTTCTTTACAATACTGCTAGTTGAGAATCAGTGTAGAGTGAAGATCGGAGTTCGGGAGTTAAAGATCGAGGAGAATTGATTTCGGCGGTGCAACAGGTTCGACCTTGTTTGATCCTTATTCGGAAGGAATTCGGCGACTGTTCTCGTGTTAATCTCGTGTTAACCTGTGAAGGAAAGACAGTTTGGTCTTATTTGTAACTATTGTAAGAAGCCTGGCCATGGAATAGCTAACTGTTTCAGATTGAAAAAGAAAGAGAAGGAAGTAGTTCCAGATGCTTCTGTGCAACATACTGAAGCACCTGTAAAATTACAGGGTTCGATAAACACAAATGAGGTTTTGTTGGAGTTTGACCAAGTTAGAAAGGGATATAATCATTTTATAACTGAAGGGTTTGTATCCTTGAAAAAGGGTCTACTCTGGTGCCAATAAAAATCCTTAGGAATACTGGAGCTTCTCAATCACTGATGTTAGACAGTGTGTTGAAGTTTAATGAAGAGTCTGATACTGGTGAGGTAAATTATATAAAAGGTGTTGGGAGTGATTTTATGCCTGTACATTTACATAAAGTAAATTTAAAGTCAGGGTTAGTTACAGGATTTGTTAAAATAGGATTACAGCATAGCTTACCTGTGAAGGATATTTCTTTATTGTTAGTTAATGACTTGGCAGGTGGACAAGTTTTTGCTGAAGTGCATTTGACAATGGAGTCTGAGGAACCAGAGATGAATTCTAACACAGATTCTTCCAGTGTTGTGACTAGAGCTATGGCTAAAAAGATTGATGCGCAGAATGAGGTTGTTACTCATGACTGTTCAACTCAGGATTCGAGTTTTGAGAATGTGTCAGAGACTTTCTTACCTTCATTGTTTGAACAAGATTCTTGGAGTAAGTCTGATTATGAAGATTTATCTCTGTCTCGGAAGGAGATGATAGCAGAGCAGAATAGAGATCCTGAGATTATAAAATTAAGAGAACAAGCTTTACTAGATAGTGAAATTGAGAAGGAGCCAGTAGGATATTACTTGGAAAAAGGAGTGTTGATGAGGAAGTGGAGATCGCCTACAATTCCTGCAAGTGAGGATTGGAATGTTGTTTACCAGGTAGTTGTCCCTAAAGTTTATTGAAATGAGATTTTGACTTTAGCTCATAGTGTGCCTTTAGGTGGACATCAAGGGGTAAAGAAAACTGTGGACAAGATTTAAAAACATTTTTACTGGCCTGGTCTAAGAAAAGATGTGGCGATGTTTTGTAAAATGTGTCATACTTGTCAAATTGCGGGTAAACCAAATCAAGTTACACCAGTGGCTCCATTACAACCTATTCCAGCATTTAGTGAACCATTTTCTAAAGTTATTGTAGATTGTGTTGGTCCATTACCAAAGACAAAAACTGGTTATCAGTATTTGTAGACTATCATGTGTACTTTGTCTAGGTTTCCAGAGGCAGTACCACTTAGGAATATAAAAGCTAAAACTGTGACAAAGGCCCTTATAAAATTCTTTACTTATTTTGGATTACCTAAGGAGAAACAAACTGATCAAGGCAATAATTTTATGTCTGGATTGTTTCAACAGATAGTTTATAAATTGGGAGCTAAGCAAATCACTTCATCTGCATACCATCCTGAGTTGCAAGGTGCCTTGGAGAGGTTTCATTCTACCCTCAAGAATATGATTAGGACATATTGTGTGGAAAATGAAAATGATTGGGATGAGGGTATAAACTTACTTTTATTTGCAGTAAGGGAATCGGTACAGGAATCTTTAGGTTTCAGTCCATTTGAACTTGTGTTTGGGCATAGAGTTAGAGGACCTTTAGCCTTATTAAAAGAATAGTAGACTAGTAAGGAAATACACACTAATTTGTTGGACTATGTTTTGAAATTTAAGGACAGGTTACATAAAGCTTGTAGCTTAGCCAAGGAAAATTTAAAATTGGCTCAGGAGAAAATGAAAACTTGGTATGATAAAGAAGCTAGGATGAGGATGTTTAAGTCTGGAGATAAGGTGTTGGTCCTTTTCCCAGTGCAAACGAATCCTTTACAAGCTAGATTTCATGGTCCTTATGAAATTGTGTCTAAAATCAATGATGTGGATTACGTGATAAAAACTCCAGATCATAGAAGGTCAACACAACTTTGCCATATAAATATGATAAAACCATATTTTGGGAAACAATCTGATACTGTGACTGTTGTGGGTTAGTGAGAATGAGTTTCATTTAACTAGGAACATGATAGATGATTCATCTGAATTTCATTCTAAATCCAACATTGTTTCTGTTAGGTTATCAAATTCAACCATTCTGGAAAATATTGATGAGAAATTAGTACATTTACAGCTAGAGCAGAAACAACAGATGAAGGTATTACTTTTTAAATATAAGGATTTGTTTCCAGATGTTCCGAGAAGGACTACTATAGCTTCACATGATGTGGATGTTGGTGATGCCAAACCTATTAAACAACACCCATATAGGATGAACATAAAAAATGTGAACTTGCTGACAAAGAAATTGAATATATGTTAGAGAATAATATTATTAAATCTTCTAACTCGAATTGGAGTTCACCCTGTGTTATGGTGCCAAAACCAGATGGTAGTATTAGGTTTTGTACGGACTATAGGAAGGTGAATGCTGTAACGAAAACAGATGCATATCCAATTCCTAGAGTAGATGATTGTGTAGATAAAGTTGGAAAAGCAAAGTTCCTTACAAAGATTGATTTATTGAAAGAGTATTGGTGTGTTCCATTAACGGACAGAGGTAGAGAGATTTCTGCATTTGTAACTCCATCTGGGTTATATGAATATAATGTTCTTCCATTTGGGATGAAGAATGCCCTAGGTACTTTCCAGAGGATGATTAACTTTATGATTCAGGGATTGAAAGATACTGATGCTTATATTGATGATTTAGTGACAGGAAATGATACTTGGGAAGCACACATTATTGCGGTGGAGAAATTGTTTGAAAGGCTTTCAAAAGCTAACTTAACTATTAATTTAGCTAAGAGTGAATTTGGACATGCCACTGTGACTTACCTTGGTTATGTTGTGGGTCAAGGTAAGGTAGCTCCTGTTCAGGCAAAAGTTCAGGCAATTTTAGAGATTCCCACTCCAACGGGAAAAAAACTCTCAGAAGATTCTTGGGAATGGTAGGATATTATCGAAAATTTTGTAAGAATTTTGCTAACTAATCTTTTGCAGAAGAATGTGAAGTTTGTGTGGACAGTGCCTTATCAAGAAGCATTTGAAAAATTGAAAACAACGATATGTCAGCAACCTGTGCTTAAGGCACCTGACTTTGAAAAACCTTTTTCATTTGCTGTAGTTGCTAGTGATGAGGCTGCAGGAGCAGTATTAATGCAAAGGAATGAGGGTGATGAGGTTGATCATCCAGTAGCTTAGTTTTCTAAGAAATTTAATAAGCATCAAAGAAACTATTCGACAATAGAGAAGGAATTGTTATCTCTTGTTTTAGCTTTAGAATATTTTGAGATATATGTTGGTACAACTCAAAAACCACTTATTGTTTACACTGATCATAATCCGTTAGTTTTTCTGAGTAAGATGAAAAACAAAAACAGAAGATTATTAAATTGGAGTTTGATGTTACAAGAGTACAATATTGTGATAACTCATATTAAAGGTAAAGATAATGTGGTTGCTGATTGTCTATCTCGACCTTGAATGTACAATGTAATTTTTTTTATGGAGTGTTTTTTTTCAATTGTAACTCCTACTGTATTGTGAGTTGTAAGATGTTATATGATGGTATTCTATATTGTGTATGTTATAAAATTTATATATTTGTTTATCTTGTAAATACTTTTTGAAATTTTTGTTCTTGTCAGACCAAAAATGTTTTTTTTGGAGGGAGGTGTTACGTACTAGTGACACGCGACAGTGGTACACTTGTCACGTGACTGGGGTTGAAGCTATACTGGACTTGAGGTAATGGTCTTGTGATGGTGGAGTGACATCATTTTCCCGCCAGTAGAGGTCATGTGACAGGTTTTCTTTACAGGGTATAAAAGGAGGACCCCTCCCTGTGAGGAGGGGCAGTTCGTGGCTGGATTTGCCATGTTGACTTCATGCCACTGCGTGATTTAATGTGATGACGCAGTTTAGTTGAAAGATGAGGTTTTATCTAATGCCTAAAGTTTAAAAGGTCATTGCCAGCAGTTTCTTTACAATACTGCTAGTTGAGAATCAGTGGAGAGTGAAGATCGGAGTTCGGGAGTTAAAGATCGAGGAGAATCGACTTCGACGGTGAAACAGGTTCAACCTTGTTTGATCCTTATTCGGAAGGAATTCGGCGACTGTTCTCGTGTTAATCCCTGTGAAATAGCAGAAAGGATTGAGGACAGTGTTGTAAAGGAAAGGTCAGTGCCTTTAAACCGTTCCGTTTCGTGAATGCTTCGTGGGAAAAAGTTCGATCTTGGGAACCGAAGCAACACGACGTGAAAGAGAATTTAAATCGTCTTAAAAAGTCTCTCCCTTAAATGGACTGTGAGCATTTTGAACTTTTGGCAATACTACTTTAAAGAACTGTTTTTGCAACATCGCTTTAAGAACTATTTAAACTTCATTGCTTTAAGAACTGTTTAAGCTGCCGCACAGCAGCTGATTTCCAGTTACGTTAGTGATTTGTTTTACATTTGGGGGGTTTGTTTTCAGTGTTTAATAAACGTGTTATTTGCTATAAAAACCTCTGCCTAACTCATATATTTATTGTTGCCTGAATCCGTAACACAAAATAGTGTGTGTGTGTGTGGGGGGGGGGGGGGAGAAGAAAGAGGTTAAATAAAAGGCAAAGAAAGTGCAGGAGAGGCTATCAAAGTCTCCAGAATTTAAGAAAATACTAAGGCAGGAAGAAAAGGATAAGAATTTAACTTCAGGTAACATGGACACAAATTAGAGAAGAGAGGTGGTCAATACAGGAAAGAAAGTGTTGTATTTGAATGCAGACAGTCTGAAACAAGGTAGATGAACTTACAGCATGGTTAGAAATTGACTGGTACAACATAGGCATCATAGCGCCATGGTTTAAAGATCATAAAACATCCAAGAATACAAATTTGACTGAAAAGATGGGCAAGTAGGAGTAGGGTTGCTCTGTTGGTAAAAAAAAAGACATGTTATATGGTTATATGGAAATCAAATCCTCAGCATGTAACACAGGAATAGAAGATGTAGAATCTTTGTAGGTAGAGTTAAAGACTGCAAGAGTAAAAATCCCTAATGGGAATTATATATGGGCTTCTGAATAATAGCTAGGATGTGTGGTACAAATTACAACAGGAGGTAGAAAAGCCATGCAAGAAAGACAACGTCATGATTGTCATGGGGTCTTGAACATGCAGGCAGAAAGGGAAGATTCAAGTTGGCACTGGAATGCAAGAGAAGAAATTTCTAGAATATCTAGGAAACAGCTTTTTAGAGCAGCTTGTGGTCGAGCTCAGTGGGGTAAAGACAATTCTGGATTTGATGTGTAATCAGCCAGAAATGATTAGTGAGCTTAAGTAAAGGAGATAGTGATAATATGAAATAGTTCACCCTGCAATTTGAGGGAGAAAATAAAATCAGATGCATCAGTATGCATCAGTTTGCATTTCAGAAAGTTATTGCCCAGATTAACTAACAATTCTTAGCTCTTAGTGTTTAATTTTATCATATATCAGGATTTCTAGTAGTTTACCAAGAAATGTCATATGGAAATATTAGTCTCTGCTCCTGTTTTTACACAACTAATTGCACTGTACACAAAAAAAAACAGTGAAAATGACAACATAGAAACAAAATAAAATTAACCAAAGTGTTACATGGCCTATAACAAACTAACTCTCTCCTTCTTGATCAGTTAATAGGCCTTTTGGGAAGTATCCACATTTCTCCACTAGAACTTAACTGCTGAGTTAAACTTGGCGCTGAAAAGATTTTAACAGCTCACTTCCAAGTTACAGCCAGAAAACAAAGTTAGCTTTCAAGTTCTTCATCCACAATCGAAAAACAAAGCAGATGATGGAAATTCAAGGTACAAAAAAAAACAAACAGAAAATTCTGGGAACATCCAAGTCAGACAATTTTGACAAAAAGTTACTAACTTGATACATTAACTCCAGTTCTTGTTCACAGATACTGCTCGAGTTGTTGGTTATTTCCCGTATTTTCTACTTTTAATTCTTTGCTCACAATGATCAACAGCTTGTTCGAATCAAGGTTAGAGAATACCAAAACTGAATGATATATTTTAGAACCACACAAATTGCATATTGTTTACATTTTAACATATTTTGCATAGACTCATTAAGTAACATAATCCATGCCTCAGTTCAATCTCATTCCTTGTCTAATCAGAGTTTCTCAAATTACCAGTCTCAGCGTCTTCCTTCATTATGTCACCCAACTACAAAATTCTTCTCCGTTGACTGGAAAATTCTAAACCTCAAGCCATGAGGGCAGGCAAAACTATACAAACCAGACTAAACTGCAGCTCCCACCGATCTGCCCAGGCAACTTCTGTTGAACATTAACCAACAAGTAACAAATAACTTGCATAATCTGATGCACTATTTAGACAAAAATATTAATTCATCTACTGAATTTCTCCAGCAGCTTATTTGTTCCTCCATTATCTGTACACTCATTCTACAGGAACAGATCAGAGGAATATTTCTGTGAATTTCATCTCCAATTTATAAAGGTTGTCTGTTTACATGTGCCCATCATTCTCCTTTCACTTATCTCCATGTATACTTCCTGCTGGATTATTGAAAAACATTGACAGATGCAGTAGCCAAAGTAGATGGGACACATTACTACTCATTCTTTGACCTTTGGGATGAGGAATATTGGTTGAGATTATGTACAGTGTTTTGAACACTGTTTCGTTTAGCTGTATACATGTGAATGGTTGAATAACAAACTTGAACTTGACACTGGTCAGGTCATTCCCTTTTACTTCCACAAGGGCCATAAAGAACTCTCACAAACAACTGAAGAACAGCTGAAGATTAAGATCTCATCTGAAGAACAATCTCAGCAAGACTGCAGCAATCCCACAACATTGCAGTTTTAACCTACTACATCTCAACACAATAGCAATTTTTAAAAAATTAGCTGGTTTTAAAAGAAAAGCAGCAAATACTCACCAACAGAGACATTTTCATAGATTAAAATATATTGATCAAAGTAGTAATTCAAGAAATAAGGTAGCTGATTGTACGTCTGACCTGCAATGAAGAAAACATTAACATGAATTATCATCAGGACTGGTTCTTCTGCCGAGTTTTGTTTTATAAATAAATTAATTAGCTAAAGCTCAATGCATAGCTAAACCATTGTAACTCAAGACAAATATATTGTAGATGCTGGAAGTTTGAGCAACAAACAATCTGCTGGAAGAACTCAGTTGGTTAAGTAGCAATCAGTTGGGGCGGGGGGAAGAGGAGGGATTGACAAAATTTCAGGTCAAAGCCCTGTTTTGAAACAACTCCTTCTTTCCTCCCACCAACGCTGCTTGATCCGCAGCGTTTCTCCAGCAGATTGTGTAGCTCCAACCACAATTCAAGCCTCATTTTGCTCAATATCCAAATAAATCTTAATTCCATCACACTATTCATAACAAACTGACTGGTTATGACAATGAGATCAGCATATGGCTCAGCAGCTAGTGGCATTCAATGCTGACGCAAGGTGCTACCTCTGTGTAAGTTCTCCCTGTGACCACATATTTCCCCTGGAGGCTCTAGCTTCTGTCCAAAAATGCGCTGGTTAATTGGCTACCTTAAATTTCCTTCAGGAGGTTGGAAGGAGTATCAAGGTGGAGTTGATGAGCACAAAAGAGAATGAGTTACAGGACAACAGGAGAGTGGGAATATGATAGGATTACTCAGACCTGATAGATTCAATGAGCTAAAGTCAAACACAAAAAGTACAGGAGGAACTCAGCAAGTCGGGCAGCGTCAAAAGAATAAAGAGTCAATGTTTCCAGCTAAGACCCTTCATCAGGACCTGCTGATTTCCTCCAGTATTTTTGGCATTACTCTCAATTTCCAGCATCTGCAGAACCTCTTGTGTTTAAAATTCAATGGGCTGAATGACTTCCTAACACGTAACAAAATATGAATGAAACATTGTGAAAAGTAGACTCACCAAGATAAACAAATGATCAACATTTATATTAATTCTTTCACAATATCCTGATGTCTCAAACAAGTATGCATTCAATAGAGTGTGTTAGAACGACTGGACTGTCAGCTAGATTTCTGATGCATTGATCCAGACAGTAGTTCAAATTCCTCAACTGCAACGAAGAAATTCAAAAATGAAGTCATTATATCAATCTGGAACGTAACAAAAAGCATACCTTGGTTACCACAAAGCTACCAGGATGGTGAACTAAATGGGCTTTTGTGTCAATGCTTATGGCAGAAGATCACCAATCTTTATCTAGTTTGGCATACATGTGACTCTAGACCAAATTAGTTAATTATTAATTCCATCCTTTGCTGGAACAATGGAAAGTGAAATGTCAATTCTGCTGGTGATTTTCACATTCCGTGAACAAATTCAAAAGGAATTTCAAGAGATAAAAACA
This sequence comes from Hypanus sabinus, assembly GCF_030144855.1. Lineage (NCBI taxonomy): Eukaryota > Metazoa > Chordata > Chondrichthyes > Myliobatiformes > Dasyatidae > Hypanus > Hypanus sabinus. The sequence continues at coordinate 47,754,273 of NC_082726.1, read as the reverse complement.
ATTACCAAGGCTCCACATATACATACGCACCTGAGGAAAGAGCCTCAGTATAAATATTTAACTGAAAGTCAGCATCTTGCACTAACCAAATATAGGGGATTAACTTATGTTTGTGTATGGGACTAGCACACCAGTCTGAAGGGCCCTTCCAGCTTCAGGCCAATCCCCAACCAGCACAATAATACTATCTGGGGGAAGTTTGCTTTGGTTACTAAACGACCTACATGACAACCAAGACTTGAACATGGAAGTACTTTGATGCCTGTGAACCACTTGGAGAACTCTGAAGTAACTAGGAAATACAAGTAGCTCTTTTGCTAACTGTTAGAGCACCAGACATCAACGTGATTGCAGAGAACTTCAAACCACAAGGTCCAACACCTTGTGCCTAGGTTAAGAAACAGCACCGTAGCATGCTTCATACCTCCAACTTTGTCTGGGTGCATTTCGGACATTATGCATATGATATTTTTTTCCTCCCATATCCCAAAGATGTCCAAGCTGACAGGTTAACTGATCACTGTAGATGATTAGTAGCAGAGTCTGGGAAAAGTATATGGGAACGCAGAGAAGTGCTTGTTGTTTGGCATGGAATCAAAGGACTGAAGAGTCTTGTTTCCATGAGGCTTGACAAATATTTCAATTCTGGCAAGTGGTCTCCACTTTACGCTAAGAAATTCTGGAAATGTTTATTCCCCACTTAAATTTAAAGCAAAATAAAAGATTTGGGAAGTGTAATTAAATAATACATCAACATAAAATTGGACAAAAAGATGCTATTTTGATTATATTATGCAGCTTATAGCTTCCTACACAAGAAAAGCGACTCAGGAATCAGTAATGTAGAAAATAACATTTGACCCCTGTCACTCAATGCATCTCAGTTCACTGAACCGTCACTATATAATTACACTTCTTTTCACTTGATTGAATACTAATGATTTTTCAAGCTATCATACATCAGCCCTTAAAGTATTCAACAGTAAGCAAAGTAGAAAGCCTAGCATTTGTTCTAAGATACACTCACTATGAGGCTGCACAAGGAGGGGCAACATTTTGTCCTTTTGCTACAATGGAGGAGAGCATTTTTCACTCTAAGACTGCTCAGATGCAGGTCTGTTCAGCACAAGTCTGAAAGCCATTTGCTCGCTTACAGCCCGTAATCAAATCATCGGAAATGCAGATCAATTCACTCAACTTTGGACTGTGTTAATCTCACTGTCCTAGAAAGCTCATCTTTCAAGCTTTACCTGTGGGGCTCTGTTCCATGTAGTAACTTCAAGACATACAACAGTTAATTATTCTAATACCAGTCATCAACCACAGGATGTAGTTGTTTTTAATATTTTCAAACATAAATCAAAATCCTGAAGCGTTTTGACAGTAAACACAGAGTGAGCATTTCCATTAGAAGAAATAGTTACAACCCCTTAACCCAGATAAAATGGAAATACAAGTTAAAACTCTAATTCATCATCATTACAATCTGATTGGTGCAGATCACAAAAAATTCTAATTATCAACAGGTGAACTGTTTCTTTCTTTAAAAAAAAATTATAGGACACTCCATAGAAAAAGCAAAGTCTCAGTAAGTTAGAAATACTGTCAGAGATCACAAAGAGTACAGAGCTTAGTGAGACTATTATTTTTCTCACCCAGAGAGTGGTTTGTATACAAAATGAGCAGTCAGAGGAAATGGTTGAAGCAGATACATTAACATTTAAGATAATAAGCCAAGTACATGGATTGGAAAGTTTTAGAGGGATATGGACCAAATGCTGGCAAATGGGACTACTGCAGATGAGGATCTTATGAACATGAATTAGTTGCGCCAAAGAATCAGAATCCGGTTTATTATCAGTGACGTATGTTGTGAAATTTGTTGCTTTACAGCAGCAGCAGGGTAAAACAAGGTTACAATAACAAATAGCAAAAGAAGTGCAAAAACAGAGCAAAATAGTGAGGAAGTGTTTCTACGTTGTGTAACTCTATGATCAATATTATCTTGCAAGACAATCATGCCTTAATTTATGAACATTCCATTTATAAATTTGCACCATAACATCCCTAACTCTGATCACTCTCTGGACATGGCATATACTGTACAATGCATTTCACTCAGTCTTCCTGACTTCTGAAGTTTTGTTTCATCATGCGTTTTCCAGAATTGAATCCCTTCAAGGGATTAGTGTAATTAATTTTACAAAGTAAAGATTTTATTGAAGTCCTGATTATTAGTGAGGTTATAAAAAGTCCATTAGATTTGTTCTGACCTGAAACTAATTATTTTTCCCCCAGGTCCACCTGATCCAAATTAACTCAGATTTGGGTTCCAGGATCAGATTAACTAAAGCAGTTTTGCCAATATTAAAATCATGCCAGGGATAAATAGTCCAATACGCTTGTGAGAAAAGAGTGAGGGGAGTGGAATTAGTTGAAAGGTTCTGCTAAATTAGTGCAATGATAGCTTCAATGCATTTCTCATATGTAATCATTTCAAGATGACACTGAAGTTGGTAGTGGTGTGGATGATATAGAAGGTTGCCGTACAAGTTCCAGATCTAGACTGAGAAACCACAAATGGAGTTCAATCCAGAAAATTGATACATTTTGTGTGGTCAAACTTGATGGCAGAATACCTGGTTAATAATAGATCCTCAAAGTTGCTGCACAGGGTAGTTAAGGAGGAATGCTGTTTGATGTTCTTCATTAATCAGAGGAATTAAATTCAAGAACCTTGTGGTAATATTGTAGCTCTATAAAACTCTGGTTCCACTACACTTGCAGTATTGTGTTCAATTCTAGTTGCCCATTTAGAGAAGAATGTGAAAGCTTTAAAGAGGGTGCAGAGGAGATTTACCAGAATGCTGCCTGGACTAGAGGGCATAGGGCTTTTCTCCTTGAAATGTAGTAAAGGATGAGAGGTGACTTGATAGAGTGAACATCTAGGGACATTTTACATGAGCGGCAATGACTAATGTGAGAAAACACACTTTTAAGATGATTGGAGGAGAGTACTGGGAGATGGTAGAGGTAGGTTAAGATTTTTTTATAAAACAAAGGTGCGTGGAACATGCTGCTCGGGGTGGTGATAGAAGCAGATAAATCAGGACATTCAAAAGACTTAGTCACTAGATTCTGGAATTGCTCCAGAAGACTGTAAAATTGCAAATGTCACTCCTATCTTCAATAAGAGAGAGGCTGAAGAAAGGAAATTATAGGCCAGTTAGTCTGAACTTAGTGGTTGGGAAGATTTTGGAGTTGATTGTTAAAGATATGGTTTTGGGGTACTTGGAGGTACATGACAAAATTGGCCGTAGTGAGCATGGTTTCCCCAAGGGAAAAAAAAACCTGCCTGACAAATCTGTCAGAATTCTTTGAAGAAATAACAAGCAGATTAGACAAAGGAGAATCAGGTTATGTTGTATACTTTAATTTTCAGACTGGGGTCTGTGTTGGGATCGATTTTTTTTGTGGTATATGTTAATGATTTGGATGACGGAATTGATGGCTTTATTGCAAAATTTGCAGATGATATGAAGATAGGTGGAGGTGCAGGTAGTTTTGAGGAAATAAGAGGCTACAGAAGGACAGATTAGGAGAATGGGCAAAGGAGTGGCAGATGGAATACAGTGTCAGTGTATGGTCATGCACTTTGATAGAAGGAATGAAAGGGTTGACTATTTTCTAAATGGAGAGAAGATACAAAAATCAGAGGGGCAAAGGGATTTATGAGTTCTTGTGCAGGATTCCCTAAAGGGTAATTTGCAGGTTGAGTCTCTGGCAAGGAAGGCAAATGCAATGTTGGCATTCATTTCAAGGGGACTAGAATATGAAAGCAAGGATGTAATTTTGAGATTTTATAAAGCATTGCTGAGGCCTCACTTGATGTATTGTGAGCAGTTTTGGGGCCCTTATCTTAGAAAGGATTTGCTGAAACTGGAAAGGGTTCAAAAGGAGGTTCACAAAAATTATTCCATAAGACCATAAAACATAGGAGCAGAATTAGGCCATCTGGATCATGGAGTCTTCTCCATCATTCAATCATGGCTGATCCTTCTATTTTTCTCCTCCTCAACCCCAGTTCCCGGCCTTCTCCCTGTAACCTTTGATGCCATGTCCAATCAAGAGCCTATCAATCTCTGCCCTAAATACACTAACAACCTGGCCTCCACAGCTGCATGTGGCAACAAATTCCACAAATTCACCATACTCTAGCTAAAGAAATTTCTCTGCATCTGTTTGGAAAGGGTGTCCCTTATTCCTGAGAATATCTTGAGAAACTGTGCCCTCTTGTCCTAGACTCTCCCATGATGGGAAACATCGTTTCCATATCTACTCTGTTTTAACAGTCAAAAGGTTTCAAAGAGATTCCCACCCCGCCCCCCCGCCATCCTTCTGTATTCCAGTGAGTACAGAACCATCAAACATTCCTCGTATGATAACCCTTTCATTCCTGGAATCATCCTTGTGAACCTCCTCTGGACAGTCTCTGACGCCAGTACATCTTTTCTAACATGAGGGGCCCAAAACTGTTCACAATACTCCAGTTGAGGCCTCACCAGTGCCTTATAAAGCCTCAGCATCACATCCCTGCTCTTATATTCGGCGTATTTATTTCCACTATCAAGTGCATGACCATGCATTTTCCAACATTATATTTCATTTGCCACTTTCTTGGACATTCTCCTAATCTATCTAAGTCCTTCTGTATCTTGTTTCCTCAACACTATCTGCCCCTCCACCAATCTTCCTATCATCTGCAAACTTGGCAACAAAACCACCCACTCCATCATCTAAATCATGTATATACAGCATAAAAAGCATTCCAACACCGATGCCTGCAGAACACCACTAGTCACTGGCAGCCAACTAGACAATGATCCTTTTATTCCTATTCACTCCTTTTTACCAATCAGCCACTGCTCTAACCATATTAGAAACTTTCTTGCAATACCACAGGCTCTTAACTTGGTAAGCAGCCTCATGTGTGGCAACTTGACAAGGGCCTTCTGAAAGTCCAAATATACAACATCCACTGCATCCCCATTATCTATCCTACTTGTAATCTACTCAAAAAATTCTAACAGGTTCGTCAGGCAGGATTTTCCCTGAAGGAAACCATACTGAATCTGTACTATCTTGTCCTGTGTCACCAAGTACTCTATCACCTCATCCTTAACAATTGATTCCAACATCTTCCCAACCACTGAGGTCAAGCTAACTGGTCTATAATTTCCTATCTGCCGCCTTTGGGTGGGGGAAGACAGGAGACTGATGCTGAGAGATAAAGTGGATCAGCTACAAAGAAATGGCAGAGCAGACTCAATGGACCAAATGGCCTAATTCTGCCTCTATATCTTATGGATGAAAGAAAAATTGAGGGTTATGTGGGAAGGAAGGGTTGGATTGACCTTAGAGTAGGTTAAGGAGTCAGCATAACATTGTGGGCTGAAGGGCCTGTACTGTGTTGTACTGTTCTATGTTCTAAATTATGCTCTGCACAGTCTTCAATTAGACCAATGAATCACAAAACAACCAAACCACATGACAGAATTTACAGAAATGTGATCCAAGATATCACTTGTAACCAAAATGTTCCTGTAAGCAAACCAATTCTGGAACCATGAGCTCTGCTGTTTAATGCCAGTGCAGAAACTTTTAGAAAACTTCACATCAGCTGACTATGAGGCTTTGTGAACATCAAATGATGTATCAGTCTGTATCTCCAACCACATTCCTCTCTGCTGTACATGGTCACAAAAGTCAAATGGGGAAATATGCAAATGTTGAAAAAACAATATTAAACCAAAAGCTGGTTTTCTACTAATATTAATAAAAGTTCAAACTGAAATGTACACTCAGTTGCTCCTTCCTCGTGTCTGAAGTGCTGAGAGTTTCTGTATTGGCAGCTTTTGATTTTCCTTCATTGAATCAGTCAGTTTACAAGATTCAGGTTAAACAGGGTGATGGATAGGCAAAGGGGTTCAGGGAGGGAATGCAGATTTTTGGACCCTGGCAGCCCAAAATACAGCATCACGTGTTGGAGTAACTGAATCTAGGGGATTCTCCTTTACGTTATTAGCCAAGGATACCTTTTGTACCCTTTTATCCATCCGATTTCATTAACTGCAGTCTAGCATCCCTTGTACTCAAGAGACTCACTTAATCTCAGCTGCCTACAACTAACATCTGTCTCTTTTTCCCTCTCCAGTGTTTCAGTATTCGTTGTCAGCCAAGGTTCTCTAATCCTGCTTGGTTTGCCTTTTACTCTAACCAGAAGGTTGGTCCTGAATTTTCCCAGTCTTAATTTAAAAGCCTCGCACTTGTCAGACATCCCTTTAACTTCTAACAGCCTCTTCCATTCCACCTTTCCTATGTCTTCAAAAGCTTTGTCCAAATTGAGCGCTTTAACTTGTGGATTAGCATCACCTCTTTTCATTACTATTTTAAAACTAATAGATCTGTGGTCACTGGTCCTAAAGTACTCCCCACTGACACTTCAGCCACATGCCCAGCCCCCAATTTCCTAAGAGAATATTAAGTGTTGCCCTCTCCCTCTCTTGCAAGTCATCTACATATTCTGTGATGAAACTTTCCTAGACACACACAAATTCTACCCCATCAATCCCTTTGCACTATGGCTGTCCAAGACAATATGAATGTTAGTGAAGCATTCTTAAGCATAGCTACCGCTGCAATGCATGAAGTGTAGGAGCCAATAGTCTAGATCAAGATCTCACTAACAGCAACAACAGAAAGTCTGTTTGCTGAAGGATAAACACTGGTTGGAAATGGCAAGTCTACTTTGATTCTGCAACATAGGCAACTTGCATGCACAATTAATGCATCCTCTGAAAGATGGTATCACTAGAGCAGCACACGCCAAATGCTGGAGGACCTCAGCAGGCCAGACAGCATCTACGGAAAAGAGTACATTCAATGTTTCGGGCTGAGACCCTTTATCAGGACTGAAGAAGTCCTGATGAAGGGTCTTGGTTCAAAACATCAATTGTACTCTTTTTCATAGATGCTGCCTGGCCTACTGAGTTCCACCAGCATTTTGAGTGATGCTTGGATTTCCAGTATCTGCAGATTTTCTCTTGCTTATCACTAGAGAAGCGTCCCCTCTGTGCTAGAGTGTCAACCTAGCTTTATTGTTCAAGTACGTGAATTATAAAAGCTAGACCCAAAAAATCTGTAAAACCAGATTGCTGTTTAAAAAACTCATTTGATTGAATAATACCATTTAGGAAAGGGTATCTGCAGTCCTTACTTGATTTCACTGACAGACTAGATCCACCAAGATTAACTACCTGCCTTCTCCGTTCAGGGAAATTGTGGAATAAGTGCTGGCTTTGCCATCAATGAACAACTTAAACAAAACTGAACCACATCAGACATCATAGTGAGGTCACTGATCACTACCGGTAGTAAACGTCCACTGCTTTTCATTCAACAGATACATCCGACTGACATTGTAACATTTCAATCCAGCCAAAACACATAAGGGTTTTGTATAACCCGGCTTGCAATTACTTGCTCAGCCATATCCTCAAGGTTGTTGGAATGCAAGCATGCTCTGTGACAATACTTACCCAAAGATACAGACTGCAGGAAAAGTAACAAGCCAAACACGCAAGGAAATGGACCCATCTTCATTTCGTATTATCATTGCCCATTACCTGATGGCGAGTTCAGAGAGAAAAAGCAAAGAATTAGTACATGACTGGAAATTTCCAAGGAGGTGCCTAATAGATTAAATATTAACCCAGTGAAGCCAACAACTTGAGGAAAGGGGTTATCAGCAGGGATATGAAACTCAGGTTAAAGTATACTGTCCATTGAAGACAGATGTAGAAACGGAGAAGTGTATCTGGTACATTCAATGCATCCCTTGAAAATCAATCATATTTAAATTCCCATAGGGATCAGTGCATTAGTCCAAAACCCAAAAACTGTGATGCTTGATTTCATGGGGCAGTACTTAGCTTTTGGAATTGGTGTTAAGACAGACTGATATTCCAACTTAAAGTGTTATACCGATATGTGTCATAATTTATTGATCAGGCTACTGCCCAAATCAGAGAAGCATTGGAGAAATAAGTGTGCAGTCTGAATGACTGTCTTAGTTGCTTCTCTTGTAATTACAGGACCCTGTTGGACCTTGTTAATGCGGAATGCTACAAGTCTGATTCATTGGTTTATTGGTGGATGGTGGGGCAACTGCATGACTGCTGTCGTAGTGAAGACCTGGCCTCAAGCCACACTGTCATCTGTTGACAGCTGCCCAGGAGAGCCAGAGGTGTTGGAGTCAGTGCAGCCCACCCTCCAGTGTTCACTCAGCAGAAGGCAAGTCATTTTCTATTCGACTGCAGACTGGGGCAACATTCATAGACTCAGGGACTTAGATCAATTTCTGTGTGACTATATTTTACTGATATCTTATATGTTTGACAACTAATGTGCCTTTTGCTGCGTGTGATTGTTGGTACGTGTTTTGCAACTTGGCTCCAGAGTAACGCCATTTCATTTTGTTGTATTCATGCATGTTTGAATGACAATTAAACATGGATTTGAACTATGTCAATCTTCATGCTAATAGTGCACACTATTCTCTTGGCTTTAATTGCACTATAGAATGAATTAAAATAAATTATACATTCCTTATAGTTTCTAAGCATAAGTACACACTTAAAGCAATCCATGTGGGATATTGATAAGCAAAAGTTGAAATTTATTGAGCCTGGTGATATTGAGTAATATCTCTGTATTCATACAGTTTTTTTTTGAAGGAGAAGTGGCTTAATAAACTTGTTTCATGGATTTAAAACTCAAAGAATGGACTTAAAACAGTATTATAAGGAAATTAAAGGCACAAACGAACATAATCAATTCTGGCACCAAATTTCTTATGCAATTATGAAATGATCAATCTGTTTTGATAACATCTGAAGAAGCAATATTCCCTTTTTCTGGAGGAGCTTGCAGGAACCTTCAGATTAAAAGCTGATACTAAAGACAGCACCTCCAGGAACATGGCATTCCTTCAGTGGTGTTGTTCTGCCCTCGAGAGGCCCCGCTTGTTTTGTATGGACATCACTTCATGTAAGTAAACTGCTTTTTCCGTTTCCTGCATGGGTTAATTTGGATTTTGTTTTGAAGCACATGGTGGAAAGACATTCAGCTCCATGCCCTCTTTATTTGCCCTCGAAACAGCAATATCTGTTGAGCTTTGTTAATAGCAGTAAACATTTAGTATTTATATTTTGAGCTAGAGACAACGGCACGCAGTCGGTACGTCATTTCGAGACGAGTTTATTCAAACTTCGCGGCGCTGGCATTTAATTCCTAGCTCCCACCCTCTCCGGGTGGAAATGACATCAGAGGTGCATTACCAAAGTCTCTCCCCGCACGCTGGCTATTTGTGAGCCTGTTCACCTGTGCAGAAAGTGGGTCGCCAGAGTATTATGTTTATCACCTATCATTCAGTTATCATTTACACAGCATAGCTATGAAGTGTTGCGCATGTGTATTACCTTGGTTAACACTAGCAAATGCAAGTATCTTGCGGATGGGGTGTCCCACTCCCTTAAGAGAAACATGAGCAGCAGCGGCAGTGGTATTTTTACATTCAGGATCTTAAATTCTTGAAAATTCCAAAAACCTTCACAGCAGTTCCACTATCTACAACCCCAAAGAACCAATGGAACTACTGATATCAACCTGGTTGATCATGTCTGAGGAGGGTTTCAAGCTAATGAGCTCATGCTCTCCTCATGGTTATCTGGCCCAGAACTTGCTGATCTCTACCAGGAACATCATTGAGGCCTGTATTTTCAAAGTAAGAAGGTTCCAAGACTCTGCAGTTAAGACTGCTTTCAAGACTAATCTCTGACACGATCCCTCTTTTGCCAAAAACTTGAAGTGATCACTTCAAACTTATTGAAACAAAAGTGATATCCTATGGATGTCCATGTGGTGGGTGGGGGGGGGGGGGGGGAAGTATTCTGGCCTCTGGAGGCAACATTTGTTAATAGAAAACAAAGTGCATACAAAACATCACTTCCTGTACGTAAGCTGTTTTTTATATCAAAATTCAAAGAACATTATCAAAGTGCACGTACTATATACAGTCTTGAGATTCAGCTCCTTACAGGTAACCACCAAACAAAGAAACTCAATAGAAGCCTCAAAATAAAAAGGATGAACATCATACATCCAATAAGCAGGGGGAGAAAACAAATTGTACAAACAATAAAAGTAAGCAATAACATTCAGAACCGAACTTCACAAATATGAGTCCACAGCCAATTCAGCAGCCCATTGGTTGCAAGGTCACATACTCAGCTCAACGCAGAGACGAGTAAACCTCACCAGGCAGTGAGCACCAGCTTGTTCCTCACCTCTGGGCTCGACACCCTGGCTTTTCAATCTAGCCTGGTGTTTAAATTAGCCAAACAGTGAGTCGTTCTTCGCTCTCGGACTCAGGACCTGCAGCCTTGGTATGCTCTCGGGCGCGACATCTCAGTTTAGCCCATACCCAACCTTTCCAACCCGACCTGGCACTTAAGCTAGTCAAACATCAGCTTGTTTCTCGCTCGTGGGCCCCACTGCCTTAACTTTGCATTGCCTCACTTCTGCCCCTTTCGTATCACCACGCCACAATCGTGCTGGACCTTCTAGACTTCAGTTCATACCACAAAAGTGCCAGGTCCTACAGATGGTTCAGAAAGCTGAATTCCCAAAGGGAAGTTACAAGCCATTGACTGTAGCGATCATTTGGGGGGGAAAGTATGATTATTAAAGTAAATTAGTAGTTTTGTTTGCTACCAGCACCATTACTGTGTTTCACCCAGTGCCATCTTAACTGAGTTCATCTGGGTTTTGTTTGAAGCACATGGTAGAAAGACTTGCATCTCCATGCCTCCCCTGTATTTGCCCTTGAAACAGCAATATCTGTTTGTTGATATTGGTAAACATTTAGTATTTTTCTGAAAGTAGTATTATTTTTACTCTATATTATTAAGATATTGATTCTCCATGAATTTACTCATTTATATGGCATAGTCATGGAGTTTAGTATGTGTGTAAAACCTTGGTTACCTTTGACTGCAAGAATAATGAACAGCACATTCAGGTGCACAATGATTCTGTATAAAGTTTATATGCATTTTACTTAACTTTCTGCAGTTTCACAAGTAAGATCTCATTAAAAAGCCTGAAGGAAGCTTCTGTCTCAGGTGATTTTTGAGAAACTGTTAAACTCACTATAAAACTTCATATATTTGCACTACAAGGACAGTAGAGTTTCAGCCAAGTTTGACTTCTTTGGCACATTAGCTTTTCATTACATTCTATTGTATTTTAGTTTTCTCGTGAACACCTGCAAGGAAATGAATTTCAAGACAGTACATGGTAACACATACTTACTGTGATAATAAATTTCCTTTGAACTGGCAGCATGGATATTGCCTTAGATACTGACTTCATTAAAACCTGTGTGGATGGGTGCGTGCCTGTAAAGACTTAGTGTGCATTCCCAAAATCCGTGGATGAACCAGGAGGTACGTCGTCTGCTGAAAGCTAGGTCTGTGGCATTCAAGTCTGGTAACCCAGGCCTGTACCAGAAAACCAGGTATGATTTGCGGAGGGCTATTTCAAGGGGGAAGAGACAATTTCTAAAAAGGTTGGAGGCGACATCAGATGCACGGCAGGATCTGCAAGACATTACTTCCTTTAAAGCGAAACCCAATAGCATGAATGGCAGCGATGCTTCACTACCAGATGAACTCAACACCTTCTATGCCCAGTTTAAAAGGGAAAACACAACTACAGCTGTGAAGATCCCTGCTGCACCTGATGACCCTGTGATCTCCATCTCAAAGGCCAATGTTAGGTTGTCTTTAAAGAGAGTGAGCCCTCGCAAGGCAGAAGGTCCTGATGGAGTACCTGGTAAGGCTTTGAAAACCCATGCCAACCAACTGGCAGGAGTACTCAAAGACATTTTCAACGTCTCTCTGCTATGAAGAATAATGTGGGCTCCCTTAATGACTATCACCCAGTAGCACTCACATCGACAGTGATAAAATGCTTTGAGAGGTTGGCCATGACTAGACTGAACTCCTGCCTCAGCAAGGACCTAGACCCATTGCAATTTGCCTATCACTACAATAGGTCAACGGCAAATGCAATCTCAATAGCTCTCTACACAGCTTTAGACCATCTGGACAACACAAACACCTATGTCAGGATGCTGGTTATTGAATATATATGTCAGCATTTAATACCATCATTCTCGCAATCCTAATTGAGAAGTTGCAGAACCTGGTCCTCTGTACCTCCTTCTGCAATTGGATCCTCAACTTCCTAACTAGAAGACCACAATCTGTGTGGATTGGTGACAACATGTCCTCACTGACAACCAACACTAGTGCACCTCCGGAGTGCGTGCTTAGCCACTGCTCTACTCTCTGTATACCCATGACGGTGTGGCTAGGCATAGCTCAAATACCATCTATAAATTGCTGATGATACAACTATTGTTGGTAGAATCTCAAGTGGTGACGAGAGGGTGTACAGGAGTGAAATATGCCAACTAGTGGAGTGGTGCCACAGCAACAACCTGGCACTCAACGTCAGTAAGTTGAAAGAGCTCATTATAGACTTCAGGAAGGGCAAGACAAAGGAACACATCCTAATCCTCATAGAGGGATCAGAAGTAGAGAGATTGGGCAGTTTCAAGTTCCTGAGTGTCAAGATCTCTGAGGAACTAACCAGGTCCCAATATATCAGTGTAGTTATAAAAAAAAAGGCAAGACAACGGCTATACTTCATTAGGATTTTGAAGAGATTTGGCATGTCAACAAATACGCTCAAAAACTTCTGTAGTTGTACCATGGAGAGCATTTTAACAGGCTGCATCATTGTCTGGTATGGAAGGGCTACTGCACAGAACTGGAAGAAGCTGCAGAGTGTTGTAAATCTGGTCAGCTCCATCTTGGGTACTAGCCTACAAAGTATCCACAACATCTTTAGGGAGCGGTGTTTTAGAAAGGGAGCGTCCATTATTAAGGATCTCCAGCACCCAGGGCATGCCCTTTTCTTACTGTTATCATCAGGTAGGAGATACAGAAGCATGAAGACACACACTCAGCGATTCAGGAACAGCTTCTTCCCCTCTGCCATCCAATTCCTAAATGGACATGGATACTACCTCACTTTTTAAAAAATATACATTATTTCTGGTTTTGTGCATGTTTTTAAAATCTATTCAATATACGCATGTTTTTTAAACCTATTCACTATATGTATACTGTAACTGATTTACTTATTTATTACTATTTTTATTTCTCTTCTCGATTATGTATTGGATTGAACTGCTGCAGCTAAGTTAACAAATGTCACATCACATGCCGGTGATAATAAACCTGATTCTGGTTCTGAGTAGGACAGGAGCCTAACCCTGGACACAAGCGCTGCAACCAAAGGTCCAGATAACATTGTAAAGTTGAGTGTTTTAAGAACAAGTATCCAACACAATGCTTTGGGAAAATCTAATCTATGGACACAAGAACAAAAGAAACCAAAGTGGAAGCAGATTATGTGGCTCTTCAAGTCACCCTGTCATAAATAAAGACCATGGCTCAATTCTTTCCCTGCTAATTCCCCCATAGAGCAAAAATCTCTCACATTGAATAATTCAATGCCCACAGCTGCATGAGATAGACTTATGAATTGTTGGATTCTCCAAGAACAACTCCACATATGTCAAAATTAATAATCATTATTCTGAAATTAATGTCAGCCTGGAGTTCAAGATTTCAGTATCTATCTCATGAGTGGAAACTGTTTTATCATCTTTCACACTGAGCTCCTTCAGAATAGCTTCATTAGGAATACTTCCAATTTCTCTTAAACTCCATTAAGTATAAGCCCAAACTTTCCTCAAAAGACAATCTCTTCACGCGAGAGAACACAAACCTATACACAGACGTCAGTGTCCAGAACATAGCCGTAAACAATTCTTCAACCATAGAAGAATACATTTCCTTTGTTCTCTCCTGTCTTCAACTCCTGACACTGTTCATTTGCAGCATTGCAGACGCATGGAACAATACAAACTCTCAAGCAACAAGAAAAAGGTTTAAACAGAAAACTCATTTGTCAGGAGCAAGCTTTCATTATCTATTTCAATCTGCATTGAACACATTGCAATTCCTATTCAGTGAACTGTTTACTCTTAACCAGAAGAAATGTTTAAAGTCTCAGTAATTAGCTTCACTATTAAAATATGACCTGGTAATATCAGTTATTATTGGTTTATCAATTTCATATTGCTTTATGAAGGAATCCCTGACTATCAACATCCAGATTCTGAGGTTAATGTAATGGCACAATATCATGAACACATCCCTTTCAGTTTTATCACAGGCATTTGAGAGTGTGACCTTGCCATTATCAGTCATCTCATCCATCCTCTGGAGGAAATATGGGAAGAACTCTGCAGAGAGAAATGAAGCCTGAGTACAGTCAGGAAGAAAATCTAGATTTAAACTGTATTGAGAAAGCCAGGTAAGGAGAGTGAAACCTAGATTACACAAAAGAAAAAAAAGTTTAAAGATCAATTTTGAAGGAATAAGACCATCAGATTCCAGACACAGAGGCACAGTAGTATAGTGGTTTAGTACACCATATTATAGCGCCAAGGTTAAATTCCCACTGCTGCTTGTAAGGAGCTTGTATGTTCTCCCCACGCAGATTTCCCTTGGGTGCTCCACTTTCCTCTCACATTCCAAAGAACTACAGGCTATGGTTTGTAAGTTGTGGGCATGCAATGTTGGCACCATTTGTGGGCTGCCCCCCATTCAATCTTTAGACTGTTAGTTGTTGATATAAAATGATGCATTTCACTATATGTTTCAACATCACATGTGACAAGAAAGCTAATCTTCTCTTTAGATTTTTACGATTTTCAGTGTATTAGCACAGATTGGTACTGTGTGTGGACATAATAGATTTAAGAGTCCACTTCTATGTTATGACTTAGTAGCTCTAAATAGTTTGGCAGCAATTACAAATTATCAAACACTTCTTCACTTACACCCAAGTGCACCAGCCAGAATTGCTTTTGCTGTGTTGACCACAATTTCACAGCCTCACATTGATTTCATTACCAAGTCAGTCAGCGAGATGCTATGCAGCACCATGTGAAAAGAGGTAAATCACTTCCACTTTCAATTCTGCATGAGCAGACCTCAAGAGTTGCTGTTTAACTTAACCTCATTTAATGTAGCCCATCACACAAGATGCAAAGTACAAACCAAAGGGTCCACCACTTGATTAATCCCTGACAGTGCACCAATCCACAGAAAAGTTCAACATTTCCTGCTAGTGCACACAAAATGCGGCAAGAACTCAGGAGGTCAGGCAGCATTCTATGGGAAGGAATAATGAGTTGACTGTTCAGGCCATGACCCTTCACCAGACTGGAAATGAAGGAGGAAGAAGCCAGAATAAGTTGGGGGCGAGGGGGGGGGGGAAGGAAAACAAGTTCAAAGGTCAAGCCAGGTGAAGGGGAAAGTAGGTGGGTTGGGGATAAAGTGAGAAGCTGGGAGTCATTCATGGCTGAAAAACTCCAATTCAATTATTCAGAAATTTTGAATATCTGAAAGACATCCTTCAAGAGATGTTTCAATTTGTACACAAATAACAGGGGCTCAGAGATACATGGACGAATGGGACTCTCTTGGCTGGCATGGACAAGTTGGGCTGAAAGGCCTGCTTCCATACTGTGTTACTCCAAGATGAATTCCCATTGATTCAGTATTTGACTCATTCATTAGATCGGAACACAGCTGATGTACAGCCAGGATGAGGGTCTGGAATACTGGCTGCTTTGCAGCTGAAGATAAGCTCATGATGCTTGCATGCCTCAGCTTGTGACGAGCTGAATAACAAATGCCAAAACTCACCAAGTTTCTGCTTCAATGTGGTCCCTTTAAACTCATCAGGTTCACTGTATTATTATACTACTGCATTGTACATGTGACAAGTGTGTAGTGATATTAATAAGAGTAATATCCAGTACTCCAGAAAATCTAATAGCTTGGAACCAAAGCTGAGAGGCCAGATTTTTGGAGATTTGGAGTACCAACACTGGTAACTAACTTAAAGAGGGAAAAGCAGCTACTAAATGATCAAAAGGAAGAGCCAGTGGGTCTTATTGTCACAGAAGTGAGTCAAACAGCAGATGCATTGCATTGACAAGCCTCCAGGACACGTAATGAAGTAACCAGCATATCGGAAGGAAAATTAAATAATTTTCAAAGTATATTAATACTGGCAGTGCTGCGCTTTGCTGGAAAAATTGCTACTAGATGAGATATTAAACAGTGGGTAAGCTCAGAGATTGATTGCTATTAGTCAACAAATCCATTATTGTATTGACCAACTGTCAAGTTAGTAGAAGTTGCTCAAGCTGCACACAGGTCTTTTTCACACAGTAATTCCTTTTGCCCTGTTCAAGGTCCCATTGCTATTTAAAAAATGAACTATGTCACTAATTCTATCAACACTTCTCTCAGTCAACAATAACTGGGCATTGACAACATTGCTACCGGCAGGGTTAATCTGTCAAATTACATATATATTAAATAGCAATGCAACAGAACTCAAATGTGTGTAGTTTTAAGAGGCAAGGAAGTCCATAAATGTGCACCAATAGCACATCCTACCCAAGGAATTATCTTCAGATAAATGTACAAAAATAGGTGCTTTTTGAACAGAGACAAAGGAACCCTGGAATCTCTACTGATGAATATTAATGGTTATATATTAGGTTCCTGGTGAATTGACCAGCTCAGTTACTCAAGTCAGCTATCCCACTGAAGCATGATATAACAGACACATTTACACGCACACCAGTCTGTGCTTGATATGGTTCTTTGTGCACAAGCCAGCTTGAGATAGACGCAAAGTCCAGATGAGATAGTAGAACAATGGAATTAAGTTTGGCCACTCATGCATGAGCCATCAGCACGGCAAGGAAAAGGAATGAACCCCTACTCTTGGCTGGTCCTTCACGATTACTGAGCCAGGAGAACAACAATGGGGAGTTCATGAGACTACACGGGAAACCACCATCAGTTTGTCAGGTATTTCAGTAAATAGAGAAGCCCAGTAATAATACATAGGCAACTTGGGGCATGGGATGCAGGTTATTTGTAAGATCTCCAATTTACTGTGTTTATCAAAATAGCCTGCAGCAAAGTCACGTTCATGACTAAGAAAGTTTTCATTAAGATGGAAGAAAGTCATCAGTCCTTAGAAAAGATTAGTCTATAGTTATAATGCAAATTTATTTTGATTATGAGACTCATCTCACCCAACTCCTTACCCAGTATCCAAACTTCCTACCAAGTCATCCTTCTCAAACCAATCTTGACTTTTCACTGTAGTCACTCCCTTAAGCTTGACATTCTTACAACCCTCTGGGTAAAGATATCCGTACACTCGCCCCAAACTGGTTTGAAAGATCACATAGAATTTAGAGCAAAATCAGTTGAATTCTTTTCCCTTTTTCCCTCCTCCAACAAACTATTGAGCCAGCCACTTCCTATGGAATCATAATTTTGTCCAGTTTTAGTTTGGAACACAGGCAGAGCAATTACTGTCGAAGCCACAGTCTGGCTGTTATATCCATAATGATGCTCAGTATGTATGCAGTGTGTCAGGGAGATACAACTGATCTATTTTCCCTCTAATTTTATTTTACTTTAGAGATACAACATAGAACAAGCCCTTCCAGCCCACCGAGCTGTGCTGGCCAGCAACCCACCAAATTAACCCCCAGCCTAATCATAGGACAATTTACAATGGCTAATTAACCTACGAACTGGTGTGTTCTTGAACTTTGGAAGGATATCAGAGAAAGCCCACCTACACACTGGAGAACATACCAACATTCTTAGAGGATGCTAGAATTGAATTCCAATGCCCCAAGATGTAATAACATCACACTAACCACTACCGTGATGCCCACTGTTACATTCAAAACCAACAGCAGATGCAAAATCTAAGCATTCAATGCTGCTGAGACACAGCTGTCTTCATCTCCTGGGATATCAACAGATTCTCGATTGTTTTTGATGCCCTCTTTCCACTCCTTTCACTTAGTAGCTTTTGACAAATTTAAGATTCAAGTGTTACTTTCCACAATTCAGCCTAATCCAACAGTGTAGTCTAGATCGGGTCAATAATGTGCTCTGTTGATACTTCTTATTATTTACTCTTATCCTCCTAGGGAGCCTTTGGTTCAGTTACAGAAACAGCTTTCTCTCTACAACTCAAGTAGTTGATCTCCTTTCAGTTCAGAGGCTCAAGACATGTTGCACGAGAACTGTCTGCAACTGTATTCAGAGTATCGCAAGTCAAAGCCAGTGCAGTGCAATTGCAGTGCAATTCAGCATTCAATACCATAATTCCCTTCAGGCTTGACATGAAGCTGAGAGACTTTGGCCTTCACCCTGCCTTGTGCAGCTGGATCCTGAACTTCCTGTCAGATCACCAGCAGGTGGTAAGAGTGGGCTCACTAACCTCTGCCGCTCTGACCCTCAACACAGGTGCCCCTCAGGGCTGTGGCCTAAGCCCCCTCCTTTATTCTCTGTACACCCATGACTGTGTTGCCACCCACAACTCCAACCTGCTAATTAAAATTTGCTGAAACTGATTGTCCTTATCTCAAATAATAAAGAGGCAGCCGACAGAGAAGAAGTAATCACCCTGACACAGTGATGTCAAGAAAACAACCTCTCCCTCAATGTCACAATACCAAAGGAGCTGGATGTGCATGACAGGAGGAATGGAGACAGGCTAACCCCTACTGACATCTATGGATCCGGGGTTGAGGGGGTGAACAGTTTTAAGTTGCTCGGCATACATATCACTGAGGATCTCACGTGGTACATACCGGCTGTGCGGTGGAAAAAAAAGCATAACAATGCCTCTTTCATCTCAGACGGTGGAAGAAGTTTGGTATGGGTCCCCAGATCCTAAGGAGTTTCTACAGGGACACAACTGAAAACATCCTGACTGGCTGCATTACTGTCTGGCATGGAAACTGTACTTCCCTCAATTGCAGGACTCTGCAGAGAGTGGCGAGGACAGGCCAGCACATCCGTAGATGTGAACTTCCCATTATTCAGGACGTTTACAAAGACAGGTGTGTAAAAAGAGCTTGAAGGATCATTGGGAACCTGAGTCACCCCAACCACGAATTGTTCCAGCAGCTGCCATCTGGGAAACAGTACCATAGCATTAAAGCCAGGATCAACAGGCTCCAGGACATCCACCAGGCCATCAGACTGATTAATTCACGCTGATACAATTGTATTTCTATGCTACACTGACTGTCCTGTTGTACATACTATTTATTACAAATTACTATACATTGCACATTCAGACAGAGATGTAATGTAAAGATTTTTACTAATCTATGTGAAGGATGTAAGTAATGGAATCAATTCCTCTAAACACAGACCTCTGTTCAGGAAAACCTGACAACCACAACAAGCTATATTCAAGACTCAAGTTTATTTGTCATGCGTAACATCAAAACGTACAGTGAAATGTGTCGTTTTGCGTTAACCGACACATCCATGTGTGGTGGGAGCAGTCTGCAAGTGTTGTCACACATTATCACCATTCAATGCAAGGTTGTGGGAAGGTGGGAGGAGGGAAGAATCTAGCAAAGGGAAGGAGCCAGGGAGAGTGAAATCTGTGGATAGCATGATAGAGAAAGAGGGAAAGAGAAATAGGTATTATTTAAATATTTTAAATCAGATTGGTTCATACGAACAAACATTTCTCCTAAAACACCCAATTACTTCAAACACAGGTGAGGTAATGCAATAATATTTGAACATATTGCAGTCCAGAAATTCAATACCAATTTCAATTCAATTCATTTCAATACCAATCATTTTAGGCATGAGGTCAGACATTTAACCATGTCAGATTATCACTAATACAGCCAGAGAGAGGGATATCTTAGCAAAACTGTCCTGATGTGTCTCTGACCATCAATTTCCAAAGAACAGAGGATGCACAATACAGCCGGTAAGCCACTGAACTAGTATTCAAAGACGTCAACTACAGATACAGATCAATAATGGCAACAATGACATCACCAGATTGTGAAAGGTTATTTATTAATGAACCGTAGAAATCATCCTATCCCGAAACACCAAGGTTTAGTATGGGAATTGCTCTGCCCATCATGGCAAGGAATGGCAGAGTTGCAGATACCACTCAGCACATCAGAGAAAACAGCCTCCTCTCCATGACCTCTCTGTACATCTCACTGCCTCAGGAAAGCAGTCAACTTAATCAAAGACTCCTTTCACACCAGTTCTCTTGTCTCTTTCCACCCCCTCCCCCACCTTCAATCAGGCAGAAGATACAAAAGCCTGAAAACATCTACCAGCACACTCAAGGACAGCTTCTACCCAACTGTTATAAATCCAGTGCTTCATCCCCTGGTATGATACGATGGATTCAACTTCACCGTGACTTTACACTTTATTGTATGCTTGCACTACACTTTCTCTGTAACTGTAGCATTTTATTCTGCAGTGTTTTTGTTTTACCCTATAGTACCACCACCTCATAGTACAGTGATGTAATTAAATTATCTGTATACGTGGCTTGAAAAACCAAGTTTCTCCCCACTATAAATGACACCAATAAACCAATTTAGTTTACAAAAACACAGTTCACAAATCCTCTGCAAGGAAGGAAGTTCGTCCATCCATTTCAGATCTAGTAAACAACTCCAGGCAAGCACAGTTGAAACTTAGTTGAAGTAAATTTGGGAATAATTAATAAAAGCCATTCCTATGACCAGTGGATAAATAGAGGGGTCCTTCACTCTTTTGCAAAATGTGAAGAAAACATTACAATACAAGGGACAGGAATGAATCAGTAAATTTTGGAAAAATAAATGGTTAAAAATGTCTCTTTCTTTGATTGGGGCATCCCAACACCACTGTACACAGCCTCTGTTGGAATTCCGTAGACCTCAACCCTGAGAGAGAAAAGAACATCAAAGATGAACTACACCTGGGAACAACATGAAATACTGGCCCAGGACAGGACACTCTGGTGAGCTGCTGTTGGCATCCTATGCCTCAGCAGGGGTAATGAGCTTAAGACTGACCCTGCTTGTTTATATGCAACCTGCGCAGCCCATGTGACCAAGTAATCTTTTGCTTCACTCATCTTTGGAATGTGGGAGGAAAGGCAAAACCTGGAGGAAACCCACGTGGTCACAGAGAGAACACAGAAACTCCTTACAGACAGCGATCGATTTGAACCTGGGTCACTTGTTTACTGTTCACATCCACTGCGTTGTTTGGCATGTTGTGAATTTTTTTTAATTCACTCAGTGGCTTTAAAATGTTCCCAAGTGCTTCATAGATGTGTTAAGAAACAAAATTTAGTATAAAATCTCATAAGGGGATGTTTTGGCAAGTGAACAAGCCAGGACCAAGTTAAAACAAAAAATATGCAGCAAATCCTAGACCACCTCACAGTCATTGCAAAATTGCTACTATTTCCAAAAGTATACACAGCAGTCTCCCACAAACGTGATGGGATAATGAGCTTTCAGAAATTTTAAGCAAATTTCCTGAGCTTCAAATGATGCCACAGCTGCTAATGGTGAAGCAATTAAATTCAGAGCTGCTCAAGAGGCCAATAGAGGGAAGTACTGCAATCTTAAAGTTAGGGGTTAAATAAATTAAATGGGTATCAGAAAGGCCACTCATGGTCTGGTCAGAGTTGCCTGAAAAACTACCTTGTTGGATTTTTCAGCAACTTAACCTAATCAGTTATGTAATTGTCCTTCTCCTAAGCATGCTAGAGATTTCTCTCACTATCCCCAGCTTTCCACTGTGGGTGCATAGTGACCAATGATAGCTCTAATATCTAACATCAATTTGCTATGTTGCTCCCAAGGCTTTATTATTCTTCTGAAAAACTTCCACACTTGGCACCATAGAACAGTAGTATTATGAGGTGTCATTGCCTAACCAAACATAATCACATCACAGAATCATGGCTCTAATCTACCTTATTAAGCAATGGGAGCAAGTCACCCACCACATTTACAGGGGTGGTGGCGTTTGAAACAATTCTTAGAAAAGCACAGTATAATTTTGGGGGCAAAATTATTTGCATTTATTTAACTGATAGCATTTCATAGGCAATGTATGCTTTCAAGTGTTGCTACTCTTATGACATGCGCAACCAGTTGCACAGCAAGTTCTCACATGGTGAAAATGTGCATTTAGTAACACAAGAAAGTGCTTTCATTTGCATTTCACTAGCTCCTTTCACAACTCTTTCAAGTAAACGTGCTGATAAACCAAAGTTGTTACAACCCAAAGCAAGCAGCACTGCAGTTAATGTGCACACAGCAACCTCCCACAAAAAGCAATCTGATCAGAACCTGATCAGTAACATGACAGCAACCACACAAAGTGCTGTGAGTGAAAAATGCCAGGGATGACTCCATTGCAGTTCTTCAGAAATCATCCCTGGAGATCTTTTCATCAACTTGAGAAAGTGGGAGACTTCAGCTAAACATCAAGCAAAATTGCACATTTCATGATGCACTAGTTCTGTACAATCAGTTTCAGGAGATGAGCTGAACAGAAAACACATTCTGACTCAGATAAAAAAGTCATCCATCCAGCCACAGCTGACATTCCCAAGAGATGCACCTTGGCCAGAACAGGATTCACTGGCAGTAGAATCTTTCAAAGTTCAAAGTAAATTTGTTATTAAAGTATGCATATGTCATCATCTACTACCTTGAGATTAATTGTATTACAGGCATTCACAGTAGAAGAGAACAGAAAAATGCATTTGAATCAAATACTGGCAAATAACTAGTGTGGGGATAACTGTGCAAATAAATAAATAAATAATACCAAGAACATGAGTTGTAGAATCCTTGGAAGTGAGTCCATTGGTTGTGGAATCAGTTCACAGTTGAGATGAGTGAAATTATGCACACTGGCGCAGGAGCCTGATGGTTGAAGGTTAATAACTGTTCTTGACCTGGTGGTGTGGGACCTAATGCTCCTGTACATCCTTCCCAAAGGCAGCAGTGAGAAAGTTCCACTTAATGAACAAAACTTAATTTACTGAAGCTTTAAAACCTGCTCTCGGAAAATGCAGTTGCGATACACTTCTCGTGAAATCATTTTTCCACAGAGAGCATTCTAACTATTTGCATCAGCATCTAGTATTGAGTGCCAATGGACAGGATAAAAATAAAGCTACAGAGGGCTGTAAACTCAGCCAGTGCCAACACAACACTTGCCTCCCCAAAATTGAGGCAACATTCAAAATATGATACCTCAAAAGTCAGCGTACATCATTAAGAACCCCCACCACCAAGGGCACGAACCCTCTCACTGCACCATCAGGGAGGTGATACAGGAGCCTGAGGATCCACACTCAAGATCTTAGGAACAGCTTGTTTCCCCTCTGCTATCAGATTTCTGAATTCTACCTCACTGTTTGGTCTCTTTTTGCACTACTTTTTAAAAATTTCTTATTGTAGCATAGAAGTTTTTACATATTACAGTGTACTGTTGCTGCAAAACAAATTTCACAACATATATCAGTAATATTAAACCTGATTCTGCATTTAATTATTCACAAATTCAGTTTGTGAATATAACCCTTTTCTTCACTGATACAAGAAATGTAGCCGTTTCTCTGATGCTATTGCCCTAATTACTGTACAGAGGGAGATGATGTGGGGGGGGGGAGAAGAGGAATGGTGGGAAGAATGTGTAGGTGGGGTAGACTTAAGGGAGGGAGGGTTGAGGAATAAGATACATGACTGAGGTATGTGCACATAGAGATAAGGTCATTGTAGATTGAAGACACATGCGTGCAATAGAATCCAGTCTCCAATATCTCAGCCTTCCTTGCCACTAGACCCAGATCTCACTCCATTTAGATGGTGTGGCTTGCAGTGGCAAGACCTTATCTTAAGAATTCATGCACAGCACCTTTCAATTTCAGAAATGAACTGAATGCATGTCATCATTGGTCCCAACCTAAAACCACAATAATTTCTCTCTTACTAGTTCTGGTAAAATTCCAAATATAAAAGTTGCCTGCAAATTGAAAATCTCCTTAGATATCATTATGATCAGCTAACCACTTGTCTTCTCCTGACTGATGGGGGGAGCTTCAAAAAGTAAGCAGGAATGAAATGGGCCAAATGGCCTTCCTATGCTGCATCATCCTATGACCACTCTGCATTAAATTTAAATTGCAAAGTCCAATTTGCTCCTCAAATTGTTTTAGAGAACTGTGTACAAATATCATTAAACCCTGTGTGCAGTGCCAGAAAACAGACCTAAAATTGTGATTAACTGTTCACTTATATGCCCAAAAATAGTTTTTAAAAAATCTAACATTACCAAGTAAATACTTCTAACCCAGTGCAGGTGATCTTTAACAGGTTACTTTAAATGTTGGTGTTATTAAGGTTAACAAGTCTTTACAGGTCTATAGCAACTTACACCCAAAACAGCCCAGTTGCAAGTTGACAAGTTTCAAGATTATTTGTCATGCTTACACTGAAACAAAGTGAAATGTGTCGTTTGCGTTAACATCAAGCTTCACAAGTAAAATGGTTATGATAGAAGATGGAAGAGAAAATTTCTAATTATGTGAAAAAACAAACTCATGCAGCATATTTCAGGATCTCATAACATTAAGCCCATAAAGGGGCACTTATTAAATATTTAAAATAAGAAATGTTTTCCTTTTACTACCTAGATGTACATGTGTGGCATGTTCTGCCTGGATGGCACATAAAGTTTTACCACTGTACCTCAGGGTAGCCGACAACAATAAACCATAAAACCATTTCTCCAGTCAGTCCTGCACTGTAAAAACGACGCTGACGCTTCAGTGCAGGACTGAGGGGACAGAGCTGTCTTGTGGATGAGAGCGCATACAACACCACAGTGAACACGAGCTGCCCTCTGCTCGATCAAAAATCGTATGTTTATTTTCAGTAGTAGGGTTATTCCAAGTGTCCGGACAATTATCTGGCTAACATTACATCCCTGTCTGCGGTTCCCATTTCATGACAGCGGCTGGAGCTGGAAGGAATTTTGTTGACCCCGTAGAATTTCGAGGCGTCCTCGAGTTGTGGAGAAAAAGCGGTATAAAGCAAGCTCAACTACGTGGACTGGGACTTTAACTCAGAGCCAGGAGAGTGGCCGTTGTGCTAAAGTACCCACGCACAGAGCGTAAAGGTTCAATTCAGTTCGGACGGCAGCCCTGCCAGGCGCAATTGATAAAAGAACCTCATTACCTATAACAACCCGAGCAGCGTCCGATCAATGAATAACTCGATTAGTATTAGACAGCAAGTTATTGTGAGTTTTCCTGTATCCCTGCTTAATAAGCTCAGGACTCATTTCCCACTCAATTCTCGCAAACCCAGGCAACAGCTGGGATCATTTTTGTTCAGTCGTATATCTGATCATTTCTGCAGCTATTCAGCATCGAACACCTCCACACACTCCCACTGCAATGGGGGAGACCGTGTAGAAAAATTAGTTCGACAAGTTAAGACGTATCCGGAGGGTTTTATATCCTGTTCAAACAAGTCGACAGAAAATAACTCCACCAAATAGCTTCAGTTCCCTATCATCACTGCAATTCTACGACACATTACTAGGCTGTAGGATTACAAATATCCGTGCACATCTGCACATGAATTCTGCATGACATTTTCCCTTTGCAATATACCTCGATACAGTATTTATAATTACAATGCCATGTCTCTGCTCCTCGAAGACACAGGGTAAAAACGGTATTAGTCTTGTTAGGTTCGTCGAGTCGGAAGCTTCGCGAACCGGTGCAAGTTCTCTGGCAATTACCTACGCGCATCATATGTTTGAAGTAACAGTCCAAGTGTTTGTAATACATTAGTTTTAACAGTGTTTGCTTATGAGCTTCCTGCTGATTTTCAGCGGGTATTTTTTTTAACAAAAAGTAGTGAATATCATTATTCGTCCCCCTATTGCAATTGTTCACCTGCAGCAGCTAAACCACTGTTCAGGAAGTTACTTACGATGGAAAATACGACAAGGTGCGTGCAATGGCGTGTAGTAGCATCTTGCAATGACTCCGTGACGCTCCGGCACGAGGAGTTCCAGTGAGACCCCCGGCGGTCCCGGTTAACCCTTCTCGCCACTTGGGCAAAATAGACCGCAAGCGCCGCCCGTTGCCGCGGAGAGAAGATAACTGACCTTCGGTTGGCAGGTATTCACCGGCGGAGAGGAAATGTGCCAACTATTCCCCCCCTTTCGGTTCGTTGCAGGGTTGTGCGTAATTAATGATGGTGACTTTTCCACATTTTCAAGTAGGGCAGTTTATCAATATTATAGGATCCCTTATAAATACAGTACCCTCGGAAAAGATATATTTTTCAGCTTTTCGGTACAGCATCTTGGAAAATACAATACAGAGGTCCTTTCTGCTCAAACAAGCCACATGGAGGCCTTTCGGCCCTTCGTGATCACACCAACAAAAAAAGTCTACTTCTTATCAGTCATGCTCAACTCAAGGTACTCAATTTAATATGGGATGTTCGTAAACTCGTCCCCTGTCCCCGCGTAAACACACTGAGTAAGATCATCAATGTTCACAGAAGTAGTCATTTATTTCTGTGAATGGGGAAATTAAATAATGTAAAATAATGAATGGTGATAAACGAAATAATAAAGTGATTGTGGGGAAAATTAATTTTAGAACAGGATACAAAGTAACAAGAGGTAGCTCTGGGTACAACGAAATTACCTCATACGCATGGGAAACAGATATGTCTGTAACGGATACGTTTCGCACCCGTGGTATCTATCGGTCCCTCCTGTCATCTGCTGAGTCCCACTTACCGGTCTAGTGTTGACATGGACACCATCCACGACCCGGTCCACCTGTTGCCCCACACCTCCACCGCCCTTGCCAAGAGCTTGGTGAGGACCCGCTGTTCAGAGCATCTGCCCAAGCCCGATGCAAACTACTGTAGAGAGCTTCAGTCACCTCGGATAGGAATGTGGAAAGCGAGAACCAGGAGCACGACTAGCAGCTCAACCCGCTACCTGCTAGCAACCAGCACCTGTCAATCAACGCCCCTGGGAGGGCGCCTTCTGTCAATCAGACCGCAGCCCGGAGAGATCGGCAGGTTCTATTAGTCGTGGCCGCGTCAATCAATCACCGACGGGCGAAGATGCCGCTGATTCGCGAGTGGGCGGGACCATCATTCCGTCAATCGTCCCGCGAGGCGGAGCGCGCACGGACTGCAATGAAGTGCTGCGAAGCCGATTGTCATATAAGATAGAACCGTGCAAATAGTTACCAAAATATAATTGGCGAGAGAGGGAAATCAAAACAAAAACAAATCAGTTGCGAAGAGCAGATACTGTGCGACCAAACAGAACCGGCGCTTTAATTACTGTCTCATCTACCACCCTTTGATGAGTTGGTAAAGTAGAATGTTCTTTCGAAACATCAGGTCGGGTAGTGAGAAAAAGGAGTGGAGGTTAAGTTCCTTATTATTCCCCAGTTGTAGGGTTCAACACTGTAATTGTTTAAATCTTTGCATTTAAGCCAGAGCACCAGAACTACAGCAACAACATATGGGATGCTTTCATTTTCCGTACACGTTCAACCGATTAAACATGCAAATATTTGCCAACAATAGCACAAATTCGGGATAAATGACATATTACAATTAGTTATGATTATTGGGCCAATATTTTTAGAAATGTGGGCTGCGCCTTAATCTGCAGTCACAGGGCTGTCAAGGACATATAAAGCATGGATTGATTACGTAAATTATTTATGCAAATCCTGAATAATATCAGAGAAAAAATATTAAAGTATAAACGTTAAAATTAATGAGCATAACAGAGGGCATAATCAAACGTGGGAAAAGCTATGGCCAAAAGTTAGATAAGTATACCACTAGAAAAGGTACCAAGTGTATTATTGTGACAATTTGAAGAAATTAGTAAAAACAATAATATGAGTGTCCAAATTGAAGTACAGTAATTTGGGAGCAAGTTTATTCATCTAGTCAATTGTCACCATTTGCTGTGATCAATGCTGAGGCCTGTGGGTGGGGCAATTTTGCTGAGAGAGCAGCTTGTGGATTGGATGTACCATCAGAATGGGAGATGTTCAGATTCCAAAGGATGTCTTGTGCTGGGAGCAGACTGCTGGCAGGTGAAAGAATCTTGTCCATTCATGAGCTTCAAAGGCAATTTGAAGAATAGTCTCCAGTGGGACAGCACTAGAAGAATGAGGGTGCAGGGTGTAATTCATAGAAACAGACCAAATATTGAGAGCACTAGATAGAGTGGATGTAGTGAGGATGTTTCGGGTAGTGACAGAGTCCAGCACCGGAGGACACAACCTCAGAATGCATTTTTTTAGAACAGATATGAGGAGGAATTTCTTTATCCAAAGGGTGGTGAATCTGTTGAATTCATTGCCACAGACAGCTATGGGGGCCAAGTCATTGGGTATATTCAAAGTGGAGGTTGATAGGTTCTTGATTAGTAAGGATATCAAAGATTACAGGGAGAAGGCAGAAAAATGATCAAATTGCAGAACAGATTCAATGAGCTAAATGGCCCAATTCTGTTCCTGTGTTTTATGGTATAAAGCATATACATATATGTGTGTGTGCATGTAAGTATGTATGTATATATATCCAGCAAGTGGTTACGGACATAATTCACTAGCAATCTCTGATGTCTTATATTTCTTTCATATTTTCTTATGACTTCAAAAGAGGTCATTAGACCCATTGAGTCTATGCCTTACATCAACCCATCTCACCCCTTTTAATTTCCCTGGAGTTGTGAGCCAACAGTGTTAGCTGTTGCATCACTGAGCAGCCTCATCAGCAGGCAATATTTTACAAACCAAATTGGCAGCACCACCTCAGAATGCACATGAAAGGTACCACAGCACAGAGCTACATTGTCCGATATCAGAGTTACTGACTTCCTATGTCTGTGTAACTGGGTTCAGATTCACATAGACTAGACTACTGTAAATCATAGCAGAAAGGTATCTTCAAAGCAAAGTACAGCAGAAGCCAGATATCTAATGTAGAAGAAAAATTGCTTTTCTTTTTGCTAGACATTCATAAAATTGCTAGACACTCAGCAGGCCGGTCAGTACCTGTGGAGAGTAATGCACAGTCAACATTTCAAGTCAATGATTTTTCACCAGAGATAGTTACCAATTGACCTGAAATATCTCCGTAAAATGATACCCAGAAACTATCAAAATTACAAAAGGGAATTGCACAAAATAGGGTAATAATCTTTGGAATTTAGAAAGCTCAGGAATGATTTGATGGAAATTTCCAAAATGTTGAGAGAAGCAATAAGCAAATTCTCCAAAGGGACTCCACTGAAATTTACAAGAGTTAGTTACTTCCCATCACGCTGCTGTTGTTTAGGGCCTGTCTATCCACAGCATCACACACAGATATAGATGGACTCTCCACTGCTGTTTCTGTAACAACCTTTTTTTGACTAGTCAGGGTTACTAACCCTGAGCTGAACACCCAAACCTGGAGGATGGTGGATCTATTTGGCGTGGGTGACCCTACCAAGAGCTAAAGCACAAAGCCCTCCGGGTCACTGAGGCACGCATATCTCCAAATCCTACGACAGGTTGTGGCTCTCTTAGAGAAAAATTTACGAGAAGCCCTATACAAAAAGAATGTCAGCCAAGCAGTGACAGACCAGAGGAATGCCAATGCAGTCTAGAAGAGTTCAACCAGCTTAGGTGTCACTGTGGAGACAAAAATAATCAGGGTTACAATTGAATGTCTGAGAAGTGTCAAGCTCCCAGGAGAAGCTGAACAGCATGAAAGGATTGTTAGAAAGTCTTAACTGAATTGTGGGCTTTCAATGTTGTTATTTCTAGATCCTGGATGTGATTCAGGTTGTTAGAAAATTAGTTGTATACTTGAAGAATTTAATAAAGAGTCTTTTAACATAAATGAGCTGATAAAAAGTGAGAAAGTAGTTGCATTGATTAGGGGATACAGAATTAGGAGAGTATCGCCAATGGTGTCTCAGTAAAATCTATAATGGCACTGGCAGAATAACTGAACCAATAAGAACATCCTCCGATGAAGAATTCTTTACCCACAAATTTCCTTATTTCTCTGTCAGATTGCGCCTCACCTGCTGAGTGTTGACAGTATTTTTAAAAAAAATTTCTGGCTTGCGAGAGCTACAATTTTCTAATTTTCAGAGTGTCCTCTATCAGGCCAAAATTCTCAGTAATGAGGCCCTAGTTACACTCACTTTGCTCCAATGGACTGTTCAGCACCTGACATTTGATACATACACAAACAAGACAAGAGATTATTGGGAGCACAGAGGAAATTGCTTGAGAAAGTTCTCAGACCACCTTTAGGAAAACGTCAATTTTCATTGACTTCTGGAAGTCCCTAGGACAGACCCACTCAAAATGGAGGAGGGGCATTCAAGACAGCACAAGTACCTCAACTCTCTTAATTTGGAACATGTGATGTTCTGGCCTCTAGAAGCACAGTTTGTTTTGTACGAACATTACTGCCTGTATGTCAGTTGATTTTTATATCTTTACCCACACAAGTTAATTTGGATTCGATTTGAAGCGCATGGTGGAAAATCATTCATCTCCATCCTTTCTTTATTTGCCCTTGAAACAGCAATATCTTTTCATAAGTAAGATCTCATAAAAAAAAACCCTGAAGAAAGAGTCCATTTTGGGTAATTTTTGAGAAGGTGTTTAACTCTCTGAAAAGCTATCTCAACACTGCGAGGGCAGTAGAGAGGAAAGATAACTCATCTTCAAATGCCCCTCCTGCAGACTGGAGACGTGTTTGAGTACCATGGATGACAATCTCAGATTCGGACACAAGAAACACTGATCACTGTGAAGTCAGAATGTGGTGCATCTATTGAGTCTTCACGGTGCTCAAACAGGTCCATGGTTAGCATGGCTGCAGCACAAGTCCACACCAGAGCCGAAGCTGCAAGAATGAAAGCGATTTATGCCAAGCGCAAAGTAGAGATGGAAATGGAGGAAGCTTGTATAGATATGAAGGAAGTGCATGTAGAGGCTGCATTAAGTGTACTCAAGGAAGAACATGAAGCAGAGGCAAAGGTGTATGTAGTGGCAGATGACTTAGACAGTGATGAGCCTATAACCAGAGTCAGTCATGCTTTGCCATCAAAACAACAAATATATCTTCCTAAAGAGTATGGCCAAACACATTTTGGCTATAAAAATCACAGTACTCCAGCTTTACAAGGAGAAGCTGTCCACATAACATAGCCAAAATGTCTTTTGCATAGTCCGAGTATTGACAGCCAAGGTCTACAGCAGCAAAGACCCTCAACACCCCTTTCTTCAGTTCCACCATGGCAAAAACCTCAGCCTAATTCTGCTCCTACGTTTTGTGTTCTTAAGTTCTAGACAAGAGTTGCTAAAGATGCTAATCCCATCTGCATAGACCTGGATAGACTGAACTTCCATCCATCCCAGGAAACACATCTGGCAAGTCAATCTCCACAATACTCTCACTCAGGAGCCACATATGCATTAGATTTGGTTTGGTGTCTGACTCAATGAGACCTAGTCATAGCAGGGCTAAAAGTGTATGATGACAAGTCTGCCAATTATCTGTCCTGGAAGTCAAGCTTTTGCAGTGCCGTGGGAGGCCTGTGGTTCTCCATGGGCAATTGAAGAACCTCTCTTCAGTAGACTAGACATTTTTCCAAAGCTCTCACACAAAGAAGCACAGAAGCTACAAGAGCTTACAGATCTGTTGTTGGAACTAAAAGCTGCAAATAACGAGGGTTAGTTATTAGGACTGTGCTTCTTGGACAAAGCAAGAGGAATAAACCCTATAGTGGAGAATTTACTGAAGAACATCCAAGAAATGTGGTAACTGAAGGGTTTGGGTATAAAATGAAGCATCATACCCACCCCCCATCATTTTCATTCTTTGTGGAATTCATGTGGTGCCATGCAGAAATGTGAAATGACACTAGTGTTGTGCTTTCAACTTCCGGTAAAGCCCCATTCAGAAACAGGCCTCCAGAGCTCCTGTCACGGTCAACAAAACTGAAGTAGAAAACTCTAACACGAGCCCCAAAAGACAATACCCTGTCCTTAAGAAACTTCACCTCTTAAGTAAATGCACAGGATTCAGAGCGAAAATGCTTGCAGACTGAAGGCAGATTCTAAAAGAATATTGTGCTTCAACAGCACACCAAGCAAAAGGCTGTAAAGCTATCGGAGACTGCACTGAGTGCAACAGTGACCAGCACAACCTGTATCAGCACTTCATTCAGGGCCAGCACCTTGGGCTACTACTGGTTCCAGCACACACACAGCAGAGCATGGTGGGGAACCAGCTAAGTATTCATCAGACGTAGCCAGTTCCTCATGGACAGAGGCATGCGGGAAAGGCTTCCAAGACAAATCCAGCTCTATAATATGTCTAGCCGACATCCAGAGTAAAAAATTTGTGATAGCAGATGATCAGAGCAAAATCACCATTCTTTGGCATATTCAGTATTCAGAGCTCTGTTTCCCCGTACACTCTAAGACATGTTCTGGAAAATTGAAAGTTGCTAGAGTAAGAGCTAGTGGATTTGTCTTGGAGACAATAGGAGGGGAGGCCGGCCTATCCTTGCTAACCCTCATTGAGTGCGACCATATTCCCAACAATAGGGATGAAAGCCCAACTCCTGTAGCTGTACACAGTCATTTACATCTTAAGTTCATAGCTGATATGATCCCTCCACTTGACTCTTCTGCTGAGATTCTCCTCATGCTTGGCAGAGACACTATACATGCACATAAGGTACATGAACAGCGCAATGGTCGGCACAACGCATCTTATGCCCAACGCCTAGACCCAAGTTGGGTCACAGTGGGTGAAGTCTGCCTCAATGGCTGCTCATCAGCCCACTGTCAACACACTTTAGATTGAAAGTTTTAAAAGTGGAGAATGGGCACTCGAGTCATTTCAGACCCCGTGAGAGTAGAATCTATATAAGAAGATTGTAGGTAAATAACCCAAGTGCCCTGACGTGCTGACCTCTGCTCAACCAGATCTTGGCAAGCTGATTTTCTGTCACTCAGAAGATGATTATAAACTGGCACTTTCCATTGAAGATGAGGTCTTCCTTCAGATCATGAATAGAGTTTAGCAAAGATGAGTCAAACAATTGGATAGCCCCCCTTCTGTTCCAATTCTCCATGACAAATCCTACCCAACAACAGAGAACAGGCTCACAGTCGACTCATGTTCTTCAGTCTCAAATTAAGAAGGAAACCAGAAATGAAAGATCATTAGATCATTACACAGAGTTCAGGGACAGTCATGTTGAATTAGCACCTCCACCAGATTTCAGCAAGGAAAATTGGTTTTTGCCCAACTTTGATGTTAACCACTGCCAGAAACTCGTACAAATACAAATTGTCTTTAATTCAAGTGTATGGTTCAAAGGTGTATCACTGAACAATGTGTCTAGACCTCAATAACATGGTCCTCATATGCTTCAGAACTGAGTCTGTTGCAGTGAAGAAAGACATTGAACAAATGTTCCACAGCTTCCCAGTAAGAGAGTTTCATCAAGGCTACCTCAGGTTCATGTGTTTCCATGATGTGCAACTGTTCAGTGATATTCTGGAGTACCAAATGAGAGTTCATGTATTTGGTAGCTGTCTCTTGCCAGCTGTGGCGATTTGTGGCCTTAAGAGGACAGCTGTTGAGGGAGAGAAGGAATTCAGGACTGAAGCACGGAGGTAAATAGAGAAGCATTTCTATGTAGATGGTGGTCTCAAATCATTTTCTTGTGCAGGTGAAGCAGTCAGCGTGCTGAAAGCAGCACAAGACATGTTGGCACAGTCTAATTTCAGGCTGCAAAAGATCACATCCAATAGTGCTGAAGTCATGTGACAGTTTCCATCTGAAGATCTGACCAAAGGTTTACAGAATCTTGATCTTGGACAGGACCTCCTCCTATGCAGTACAGTCTGGGCCTTGGATTGGACATTGTTACCGAAACCCTTACTTTCCAGGTCTCTGATATCAAAGGATGCTTTACACATTGTGGCAAGCTATCTACTATCAGTAGCCCATTTGACTCTCTTGGATTTGCTGCTCCAATCAGAATCCAGGAATGCTTCACGTTAAGAGAGTTGACCTCGGATACTTGAGAATGGGAAAGAGAAATGTGAGCAGTGGCAGCAGTGGTGTTCTTCCCTTCAGGATCTTATAGACTTGAGAATTCCAAGAACCTACACAACAATCCCACCATCTACAGCTCAAGAGAAAGAAGCATGTCCTGAAGAACCGTCTTGGCCCAAAATGTCGACTATTTATTCATTTCCATATTCTGACCTGCTGAGTTCCTTCAGCATTTTGTGTGTGTTGCTTTGGCTTTCCAGCATCTGCAGAATTTCACATGTTTATGATTTGTTGTATCTTCTATGCTGGATATGGTGAAGTTGGATTCATCCTGGGCAAGGCAAAGCTTGCTACCAAACCAGATCTCACCAGACCAAGGCTTGAAATCAGTGCAGCTGTTCTAGCAGTTGAGATGGCAGAGACGACAACCAAAGAAATGGATGATATCAAGTTCTTTACTAAATGTGCTTGGTTATATATTTAATGAGACAGGGAGATTCCATGTTTATGTATGTAATAAGATCAAATGTATCAGGTGATCAACTGAGAAAAGCCAATGGAAGTATGTTTCTACTGATCATGCCACAAAAGGGCTTCAAGATCATCTGCTCAGCCTCTCCTCATGGTTAACTAGCCCAGAATTCTTGCTGAATCCCACCAGGAACATCAAGGTCCAAATTCTCAACATGAGAATGGTTAAAGACTGTGCAGTAAGATTGTTTTTTGAGACGATCCTTCTTCTGCCAAAGATTTAATGAAATATGATGGCAGAACATAGTATTAATGGTAAGACTCTTGGCAGTGTGGAGGATCAATGGGATCTTGGGTTCCAAGTCCATAGGACGCTCAAAGCTGCTGTGCAGGTTGACACTGTGGTTAAGAAGGAATACAGTGTATTGGCCTTCATCAATCGTGGAATTGAACTTAGGAGCCAAGAGGTAATGTTGCAGCTATATAGGACCCTGGTCAGACCCCACTTGGAGTACTGTGCTCAGTTCTGGTCACCTCACTACAGGAAGGATGTGGAAGCCATAGAAAGGGTGCAGAGGATGTTGCCTGGATTGGAGAGCATGCCTGATGAAGGCAGGTTGAGTAAGCTCAGCCTTTTCTCCTTCGAGCGATGGAGGATGAAAGGTGACCTGACAGAGGTGTATAAAATGATATAACCATATAACAATCACAGCACGGAAGCAGGCCATCTTGGCCCTCCTAGTCCGTGCCAAACCCTTAATCTCACCTAGTCCCACCTACCCGCACTCAGCCCATAACCCTCCACTCCTTTCCTGTCCATATACCTATCCAATTTTACCTTAAATGACACAACTGAACTGGCCTCTACTACTTCTACAGGAAGCTCATTCCACACAGCTATCACTCTTTGAGTAAAGAAATACCCCCTCGTGTTTCCCTTAAACTTCTGCCCCCTAACTCTCAAATCATGTCCTCTAGTTTGAATCTCCCCTACTCTCAATGGAAACAGCCTGTTCACGTCAACTCTATCTATCCCTCTCAAAATTTTAAATACCTCGATCAAATCCCCCCTCAACCTTCTACGCTCCAATGAATAGAGACCTAACTTGTTCAACCTTTCTCTGTAACTTAATTGCTGAAACCCAGGTAACATCCTAGTAAATCGTCTCTGCACTCTCTCTAATTTATTGATATCTTTCCTATAATTTGGTGACCAGAACTGCACACAATATTCCAAATTTGGCCTTACCAATGCCTTGTACAACTTTAGCATTACATCCCAACTTCTGTACTCAATGCTTTGATTTATAAAGGCCAGCGTTCCAAAAGCCCTCTTCACCACCCTATCTACATGAGACTCCACTTTCAGGGAACTATGCACAGTTATTCCTAGATCTCTCTGTTCCTCTGCATTCCTCAATGCCCTACCATTTACTCCGTATGTTCTATTTGGATTATTCCTGCCAAAATGTAGAACCTCACACTTCTCAGCATTAAACTCCATCTGCCAACGTTCAGCCCATTCTTCTAACTGGCATAAATCTCCCTGCAAGCTTTGAAAATCCACCTCATTATCCACAACACCTCCTACCTTAGTATCATCGGCATACTTACTAATCCAATTTACCACCCCATCATCCAGATCATTTATATATATTACAAACAACATTGGGCCCAAAACAGATCCCTGAGGCACCCCGCTAGTCACCGGCCTCCATCCCGATAAATAATTATCCACCACTACTCTCTGGCATCTCCCATCTAGCCACTGTTGAATCCATTTTATTACTCCAGCATTAATACCTAACGACTGAACCTTCTTAACTAACCTTCCATGTGGAA
Source organism: Hypanus sabinus (assembly GCF_030144855.1). Taxonomy (NCBI): domain Eukaryota; kingdom Metazoa; phylum Chordata; class Chondrichthyes; order Myliobatiformes; family Dasyatidae; genus Hypanus; species Hypanus sabinus. Next base: position 47,717,633 of record NC_082726.1, on the reverse strand, counting down.
CTTTGCCAAAGGCAACCTTCCATGTGGAACTTTGTCAAAGGCATTAATTGAGAGGCATTAATTGTGTGGACAGTCAGAGGCTTTTTCCCAGGCCTAAAATGGTTGTCACAAGTGGACACAGGTTTAAGGTGTTGGGGTGTAGGTACAGAGGAGATGTCAGGGGTAAGTTTTTTATGCAGAGTGGTGAGTGCATGGAATGGGCTCCCAGCAATGGTGGTGGAGGCAGATACGATAGGGTCTTTTAAGAGGCTCTTGGATAAGTACATGGAGCTTAGAAAAATAGAGGGCAAGAGGTAAGCCTAGTAATTTCTAAGGTAGGGACACGTTTGGCACAACTTTGTGGGCCGAAGGGCCTGTATTGTGCTGTAGGTCTTCTATGTTTCTATGAAATGATCATTTGACATTTATTTTCAGTAGTTATGTTTGACATCCTAAGAATGCCAGGTGGGGAACGTTCTGGCCTCTAAAGCTGCAGTTTATTTTGCATTGGCATCATTTCCTGTACGTAAGCTGTTTTTTGTATCATTTCCTGCACGGGTTAATATGGATTTGATTTGAAGTGCACGGTGGAAAGGCTGCCATCTCCACCCGCTCTTTATTTGCCCTTGAAACAGCAATATCTTTTTGCAAGTAAGATCTCATTAAAATGAGAAAGCTTCCATCTTGGGTGATTTTTGAGAAGGCATTTAAGTCACTGCCTGAATTTGTCCATACACACTGAAAGGGTAGTAGATGTGGAATGTTTGCAAACTGGATTACCACTCTCATCCCTCCTGCTTTGTCAAGCACCCTCTCCCTATCTGTGGCAGTCTGTGATTCCCACATTCACCTAGCTAACCACTGTAATGAAAGCAAGTCATCATCAAGTCCAAGTGACTAGCTAAAGAGGAAGAAGATAAGAAATCTGTGCATTCTCCCCATGAATGTGTGGGTTTCCTTTCTGTGCTCCAGTTTCCTCCCACATTCCGAAGATTTACGGCTTAATAATGGGCTAGTAAGTGTGGGCATACTAGGTTGGCATCGGAAGCATGATGACACATGCAACCTACCCCGAACACATCCTCGGACAATGTTGGTCATTGACACAAACAACACATTTCACTGGATGTTTCAATGTACATGTGACAAACACAGCTACAGCTATTCTCACTTGTCATAAACTTCCAAGCCAGGCTTCTTAGCAGTGAAATTAGGAGAAATTACTTGAGACAGATATTCACAAAAATTAGCACTCCCTTCTGCATTTACAACTGAAGCTGTTTCAACTGTAATTTCTAAATCTGAGTCTGATAGATTGTTGCAAATCAAAGATATCAAGCAATATAGCACAATGACAAAACTCCAGAGTTAGGATCTCTAAATCAGCGAGGAGGAACAGGCTCAACAGTTAATTAGCCTCCTGCAATTCTTGCAATCTTCTCTGGTTCAGTTTTGGATAGATCAGGCCTTTAATCTCAGGCATTGCAATCTTGTTTGGGGCAATCTTGGAGCTATCTTGTTTCGTTATCTCAGGTACTAATTCTACAAGTGAAATATCTTCTGCTTTCACTCAAAATTTACAATTAATCATATACATTAGCAATACTTCCACAGAAATAATATGAATTAAGCACAGCATACTCAGATGGTATGTCATCAGGCTCAATGATGTTACCTGTATTCCTTGCTTTTTAATTTACAAAAATGATATTGAAGAAAATACCATTTGGTTTTGGAATGACGGCAAGAATAATACTCTGTTGTCAGTAGTTAATTCTTCATCCACTCTTTTATCAAATTATAAGTTACATTTTCCAAATCCTTAACTACAAATTAATTCACACTCTATGACCATAGTAAAAAGTTATAATTTCTCTACTCACAAAGTTCTGCTCTGAGCTGCTAGGAGACAAGGCATTTCACCACAAGCAGGAACTGAAAAATATGCTTAAAGAGCAGAGGAAGGAAAAGTTAATCAATACATTCACTGTTAAGCACCTGGATTTGCAGAGTAAAATTCCAAATCTATGAACTGTGGCTAGCACTGTCGAATGGAAATCAAATAATGTATTTTAATTTTAGTTTTTATTCAGAGCTTGTGCTTGGTGATGAAAGAAATTAAACTCTTTGTTAATGTTGGGGGAAGAAAGGGAGAAAAAGAGAGGATTATTTTTCTCACTTAAGTAATTAAAATTTACTACATTGTGATGGTAAGAATATCAAAATACTTATGGGGCAAAGCAAAAAAACTATTATTTTTGTTTTATCTTCTTGAGCCAATATTCAGGGAATTACTTTCTTTATTGGGAATGCTTGATCAAATGATCAGATAGCAAACAACTTTATAAGAATGTGAACAATGCTCACTTTGGTGAAAATAAATTCTTCTTCAAAATGTAATTGGAAATTAATACTAAGAATATATAATATGAATCATAATTTGCTTGCTGACTAATTGGAGGTACAGTATATCATGTAGTATACTGATTTGCTTACAATATGAATGAAATACAAATGAATATGATTGCATTAGCTACCATATGAAAATGTAATATATACTTTGTGAAATATGAAAAATTAATAAACAGGGATTAATCTAGTATGCATATCATATGCATAATGCAAAAAGATATATTGTACATATTGAAAATCTTAACAGACTCTTAATGAGGTATTGATATACATGCTAAAGCCATTAAATGCAATGCATAATACATTAAAATCTAAAATAATTTCAAATGAACTACATTCAAACTGTTTTAAGAATAGCAGCATCAATACTCTTTTACCCCCAAATCTTTTGCAACTTTGGTTGATAAATGCATTGTAGATTTCCTTATACTTTTTGAAAATATATTCATCTTTGTTACATTCACTCAACATTGTTTCCATTCTTTTATTTTATTTACAGATACAGTGTGGAACAGGCTCTTCTGGCCCAATGAGTCACAGTACTCTGCAACCTATCTATTTGTCACTAGCCTAATTACAGGACAATGTGCAATGACCAATTAATCTAGTAACTGGCATGTCTTTGGACTGGGGGAGGAAACCCAACCAGTCAAGGGAAAAATACACAAACTCTTAAAGGTATCGTCAGAATTGATCTTCGAACTCCGGAATGCCCCAAGCTTTAAACCTATGTTTACTCGAAAAAAAAATGATCACAAATAACTTTAATTCTACAAACCCATTTGGAGCATTCCCATCATTAGCTCCGATTATATCAAATCTGTGTATTTGTTCAATCCACAGACATTAACAAAATTTATATTTGCGACTACTTCTTTCAGGGTGCTTGTCATGAACCAAATCACTCTGTGGAGTGCGTTAGACAGGTGCGGCCACCGTTCCATACACTTCAAAATCTCCTGCAACTAACCATATTCTGGTTGCGACAGAAGATTTGTACCTTTCATAAGGTCTCAACGCACCTTACCAAGAATTTGTGGCACGGTAGTGTAGTAGTTTGCATAACGCCTTACAGAACCAGCGAGCTGGGTTCAATTCTGCTGCTGTCTGTAAGGAGTTTGTACGTTTCCACTCTTATGACTAGATGCAGGCTCAGTTTAATCTCCACTGCCTAAGGCTGAGGAGCTGCAGCCAAAATATTTATATTCAGGTCACTGGAGTGGGATTAGAACCCAGGAACTTTTAACTCAGAGGTGAAATGCCATCCACCAAACTACCACTGAAACCATGAATAACAATTTGCCTGGTGTTGTGTCTTGAACAAAGAGCAGTAAACTTCAACTGCTCCTTTGCTGAGACAAGTTAAAGTTGCTGCACAAACTTACAAGTATGAGATTTTCACTGGAAGCTTACCAGTTGCTTGGAGGACCTGCTGCTTTCTCGTCCTTCTAGGCATCACAGCAAGTTTTATGCCAGGCAATTAAAATGTCCCCCTTGCAACCCACATGAACAGGAGTTCTAATGAAAGCCAATAAGTAATCCCGCCAGTAAAAGCAAAGAGAACAGATCCAGATTTGCTGCTTGGAAAATGTGGCACATTTTCTGCTAAATTACGAGGCTTTGGAAGTGAAGATACTGGAGAAGCTTGGGTCATCTTGAATGCAATGCAGGACTGATAAACTATTTCCAATCTGCCAATCATATGGTTTTGTAATCCATGACATTTTTATTATGAAAAAAATAGAGAGTACTGGATTGTTTGCTTATTTTTTCTCATCCTTCTTATGACTTGGAAGAATTCCATTTAGTCTATGTTGATCATTGCCAGTTCAGAGCAATCTAATCAATCCATTATTTCCTGCAATGCATTCTTTCTCCCAGGCTATAAATCCGTAACACATGGAAGCAGAATTAGGCCATTCAGCCCATTGAGTCTTCTCTGCCTTTCAATCATAGCTGGTGTTGCCTCTCAACACCACTCTTCTGCTTTCTCCCATAACCTTTGACACACTTACTAACCAGGAACCTATCCACCTGCTGGTCAAATACGCCCAATGACATCTTCCTCCATAGCTTGTCTGTAGCATGGAATTCCACTGTTCCACAGTTCCTCCTAAACTCCAGCAAATACAGGCTGAGAGTCAGCAAAGGTATGTTAATCCTTTCATTCCTGGGATCGTTCTAGTAAACCTCCTCCTCTCCAACACCAGCACATACTTCTTTAGAAATGGGGCCCAAAACTACTCACAACACTCCTAATGTGCTACGACAAATCCCTTACAACAGAACACCAGGGGTCAGGAAGATAGGAAAGCTTACAGGCATAGCCATGGTTCAGGGCGATTATATACACTCAGTGGCCACTTTATTGGGCACCTCCTGTACCTAATTAAATGGCCACTGAGGGTATATTCTTGGTCTTTTTCTGCTGCAGTCCATTCACTTCAAAGTTCGACATATTGTGCATTCAGGGACCCTCTTCCACACACCACTGTTAAAACACATGGTTACTTGAGTTATTGTTGCCTTCCTGCCAGCTTGAACCAGTCCGGCCGTTCCCCTCTGACTGACCTCTCTCACTAACAAGGCATTTTTGCCCACAAAACTGCCACTCACTGGATCTTTTTTTTTTTTGCACAGTTTACTGTAAACTCTAGGGACTGTTTTACCTGAAAACCCTGAAAGTGAGCCCAAAGCTTGGGGAGTCAGTCCTACATTGAAGCAAGTGAAGTTGTGACGGTCTAGAAGCCTGAAAGTTGGCGGTTAACAACTGTACTTGAACCTGGTGGTGTGGGTGGGACCCCTGTCTCCTGCACCTCTGACCAATGGTAGCGTCAAAGAAAGAGGAAGAAGGGTCAAACAGGCATATGGGACACGTTCAGGTGGGGGACCTTGACTGGCACAGAGTATTAGAGCTGAATTCCAGTTTGTTCTCTGCTCTTGGACTTTGACACATTAATCTGGCTTGAAGTTGGCTCTGACACTCCCTCTTCCAGCAATGGGCAACCTGTGTCCGCTTCAAGGTTCCATACCTGTGTTCCTGAGAGTCAATTTCACCAAATCCTTCAAGACATCATAAAATTGTTAGTTCATTGAGTTCAAAAGCACATTTCTTAAAGAGAAGTTATCAGAAGTTCAATCACAAACAAGAGAATATCTGCAGAAGCTGGAAATCCAAGCAACACACACAAAATGCTGGAGGAACTCAGCAGGCCAGGCAGCATCTGTGGAAAGAGTACAGATGATGTTTCGGGCTGAGACGCTTCATCAAAAGACGATAAGGAGTTTGACTTTACTATAACTTGCCCACAACAGTTTCCATTCATTTGCCATAGGCAGCAATGTGTGAGCCTATTAAGAAAAAAACCCCTTGCATTTCTATAGCACCCTTCACAGAGTCCCAGTCAATTCAGCGTTTATTTTTGTGTTGTGACTCTAATGGCAGAGCAAATGTCATTGTCAGATGGGCTGAATCAAGCCGGTTGAACTCTTCTGAAGGAACCAAAAGGCATTCAGTCCAGGTAAGTAACACTGCATATACACTGAGTAAAGGTTGAGACTCTGTCCCCCATGAGAACTCAGCCTGGCATATCCTACTCTGAAGGAGGTGTAATGACATTTGTTTGAATCAGTACATCTGGGCCTGTACATAAAGACAAAATTAAGATTAGTTTTATTTGTCAGATATACATTGAGACATTGAAATATGCAGTGAAACTCATTCTTTATGTCAAATCAAACAGCGAGGATGTGCTAGGTGCAAACTGCAAGTGTCCGGCACCAGCATTGTATACCCTCACAACTTACTAACCCCATCCGTAAGTGTAGGTCTTTGGAATGTGGGAGGAAACCAGAGCACCTGGAGGAAACCCACACAGATACAGGGAGAACATACATATTCTTTACAGACAGCAGTGGGGATTGAACCCCAATTGGTGACTGCTGGTGCTGTAGAGTGATTGTACTAACCATTACACTACCATGCCATTCTGAAAGAACAGCTGCTCCTTCCAGTGAAGATTAGTTGACATAATGCAGTGATATTACTTTTGCTTCTATTCTTCATATTGTCATTTCTTAGTGTTTAAATGGGGAAAAAAGTTTTCTAAATCACAAAATTGCACGAAAACGCTGATGTTGGAAATCTGAAAGAGAAAGTAGGTAAGGTTAGAAATCCTCAGTAGGTTCAGCAGCATTGGCGGAGAGAGGAAGAATTACTATTTTGGTAGCTGGAGAAGTTGGAGATGAAACATTCCTATTAGTGGTGAACCAGACCAGTCTGTCTATATCTGTTTTGGAGTAAATGTTGTCTAGGTCTAATACAACAGGGAGAGCTTTTATACCCCTCCTAAGAAACAGTGCATTGGCATCCTCTGAATTCAGCCAAAAGGATTTGCAAGGCCTTGTTTTAACATCACATTTTCGAGACTCTTCTCCAAGGATCATCACTTCGTCATGGTGGAGAGCCTTATGAGCACTTAAGATCCCAACAGTGATGCCATCTGGAGCTTACCCATCTGCTGCTTCACTCTAGTAGGGTCATCCATGGTGGTGAAGTCAAGGGTGAAGTTTCAGAAAAAGACCAATCCAACCAAGTCATCAACAGTGGTGCTGGTAGAAGATGATGGCACAGTGAAGGTGGAGGAAGGCCACAAAGTGAAGAGTCCCAGTCATCTTGCATTTCATGGCAAAGGACCCTGACCCCAATCTGTTAAGGACCATGTGGTGGCTGCCCATGTATCAGCCTTCCCACTTTAAACAAAGTCACACACAGGCATTCTCCATTAAGAAAATCCATCCTAATATACTTGACTAAATCCTGTGGCGATCAGTAAGTGGCAGAGTATGTGGATCCCGGATTGGCCTCTACAATCACCTAAAGACCCACCAACAGACAACCCTTAAGGAGAACGTAATACTCAACTTGAGTGATCTCACTACTGTTACTGCCTGAGAGACTGTATTTTATTACTGCACTGAAACATCTGTCTAAAATTTACATTCCAGTCTCTGTAGTGGTATTTGAACCCTTTTCAAAGATATAAGTGCTATTCACAGAGCCATGTGAAGCAGCTTTGTTTGGAAGCAATAAAAGCTTACAGTTAGAAGACTGAAGGATATCCTCACTGGGGTCAGTAATGTTGCGTAAGTATTTGACGGAGTTGGCAAAATATGTTTTCACTTGAGGCAATACCAGAATCAAAGTCCATCAATATAACACAGTCACTAATAAACCTAACAGGGAATTCAGGAGGAACTTCTTTAACTAACCACTGATGAAAATGCAAAAGTCATTCCCATAGGAAGTTGTTACCATTGTTAGCATTCAAAGAAAGCTGGTTAGATATTCATGAAGTGATATGAAGGGTGGGAGGAGGATAATGCAGAGACGATTGGACTGAAAGGTCTATCTCTGTGTTGTAAACATTATTTAAGAACATTATCCCTCATCATCTGCCCACAGATAATCACCTGCCCTGCTTTTGAATGAGCCTAAGTTTCGTACAGTCGATGGTCATTTTAATAGGTACCTCCTGTACATAATAAAGTGGCCACTGAGTTTATGTTTGTGGTCCACTTCAAGGTTTGACGTGTTGTACATTTCGAGATGCTCTTCTGCACACCATTGTTGTAACACATGATTATTTGATTTTCTGTCGCTTTCCTGTTAGTTGAATCTGTCTGGCTATTCTCCTCTGACCTCTCTCATTAACAAAGCATTTTTGCCCTCAGTACTGCCACTGACTGGATTTTTTTGTTTAGTTTTTCACACTTTCCTCTTCAAACTCCAGAGGTTTGGGTGTGAAAATCCCAGGAGATCAGTTGTTTCTAAGATATACAAACCATCCTGACTGACAGCAACAATTATTCCACAGTCAAAGTCACTTAGATCACTTTTCTTCCCCATTCCGATGTTTAGTCTGAGCAAGTGAACCTCTTGACCATGTCTGCATATTTGACATAGTTGTTGACACAAATCCTGCAATTCAGTCAACGTTTCAATGTTTTGATGAGCACGTTCAAAGTTCAAAAAGTAAATTTGTTTTCACAGTACATGTATGTCTATGATTCGTATACTTCCCTGAGACTCACATTCGTGCAGGCCTTCACAGTAGAACAAAGAAATGTAATAGAATCAATGAAAAACTAAACACAAAGACTGACAAACAACGTACACGGAAAAGAAGACAAATTGCTCTCTTGCTCACTGTTCCTGGAGGAATGTGCTTATGTTCGACCAATGTCTTTCTCTGCCTCTCGCTTGAAGCTGCCAGAGGATTGTGCTGGAGTCTTGGGTCTTGGGGGCAAGGTTTAATTGATGTGATTTGTGGATTGGATTTTGCGTTCATGTTATGATGTGCTTCTGGTTTCTGGTTACTGGTTACTGCGATTTTGAAAGGGGGGGGGGCCCAGTTCTGGTAGACTGGCTCTGCGGACTGCGGTCAGTGAATGACACAGTGTTAAACTGAACTGAACTGAACTGAACTGAACATTCCTAGACTGTTCAATAACTCTTTGGTTTGGTGTTTTGTACTCTGTGAATTTTGCTCTTTTTGGCCGTTTGTGCATTCAGTGCTTGATGTTTTCACTGAGCGGTTTCCATGCTGTTTCTTTGTTTCATGGCTGTACATGGGAAGACAAACCTTAGGGTCGTATACTGCAAACATACTTTGATAATAAATATACATTGAAACTTGAAAATTGATAATAAATAAAGTAGTAAATAAATAATACCGAGATTATGGGTTGTAGAGTCCTTGAATGTGAGTCCATAGGTTGAGGAATTAGTTCATTGTTGAGGTGAGTGAAGTTATCCACACTGATTCAGGAGCCTGATGGTTGAAGGGTAATACCTATTCCTGAATCTGGAGGCATGGGACCAAGGGCTCCTGTACCTCATTCAGAATGGCAGCAGCAAATGAAGAGCATGGCCTGGATGGTGGGGGTCATTGATGATGGATGCTGATTTCTTGTGGCAGCGCTCCTTGAAGACGTGCTCAATAGTGAGGTGGGCTTTTCCTCCATTCAGAACAAATAAATAAAGCCAGTTATTTGGACCTATGAGGCAGCGTCCATACTTACTGTACAATTCTGCTGCCTTGTAGCATAATCAGTCTTTGTTTTTTGGTTCAGTCTGTCAAGGGGGCAATGCTATCTTTCAAAGGCTCTTCAGAAATGTTATGAGCACATTCCTGGTACTGAGATTCGCAGCAAACACTGATGAAATCATGTTGGCGAGCCTCCCTTCGTTGTCCACTGAGTGAGTGTTGCATTCTCAAAAGTGCCGGCCTTTCAGCTGAAATTTAAAAATGGTCTGTCTTCTCCAGTTGTCTACTTCAACATGGAAGAGTCCATTGCAGTCTTCAAGAACACACAGTTCATCCAATGTTTTGTCCAACACCCTTAGCTCACCACACAAAAATATTGATTCACCGGTCAATGAATTTATTTACTATTTTGAGAGAGTATTTCCCTGTGCTAATAGTTGTTGCATTTATCTGCCAAAGTCACTGAATTGCAAGGTAATTAATTGAGATGCAATATGATTGCTTTTGATTCTTTCCCCAATCAATGCTTTCAGAACAAATCATTTCTCAAAGGGATAAGATATTTTTCCAGAATCTAATTTGTACTATAAATATATTTTCAAATAGGCTTGGAAAATGGCAGATTTTTAAATAACTATGTAATTTATGTCATACACAGTAAGGGTGGGGTGGGAAAACTGATAATCTTGTTTAGATTTGAGTAATTTTTAAGGAAGTACTTGAATTTATATAGCAGCTTTCATGGTCTCAGCACAGCACTTTACAGCCAGTGAAATACTTTTAAGATGCACTCACTGTTGTAAAGTAGGAAATATACCAGCCAATTTATACACAGCAAGCTTCGCAATATTTAAATATCATGCTGAGGGTTAAATCTTGGCCAGGCCTGCAAATATACAGTGACATGGAATATTTTACTTATATCTGAGACAAGAACTCAGGTTAACATCTCATCAGAAATGCAGGATATCAGATAGAGCAGCACTACCTTAGCACTTGATTGAATACCAATCTAGATGTTTATGCTCTTGCTCGGAGAGGGTCTTGAACCCACGCCTCTCTGACTCACAAGCAGCTGATGAAACCATTATCTGCACTTTCAGCTGAATACCAAAAGAGATAAATGTTTAAGTTTTAATATCTTGCAAAATGGGCTCGCACTACAGTCACCTGTCCAGAGGAGGGCCACCATGGAGGAAGTGGGGGATGCGGGGTATCTCCCAGGTTGGTATGGCAATAGTTTCCATGGCTATATACTACACGTATAAAATGCACGGGTTTGAGACCCACCAGGAATGATTCGAGGTCATGCTGAATAGAGGAGAAGGTACAGTTTGTACATGGCCCCTGTAGTTTTATGCCAACCATAGTTTGCATATTTCGAAGGATAGGGTCACTAACCTACATGAGAAGAATATAGCTGAGGTGAGTTGTTTTTTACTTCATTATTTTAATTAACATCAATGTGTTTGATTCATTTTACAGAACATTGAACAGTGCAGCACAAGAGATTCTGCAGATGCTGTAAATCTTAGCAAACACACTCACAATACTGGAGGAGCTCATCAGATCATCAAGGAGCACCTATGGTGGGAAATAAATAGTTGAACAGTCGATGGTTAGGGCCAAGACCATTCATCAGGGTCTGAACCCAAAACGTCTACTGTTTATTTCCTTCCATAGATGCTGCCTGATGACCTGCTGAGGTCTTCCAGCATTTTGATTCTCTATACAGGAACATGCCAGTGAATACTTTTCAGGGGTGGGGGGAAGGTATGGTAATGACTATGCCAGCCATGATGCCAAATTAAACTAATCTCATCTATCTGTACATGGTCCACATCCTCCCCCCCATTCCTTGCCTGTTCATGTGCCTGCGAAAATGCCTCTTAAACTCCGCTATTGACAATATCTGTTTCCACCATCACCCCTGTATAAAGTGTTGACCCGCATGTCACCTTTAATTTTTTTCTCTCCCCATCTTAAAGCTATACTCTCTAGTAATTCTAATCAGACAAATAGACAGTTAATATTTTAATTTTTTGTAATTTTAAAAAGTTTTTGAAATTGTTCATATCTATGATCTTCAACAACTTTTTAAAACAGATACTTGGGACAAGATCATCAAGGAAGTCTGAAGCAGGGCCTTGAGACCTAGCTGTCCATTGCAGATTCTATGAGATGGCAGGGACCCACAATTATTCAGTCAAAATTTCAAAGCTCATAAATAGTGTAACTACAGGGATAACATGGCAGGTGTACTTGAGTCTTGGGCTGGGTCAGAGCAGTATTGCTGCTGTAATCTTTCAGATAAGACATAGAACTGAACTCATAGAAGTCATAAAGGTTCCTGCACTCTGTAAGGAGTTTGTGTGTTCTCCATGTGACCATGTGGGTTTCCTCCAGGTGCACTGGTTTCCTCCCACAGTTCAAAGGTGTACCAGTTGGCAGGTTAATTGGTCATTGTAAATTGTCCCCTGATTAGGCGAGAGTTAAATTGGGGGGTTGCTGGGTGGTGCGGTTTGAAGAGCTGGAAGGATGCATTCCACGCTGTGTCCCCTGTGGTGAACTATGTGCCTGTCGGGACACGCCCCTGCTGACTGCTCCTGTGGCTCCCCTGTATAAAGGAGACCTGCGGCCTGAAGATCGGCCTCAGTCTCCAGGACCTTGTATGATAGACACTCACTCCTGGTTCCTTCTTCCAGTCAATAAAAGCCGATATCTCGCCTACGTCTCAGTGTGAGTTATTGATGGTGCATCATCCCCATAAATAAAGTCATACAGCACAGAAACAGGCCACTCAGCCCCAGTGAGTCCACACCAACCAACACCCATCTATCTACTAAAACTCTCATGCTCTGTTTGTCTGTTCGTGACCTCCAATTAGCGCAAACGATGCATTACAGTGACACCAACTGGAGCGTAAGGGCAGGGCAGCTCAATTTCAAGCAGTCACATTCAGCATGTGCAGGATTGGGACAGATCTAACTGCCACCCATCAATAAGAGAAAATTAAATCTTATTGCAATGACGTACTTCGAGACACCCATCAAACCCTTTGCTGCAGTCAAAGGACAGTGATGACTATATCACGTCCATTTAGGGGAGTGCCAACAACATCATCAAGAATAACCAGCATCCTGGAGGCTTTGGTGTTACTGCTTTGTATCTTCTATCCAGCATTAGGGTAAAAAAACAATATGGCCAGTCTAATTATGCCACATGGAAAGAGAAAGAGGACATTATGGTCAAGAGATGACGCCAAACATTGTCGGGAAGTGGCAAGGAGAGGGAGAGAACAAGAATCGGATGAGGTCAGGGCCGCACGACTCCAGGATCAAAGAGTCAGAACAAAAAAGATGAGAGAAGAAGAGACAGAGGAGGAGAGGTATGCACATCTCCAAAATGACAACAACTGGCATAGAAGGAGGAGAGAGAAAGGGACAAAGGAGCAGAGAAATGCACGTCTCCAAGATCAGAGACAAACAAATAGCAGAAGAGATGAAGAGATGGTGCATGAAAGGACTGCATGTCTCCAAAGTGACAACGAGAGGCACAAGGGTGGCAGATCAACCAGAAATGTTGCCATCAGAAGTGTCGTTCATTAAATGAGGAGGAGCTGTACTTGCCTAGCTATGTGTCTTTCTTCTTTAATAAACAGAGTTTGTCATCTTCAATTTCCAAAGCAAAGCAATACCAATAGCATTCAGGAAAATTTACTGTACATTCTGGTCACATCAGACTGCACTACCCTTCTCTCAAAGGGTGCCCCAATGGGTCACCCTGTTGTCTAGTTTACACTAAAGCCATTTTTTAAAAATTCTTTAAACATCGATTTCTCAGACTTCAGGTTATTGCCCCTCCCTTCACCATTCTCATTCCCATTTCCCACTCTCACCTTATCTCCATGCCTGCCCATCACTTCCCTCTGATGCTCCTACCCCTTCCTTTTCTCCCATGGTCATCTAACCTCTTCGATCAGATTCCTCCTTCCCCAGCTCTTTATCTCTTTCATCTATCAGCTTCAGAGCTCTTTACTTCACCCCAGCCCCTCACCTATCACCCTGTACTACTTCCTCCCCTCCCCTCACCTTCTTTCTCTGACCTCATCTTTCTTTCTAGTGCTGATGAAGGGTCTTGAAGAGGGTCCCCTTTGTGACAAGCTTCTGTTGGTGATAATCCATACGTGGATTCTGTTTGAGTATCCTGTGGCCACCACCTTGAGATGTCCTGTAGCTGAATTCGGGTGTGATACCACTTGAGTTGAAAGGATATTCGTTGAAGATCACTGTTGGTGATACTTTGTGTGTGGACTGGAACAACTTTGGAGATAAAACCTACTGCTACTGTTATTTTGTGTTGCTGTCGTAGAATCTGTGGAATATCGACGTAATTGCCCTCTCACAACATTCGCCTTTGGATTACAAACATCTAGGGTTAGGGGTATGATTCTCACTTGGGGTGCATTTTATGTGCGCCTTACTGTTGGTGTGTTGTCATTTTGTATGTGTTAGGTTTGGTGTGCTGTCATTTTGTGTGTGTCACTATAGGGATGTAGTCATTTTGAGTGTGTTACTGTCAGTGTGCAGCCATTTTGTGTGTGTTACTGTCGGTATGCTGTCATTTTGCGTGTCTTACTGTTGGGATGTTATCATTTGTGTGTGTTAGGTTGATGTTTTGTCATTTTGTGTGTGTTACTATAGGCATGTTGTCATTTTGTGTGTGTTATTGTAGGTGCACTGCCATTTTGTGTGTGTTATTGTAGGTGTGCTATCATTTTGTGTGTGTTACTGTAGGTGTGTGATGCACCATCAATAACTCTCGGAGGCAGGGAGTGAATGATAGGCTTTTATTAGCAGCAAAAAAGGGAGCCAACTACATCTCAGAGACTGAGGGAGGAGCAGTGCCCCAATCGCCTTTATACAGGGGTCTGTGGGAGGAGCCACAGGAGCAGTCAGCAGAGGGGCGTGTCCAGACAGGTATACATAGTTTACCACAGTGTGCTGTCATTTTGTATGTTTTACTGTAAGCGTGTTGTCATTCTGTGAGTGTTTCTGACGGTGTGCTATCATCTTGTGTGTGTTACTGTTGGTGTGCCGTCATTTTGTGGGTGTTACTGTTGGTGTGCCGTCATTTTGTATGTCTTACTATAGGTATGCTGTCATTTTGTTTGTGACACTATAGATATTATGTCATTTTGTGTGTGATACTGTAGGTTTCCTATCATTTTGTGATCTTTCCGTCAGTGTATTGTCATTTTGTGTGTTTTACTGTAGCTGTGTTGTCATTTTGTGTGTTTTCTAATGGTGTGTTGTCATTTTGTGTGTGTTATTGTAGGTGTACTTCACTCTTTGTGATTCCACCTTTCAGATAAAGTAGTAAATTGTGATACAAAGAAACACAAGAAATCCTGAAACATTGACTACACAGATTAAGTGCTGAGAGGCTGCCTCCTCAAACCATGTAGGATAGAACCACATGACACACTCTTGTCAGAAATTTAATATAACCTACAACATTACAACACAGTACAGGCCCTTGGGCACATAATGTTGAGCCAAACTTTTAGTACTCTCAGATCAATCTAACCCTTCCGTTGTACATAGCACTTCATTTTCATAAAACATAGAACAAGACTGGGGAGAGGAGCAGTTTCTTCACCCAGATCTTTGGTATACCTGAGAGGGGTGTGAATGTAGCACCGACAACACAGGTTGAAACCTACCCTCCAGTTCTGTTGCAGGAATGGGATTTCTCTGCGAGGCAAAACAGCTTTGATGGGCCAAGTGGCCTCCACTTAAGGAAATATAAATACCAAATGAAGTCTCAAAGGCTGAAATGATTCTCCAACCCTTGAAGCAGTAGTGGATATGGGAATGGGGTGGAAAACTGAATAAGGTACAGGATCATGCAATCTTTTGGAATTGCTTGAGAAACTACTGATGAAGCCCAAAACATTGACATTTATTCCCTTCAATAGAAGCGGCTCAATGACCAGCTGATTTCCTCCAGCATTTTGTGTGTGTTGCTCTAGATTTCCAGCATCTGCAGAATTACTTGTGTCTTTGAGAAGCTACTGCTTTTAATTTTTATGTTCTAAGGGTTCTCCTGGAGGCCTGACTACTATTAGGTGCTCAACATACAGGTTAACTGTCCATTTATTGTATTTGGTACAAGGCCCATATCTCAAATGTCCTTGCTTTCATAACAGAGCAAATTCCCATTACAATACTTAATGACTTAATCAACCCATACATCTCCACACTAAATTTATCAGCCGTCAC